>NC_057806.1:410066048-410423997 GCF_018294505.1 Triticum aestivum
CTAGCACCTTACGATCGGGTAGACCGTACCACCTACATCCCCTACATCTGCTAGTCTACCACTGTAAGAGTTTGCACGACTTAGTCAACTATGCTAGAGCCCATAATAGCTTGTGGCTGCACACGGAAGTTTCTAGCATGAATAATCTCATGATCCCTTTGAGCCTGGGTGGCGGTCCAAAAGAAAACAGGCAATCCTGGAATACCCAGGTACCTCAATCCACCCAGATGTGTATTTAAGTTGCCACCCTAGATAAACCATTGATTTAAAAGAAAATCTCACATCTGTCATGGATATCACGCACCCAATCCACGTCTACTAGCATAGCATAGCAATAATAAGCAACCTAGAAGTAACTCCCAAAGGTTTGAAAATAAACAGGTAATAGGTACTACCTCAACTACTTCCCAAACCCACAATTTAATTAGATCCTAATCATGCAATGTGTAGAGATTGATCTAATGCAATAAAACTGGGTAGTAGAAGGTATGATCAAAGTGTTACTTGCCTTGCTGATGATCCAGGAAACCTAGTGATTCAAAGTAACAAGCGGCGCACTCCGGGTACTCTATCGCAAACAAACAAGCATACAATAAGTACTCAATTAATGCACAGGTAAAACTCAAATAAGAGATCTAACCAGAAAGTTCAACTTAAGAACTCCGGTTGGCAAAAAGAATCAAATCGAACGAAGCAATGAAAGACAAATGGCAAAAGAAGTAGGCTTCGATTACTATTCTGGATCTAGGGCAATTTCTACAAAAACAAAAACTTGTTTAAGTTGGTTAAACGGAAAGAGGGTTTCGAGACGAAACTCCAGGCGCTTGAATCGCCTGATTCCGATAAACGAGCGAAATGTTATACTAAAATGAAAATCGGATCAGAAATCGCGATCAGAAAAATCACGGATTTAATCCGAGAAAAAGAAAAACGACGAACAGTTTAACGAACGAACGTTCGTTAACTGGATCTAAACGACGAACACGTTCGTAAAAACGAACGAACGAGCGAACGCTCGCTAATTAGCCTAAACCGAAAAAAACCAATCTAAAAAAACAAAATCTAAAAAAAACCACGGCTTTTAAAAAAACGGGCGGTTTTCTAAAGAAAACCGCCGGCGACGGCGGCTACCTTGGCCAGCGAGGTGGCTCCGGCGAGCGGGCGAGGCGGCGGCGGCGGCTCCGGCGGGCCGCGCGGGCGGCGGGGCAACGGCTAGGGTTAGGGTTAGGGCGCGGGTGGGCTGGTGGGCTGTGGCGGGGCTCGGGCGGCGCTATTTAAAGGCTGCCACGGGCGGAGTCCGCTCGGGTACGGCCCGGAGTCGGTTTGGACTTTTTTTAAATTAGTTCCACGCAGAAAAACAAATAAAAGAAATACTAAACGGACTTCAAAAATCCCGAAATAAAATTTTACCCGACTTCTAAAATCAAGCCGCACAGGATGAACATTTATTTGGGGCCTAAATGCAATTTTGAAAAACGCGCATTTTTCCTAAATTCAAATAAAATAGGAAATAAAACCAAATAAAATCTTATTTGATTTTTTTATTAAATCCTCAATATTTCTTTATTTTGGGAAAGTCATTTTATTCCCTCTCTCATATTTTTATAATAGAAATTATTGAAGATAAAATAAATAAAATCAAATGATCCTATTTTCAAAATTTGGGACAACTCCAATATGAAAATAACGAAATCCCCAACTCTCTCCGAGGGTCCTTGAGTTGCGAAAAATTTCTAGGATCAACCAAGATGCAATAAATATGATATGCAATGATGATCTAGTGTATTACATTCCAAATTGAAAATTTGGGATGTTACACCTCTACACCTGGTATGACGCCTTTAAAGGTCGTTTTTGTGGGTTTGATCCTTGAGGGGTCTATACCCATTTTGTGCATTGTGTCCTGATAAAGCAGGTTCAGGCTGCTGCCACCATCCATAAGGACTCGTGTGAGGTGAAATCCGTGAATGATTGGGTCTAGGACCAGTGCGGCGAATCTGCCATAACGGATACTAGTGGGGTGGTCCCTGCGATCGAAGGTGATCGGACATGAGGACCATGGGTTGAACTTTGGGCGACTGGCTCCAGTGCGTATACGTCCCTTAGTGCACGCTTCTGCTCCCTCTTGGGGATGTGGGTTGTGTATATCATGTTCACCGTCCGCACTTGTGGGGGGAACCTCTTCTGTCCTCCGGTGTTCGGCTGCCGGGGCTCCTCCTCGTCATCGCTATGTGACCCCTTATCTTTGTTTTCGGCATTTAACTTGCCGGCTTGTTTGAACACCCAGCAATCCCTGTTGGTGCGATTGGCTGGCTTGTCGGGGGTGCCGTGTATTTGACACAAGCGATCGAGTATACGGTCCAAACTGGATGGACCTGGAGTGCTTCTTTTGAATGGCTTTTTCCGCTGACCGGGTTTAGAGCCTTTGAATCCGGCATTGACTGCCGTATCCTCGATATTGTCGTTGTTAATGCGGCGCTTATGTTTGTTGCAACGTGACCTGCCATTGCCGTCCTTGGTATCCGAAGTACCATGGTTCTTTGAAATGTTATTGCTGCGAGCCAGCCAGCTGTCCTCTCCCGCACAAAAGCGGGTCATGAGTGTCGTGAGGGCTGCCATAGATTTTGGCTTTTCCTGGCCAAGGTGCCGGGCGAGCCACTCGTCGCGGATGTTGTGCTTAAAAGCTGCTAGGGCCTCTGCATCCAGACAATCGACAATTTGATTTTTCTTTGTTAGGAATCGTGTCCAGAATTGCCTGGCCGATTCCTCTGGCTGCTGAATTATGTGACTCAAGTCATCGGCATCTGGTGGTCGCACATAAGTGCCCTGGAAGTTGTCGAGGAATGCGGCTTCCAGATCTTCCCAACAACCCATGGATTCTGCTGGCAGGCTGTTGAGCCAATGCCGAGCTGGTCCTTTGAGTTTGAGTGGGAGGTATTTGATGGCGTGTAGATCGTCACCGCAGGCCATGTGGATGTGCAGGAGGAAATCCTCGATCCATACCGCAGGATTGTTGTGTCGTCGTATGATTCTATATTTATGGGTTTGAAACCCTCTGGAATTTGATGATCCATTACTTCGTCTGTGAAGCATAGGGGGTGTGCGGCGCCTCTATACTGGGCTATATCACGACGCAGCTCAAATGAGTCTTGCCTGCTGTGTTCGGCCCGGCCGGACTTACTTTTACTGTATCTGGCGTGACGGTTATCGTCTCGTATAGTGGCGCGCGCCCTTGATACTTAGATCGATCTCGCATGTTTTGCTTTGTCCTCCAATACGTCTCGCAGGTCTGGCGTATTTCCCCATGTCTTGATATTTTTATTTGAATGGCGTCGGGGTGCGGCCTGCGCTTTTGGCTGGAATGCCTCTCTGTCGTGGCCACGAGGTGGCCGATCAGCCGCGTCATACGCTGGAGATGTAGGTTTTGGTGCTTCCTCCTCCAATCGGGGTAGCAACCTGCATTTTGGGTAACTCTTTGAGGGGCGTTCGAGTTTATATTCCTCGGCCGTAAGGACTTTAGTCCATCTGTTAGCTAGCAAATCTTATACAGCTTGAAGCTGCTGCTGCTTTTTCTTAAGGCTGTTTGCTGTGGCTATAAGCCGGCGCTTGAAGCGCTCTTGTTCGACGGGATCCTCAGGCACGACGAATTCGTCATCGCTGAGGCTTGCCTCGTCTTTGGAGGGAGGCATGTAATTATCATCCTCCGCCTCTCCATCTACCGCTCTCTCTGGAGGGCTGGCTTCTCCATCCTCCTGCTCTAAATCTTGTTGGAGGGGATTGTTGTTGTCTTCGGCACTATCCGGAGTGCTATTATCTCCTGTGCCGGGATCATCGCTTTTGCTTTGGCGAGACTTAGAGCGGCGTCGCTGATGTCGGCGCTTGGGTTGCTTCTTGGAGGGGTCATCCTCCGCTGTCTCGTCGCCATTGCCTTCTTTGGGTGTGTCCACCATGCATATATCATATGATGAGGTGGCTGTCCAGTGCCCTATGGGCAGTGGTTCCTCTTCGCCTCCTACATCGTTGTCCATACCGTCGATGTCTTCGGAGTCGAAGTTGAGCATGTCGGTTAAGTCATCGACAGTGGCTACTAAATGGGTGGTGGGTGGGCGACGAATTTCTTCGTCATCCGCGTCCCAATCCTGCCGGACATAGTTCGGCCAGGACTCTCCTGGCAAGGAGAGAGACCTTAATGAGTTCAGTATGTCGCTGAAGGGCGAGTGCTGAAAGATATCCACGGAGGTAAACTCCATGATCGGTGCCCAGTCGGATTCGATAGGCACGGGCGCAGGCGGTTCGGAGTCCGTGGCAGGAGAAGGATCTAGTAGTTCGGCGTCACGGCTCCTGTGAAGGGTAAGGTCAATCCTCGGCTCGATCACCGCTGATAATACGGCCTGCATGGCAGGGTCTATCCACCCGTCCATGGATGGCGCGATTGGCTCCGAATTGAAGGTCGGAGCAGTCGCTGGTGCGATCTCCTGAACACTGTCTGACCGTAGAGCTAAATCATGCTCATCAAGACCGTGTAGCGCACTCGGCCAGGGCTCGAATCCGTCGAAGATCAAGTCTCCGCGGATATCGACCGTGTAGTTTAAGCTTCCAAACCTGACTTGATGGCCAGGGGCGTAACTTTCGATCTGCTCCAGATGGCCAAGCGAGTTGGCCCGCAGTGCGAAGCCGCCGAATACAAAAATATGTCCGGGGAGAAAAGTCTCACCCTGGACGGCATCGCTACCGATGATTGAAGGGGCCATCAAGCCTAATGGCGATGACACAGAGGAACTCTCAATGAAAGCACCAATGTCGGTGTCAAAACCGGCGGATCTCGGGTAGGGGGTCCCGAACTATGCATCTAAGGCGGATGGTAACAGGAGGCTGGGGACACGATGTTTTACCCAGGTTCGGGCCCTCTTGATGGAGGTAAAACCCTACGTCCTGCTTGATTATTCTTGATAATATGAGTAGTACAAGAGTTGATCTACCACGAGATCAGAGAGGCTAAACCCTAGAAGCTAGCCCATGGTATGATTTTATGTTGTCCTACGGACTAAGACCCTCCGGTTTATATAGACACCGAAGGGGGCTAGGATTACACAAGGTCGGTTACAAAGGAGGAGATATCCATATCCGTATTGCCTAGCTTGCCTTCCACGCCAAGTAGAGTCCCATCCGGACACGGGACGAAGTCTTCAATCTTGCATCTTCATAGTCCAACAGTCCGGACACAGGATATAGTCCGGCTGTCCGGAGACCCCCTAATCTAGGACTCTCTCAGTTAGGTAGGATGAATATATAGCAGGTGAATTTTTGGTTAGGTGCACCTGGTCCCTCCGATCTTAATCGGATGGTCGCAAATAAATAGCTAGGTAGTCCAAATAAGAAAACGGTGATATTTTGGAGATGTTTGGGGATGATCCGGGCCCAACGGTGACGACTGCCCGAGTCGGGTTCGGGACAGTTTCGGACGCGCGAGAGGGGTCTATGCTCTACACAAAGAGGGGGTAGGCTGGGCCTAGGTGGACTGTGAAGAAGGGCTTGGGCTAAGAGGAAAGAGGGGGAATGCAGCCCGACGACTATTTCTGGAGACCGAAAACGTCCGACGTTTGACGGACTATAAAGCCGCTATAGTTTAACGATTGGGCTATCAAATGATCTCCAAATGCAATGAAACTTGGCAGGTGGCCTACTGACAACAAAATAACATTGCACGCCAACTTTTATCCCATTCTGAGAACATTGTCCAGCCACTTATAAAATAATATTTCAGACGTGTTGCGGGCGCGTGCAAGTGTGTCTGGGCTTAGAATGGACAAGGGAGAGAACTGGGAGACCCAGACAAAAGCAAGTTTTTAAAACATGCAGATGCAATGTGGATGATGACATGCAAGATGCAGCACGCAAGTGAATAACAAGGCAACACCAACTAATAACTGGAAGACACCTAGTGCATCGGACTCGTGGCGTCATAGATATGAAAAGTGACCTTACTTGTATTGCAATCAATAACAACCCCTGCAGTATTCAAAAAGGGTCTACCAAGGATAATCGACATGTTGGCGTCCTCGGGCATCTCAAGTATAACAAAGTCAGTAAAGATAGTAACGTTTGCAACAACAACGGGCACATCCTCACAAATACTGATGGTATGGCAGTTGATTTATCAGCCATTTGCAATAATATTTCAGTAGGTGTGAGTTTATTCAAATCAAGTCTTATATATAAAGAGAAAGGCATGACACTAACACTAGCTCCTAAATCACATAAAGCAGTTTTCACATAGTTTCTTTTGATGGAGCAAGGTGTAGTTGGTATTCCTGGATCTCCAGATTTTTTAGGTACTCCGTCCTTAAAGGTATAATTAGCAAGAATGGTGGATATTTCAGCTTCCAGTATTTTTCTCTTGTTGGTGATGATGTCTTTCATGTACTTTGCATAAGGAGGCATTTTTAAGATATCAGTCAAGTGGGCACACAAAAAGACTGGCCTAAGAATTTCAGCAAAGCGTTCAAATTCTTCATCATCTTTCTTCTTAGTCGACTTAGGTGGAAAGGGCATAGGGTTTTGAACCCATGGTTCTCTTTCCTTACCATGTTTTCTAGCAACGAAGTCACTTTTATCATATCTTTTATTCTTGGGTTGTTGGTTATCAAGATTAAGAACTGGTTCTATTTCAACATCATTGTGCGGTTCTTTATTATTTGTTTGAGTATCTTCATGAACCTCATCATTAACTTTTTCATTATCAGAAGGTGAGTTTTCATTACCAGATTGAGTTTCAGCATCAAAAATAGAAACATCATTAGTAGCATCAGGAGGATTTTCTACTTCAGATTCACTAGAGGCATTCAAAGTCCTATTTTCTTCTTCTTCCTTTTCTTTTTAAAAGGACTAGTTGCATTAGTGTTAATTCTTTGTGAGTCTTGTTCAATTCTCTATGGGTGTCCCTCAGGATAAAGTGGTTCCTGACTCATTTTACCTCCTCTGGTTGCTAATCTAACAGCAAAGTCATTTATATTATTGTTCACTTCATCAAGCAATTCTCTTTGAGATTTAGCAACTTGTTCTAGTTGAGTTTGAACCATAGAGGCATGTTTACCTACACCTCTAACATCATTGGTAATTCTAAATAACAAGTCACTCAAGCGAGCAATCATGTCAGAATTGTATTTCAATTGTTTCATAACATTTGCATTGAAGTGATCTTGCTTTCTAATGTAGTTGTCAAACTCATAAAGGCATTGACTAGGATGCATATTATAAGGATTGTCATTGTCATTGAATTTATTTAAGGAATTTACCTCTACCACCTTAGGTGGTGGTGGTGTATCAAGCCCGTGTATTTCTTCAATAGGAGGTAAATTTTTGACATCCTCAACTTTAATACCTTTTTCTTTCATAGATTTCTTTGCCTCTTGCATATCTTTGGGACTGAGATATAAGATACCCCTCTTCTTTGGAGTAGGTTTAAGCAGTGGTTTCGGGAAGAGTTCAATCATCCTAATTTTTCAATATGTTATTCAATAGTTCTCCAGCTTGTTCAATAGTATGTTCCCTGAAAACACAACCAGCACAACGATCTAGGAAATCCCTAGAAGCATCCGTTAGTCCATTATAGAAGATATCAAGTATTTCGTTTTTCTTAAGAGGATGATCAGGCAAAGCATTAAGCAACTAGAGAAGCCTCCCCCAAGCTTGTGGGAAACTCTCTTCTTCAATTTGTGCAAAGTTAAATATTTCCTGTAAGGCAGCTTGTTTCTTATGAGCAGAAAAATATTTTTCAGAGAAGTAATAAATCATATCCTAGGGACTACGCTCACAACTAGGAGGAAGAGTTTTATACCAAGTATTAGCATCACTCTTTAGTGAGAACGGAAAATTTTAGAATATAATAATAGTGAATCTTCTCATCATGAGCAAAAGCGTGGCTATGTCATTCAACTTAGTCAGATTTTCCACAATAATTTCAGTTTCATGACCATGGAAAGGATCAGATTCAACCAAAGTAATTAACTCTGGGTTGACATAGAATTCATAATCCTTATCATCAACACAGATAGGTGAAGTAGCAAACTTAGGATCACCTTTCATTCTAGCATTCAAAGATTTTTCTTTTTAGTTCGCATAATAATTTCTTAAGATCATCCCTATCATTGCAAGCAAGAAAGTCTCTAGTTGTCTCCTCGTCCATAACATAACCTTTTGGTACCTTTGGAAATTCATATCTAGGAGAACTAGGTATAATAGGTGTTCTAAGATTTTCAGTTTCAAGCTCTTCATCAGTTTCAACAATCTCAAAAGCCTTAGTTCTAGCAAGTTGTTCATCAAGAAATTCACCTAGTGGCACATTATCATCAAGATAGGTACTAGCATCATCATGAATATCATTCATAGCAGAAGTACCATCATCAATAACTTGCGACATATCAGGCTTAATAGCATGTGGTGGTGTTGCAAGTCTACTTATAACAGAAGGTGAATCAAGTGCAGAGCTAGATGGCAGTTCCTTACATCCCCTAGTTTTAGAGGGAAAAATCTTAGTCTTAGCATCCTTCAGATTCTTCATAATGATAATTTGATAATAATCCCAAGTGACTGAACAAATATAGCTATGCTCCATGGCAACGGCGCCATAAAAAGGTCTTGACAACCCACAAGTATAGGGGATCGCAACAGTTTTCGAGGGTAGAGTATTCAACCCGAATTTATTGATTCGACATAAGGGGAGCCAAAGAATATTTGCAAGTATTAGCAGCTGAGTTGTCAATTCAATCACACCTGGAGATTAATTATCTGCAGCAAAGTGATCAGTAGCAAAGTAGTATGATAGTTTTGATAGTAGTAGCAACAACAATAGTAACGGTGACAGTGATAGCAATGATTTCGTAGTAGGTTCAATAGTAACAATAATAGTAGTAACATAGCAAGAACAATATGGGAGAAATTCGTAGACATTGGATTGGTGAATTCCTTGGATGATATTCATCATATAACAGTCATAACCTAGGGCGATACGACACTAGCTCCAGTTCATAAATATAATGAAGGAAATATGCCCTATAGGCAATAATAAAGTTGTTATTTATATTTCCTTATATCATGATAAATGTTTATTATTCATGCTGGAACTGGATTAACCGGAAACTGGATACATGAGTGATACATAGACAAAACAAAGTGTCCCTAGTATGCCTCTACTTGACTAGCTCATTAATCAAAGATGGTTAAGTTTCCTGTCCATAGACATGTGTTGTCATTTGATGAATGGGGTCACATCATTAGGAGAATGATGTGACGGACAAGACACAACCATTAGCTTAGCATAATGATCGTTAAGTTTTATTGTTATTGCTTTCTTCATGACTTATACATATTCCTCTAACAATGAGATTATGCAACTCCCGAATACCAGAGGAACAACTTGTGTGCTATCAAACATCACAACGTAACTGGGTGATTATAAAGATGCTCTACAGGTGTCTCTGAAGGTGTTTGTTGGGTTGGCATAGATCAAGAATAGGATTTGTCACTCTGAGTATCGGAGAGGTATCTCTAGGCCCTCTCGGTAATGCACATCACTATAAGACTTGCAATCAATCTGACTAATGAGTTAGTTGCAGCATTATGCATTACGGAACAAGTAAAGAGACTTGCTGGTAACGAGACTGAACTAGGTATGAGGATACCGACGATCGAATCTCGGACAAGTAACATACCGATGACAAAGGGAATAACGTATGTTGTTGTTGTTGCGATTTTACCGATAAAGATCTTCGCAGAATATGTAGGAACCAATATGAGCGTCCAAGTTCCGCTATTGGTTATTGACCGGATATGTGTCTCGGTCATGTCTTAATAGTTCTCGAACCCGTAGGGTCCGCACGCTTAACGTTCGATGACAATTTTTATTGTGAGTTATGTGTTTTGGTGACCGAAGTTTGTTCGGAGTTCCGGATGAGATCACGGACATGACGAGGAGTCTCGAAATGGTCGAGAGGTAAAGATTGATACATTGGACGATGATATTCGGACACCGGAATGGTTTCGGAAAGGTTCGGGTATATTTCGGAGTACCGAGGGGTTACAGGAACCCCCCGGGGAAGTATTGGGCCTACATGGGCCTTAGCGGAGAGAGAGGGAGCCTGCAAGGGGTGGCGCGCGCCCCCTCCAAGGGAGTCCGAATAGGACAAGGAGGATGGGGCACGGTCCCCCTTTCCCTCTCCCTCTCCCTCTCCTTCCTTTTCCCCTCCGATGAGAAAGGAAAAAGGGGCGGGCGAGTCCTACAATGAGTGGAGTCCTAGTAGGACTCCCCCTCATGGCGCACCCCCTTGGTGGCCGGCCTCCTCCTGACCGCCTTTATATACGAGGGCAGGGGGCACACCATAGCACATCAATTGTTCTCTTAGCCGTGTGCAGTACCCCCTCCACAGTTTACTCCTCTGGTCATAGCGTCGTAGTGGTTAGGCAAATCCTGCGCGGATCACATCACCATCACCGTCACCACGCCGTCATCCTGACGAAAATCTCGCTTGATCCTCTGCTGGATCAAGAGCTCGAGGGACGTCATCAAGCTAACCGTGTGCCGAACTCGGAGGTGCCATACGTTAGGTACTAGATCGGTTGGATCATGAAGACGTTCGACTAGATCCACTACAAAAAAAATACACTTCCGTGATGATACATGTTTGTCATAGTTGGTCGTGTTTTTTGTCATGCATGTACATCCATGACGATTTTATGATAGAATCAAGATAGTCATACATGTGTTGTCGTAGAAGTGTTCCATGACATTACCAAAATTATCATCACGCAACTGTCCACTTCCATGACGATAAATCGCGCGTCACAGAAGTGTTTTCGTCAAGGGTGACCGACACGTGGCATCCACCATAACGGAACGCCATTAAGCTACCGGGTCAGGTTTTGAATCCGATAACTCGTTAACAGCCTCGACCAATGGGAATTTTCCACGTGTAAAATCATCATTGGCTGGAGGAAACACGTGTCGGATCATCGCTAGGACAGATGTCATCCACTCATTGGACAGAAGGCGCCTATGATACGTCGACACGTGGCACGGCCCAACAGAGGCCCATTCCTGTAAAAAGGCCGGCCCGTTTGACTTGGTCAAAAGGTGGCGGGCCGGCCCATGCAAAGCCTGTTAACAGCCTGTTCGCATATAGCCCATTTACAGCCCGCTAACCCAAGGCCCATTACGCCCTATTTGAATTAGGCCCAGTAGCGTCATATGGTCCATCCAATATGATTCCAGCCTGTTTTCACTTCTGGCCCATGTATGGCCCATGACGTCTTTCGGCCCATATGAGTCCCTATGTAACTCTTGGCCTATTAACGGCCCGTGGTGAAACTGGCCCGTAATGAACAGTGTATCACTTTACACCCATTAATGGCCCGTGGTGAAACTGGCCCGTAAAGAACAATGTATCACTTTATACCCATTAACGGCCCGTTATTCCGTTGGGCCATTTCCAGCCCATGTTATCTTCCGGCCTTCTCAAAGCCCATTTATTCTTGGGCTATTTTTCAGCATTCGTTTACTTACGGCCCGTTACTGTCATTTTCTGCTTGTGGGCCAAATTCAGCCCGTGGTTACAGTTGGCCCGTTTGTGGTTCATTAATACGTTGGGACGTTTTCATAGCGTCATCAAATACGGCCTATTAACGATGGCCTATTATGGTCGGCCCATGAACGGACGATTTCAACTCTAGCCCGTTTACGGCCAGAATGTGTTCCGTTTGGCCCATGTTTGGCCAATCGATCATATGGCCCGTATAAGGCCCATTGATGATACGGCCCGTAGAAGGCCCATTGTTTCTACGGCCCATAGAAGGCCCACTGTTTCTACGGCCCATAGAAGGCCCACTGTTTATATGGCCCGTAGAAGGCCCACTATTTCTATGGCCCGTAGGAGGCCCAGTGTCACTATAGTATATTAGCCCATGGTTATTGTGTCCTAGTTTAAAAAAAATAGGTTATTGCAGCCACTAGCAAACCGCAGAAAAAGAATTGCACTGACTACAAGCAAATAAATAAACAAGACAACAAGGAAATAAATAAGCAAGCAACTTACACTAGGCTATCATGGCTATTACACATATTACATCCACTCGACATCAAAGTTTGGCACCAGTGCAAATATAGGGAACACAACAGCATATAAACGCCGCAGCAAAACAAGTCCAGAACTGAAACCACTTCAAAATAGAAACAATATCCTGGGTACCCATAATGCTGGCAAGATGCTTAGCAAGCTTATTAACTTTCTCTTGTTTGGTGCTTAAGTCCTGCAGCGCTTGCTGTTGCACCAGAAAGTATGCATCTGAATTATGCAGGGACTTCCTCAGTTCTTCGGCTTACTGTCGCATAACATCTGATCGATGTCTTTCAGCTTGAAGTTGAGACTCAAGAAGCCGAACTGATTCAGGCAAGGAGTTCGAAGAGCTGGTGCCAGTAGTGGTAGCCAGTAACAAGAACACTACATCAAGACAGGACTTTGGGGTTGTCTCAGTGTCTTCAATATAGTTTTTATCAGCTTTCTTGGAGACCAACATGGATGTTTCACTATCTTGAACCTTATCTGCATTACTTCCTTTACCATTGCATAACAGGGTACTCTTCTCCAATATTTTATCCGCGTTCTAAAAGAGAAACAAACAAACACATCTCAGGTTTACAATGTAGAATATGAAACTCATTTTGGTAAACCAGTTCAGTAGTAAGGTGGACAGCATAACAACATGAAACAAACATATATCTATGTAGTATGGTCACTGTGTGGTCTATATCATTCTAGTTTATGTTGCCAAATCAAGATAGATACAGTTCGAATCATATCTATTTAAGACAAAGCAGCATAGACAGAATATAAGTGTGGGAAACTACACAGCAATAACAACACTTGTAATGTGCATGGCATAAGAACATAATTGTTTATTCAATTGAAACTGAAATCAACATAGAGCAAGTTACAATAGCAAACAGCCAAACACGTTGAAGAAACAGGTTTAAAACATACCTGTTGCGCCATTGGAGTTTCAATTGCATCCTTCAAATTTGAAATTAGTTGGTATCAGTAAATACAGTGATGCAAGAGCAAAGTAGTATGAACCATAACTACGGAACCTGACCTGAGAACAATTCTTCTTCTTCTTTAAGCATTGACTTCAGGTTCAGAGTGGTGGTCCTCGTGATTTGGGCACTGCAGTTTCCTTACTAACTGCTCGTGTTTGTGTGCTCTGTGGTGGAGACGGTGCTGTGTCAACGGGAACTGGGTGTCTATCTGCTAGGGTTGGGGTTAGAAGGGGTGTAGCTGGTTCTCTGTCCAACTGGGTAGGGGTACAATCTGCATGAGTGTGGGTCATGTGTGGTGGGGCTGGTTCTTGGGCAAGTACAACCGTGGTTCTATCTGCATCGACAAGTAGCATGATCTTTTTTGAAGACCGTGTTTTTACTCCCACAGATACTGCCATCACTCCCTCCAATTGAAATGGCTGATAAACAAGAAAAGTAATTGAATGTACAGACATTGTAAGATAGACATGTGAAATGGATAGTAGGGAAGAAAACAGGGCATGAAATAATTCACATTTATGTTGTCTAAGCAAACAGAATAGCAGGACATAATTTCACATGTATGATGGCTAATTAAACAGGATAACATGACACAATTTCACATGTATGATGGGTAACTAAACATGATAGAATGACATACTTCAAAATATGATGACTATGTAAACAGGATGACATGATATAACTATACAATGTGTCTATTAAAGTGGCTGGCATGCCATAAATCACAAACATGCCGTCGATGGAAACATGATGGCATGATATAATTCACGGATAGAATGACATAATTTAAAATATGATGACTATGTAAACAAGATGAGATGATATAACTATATTATGTCTTTAGAAAATGGGTTGGCATGCCATAATTCAGACACATGCTGTCTATGTAAACATAATGGCATGGCATAATTCAAATATATGATTTATATACTTAAGAAGTGAGCAGAGGGCAATCACATATATGATGTGTCAACTAAGGAGATGGAATTCAATATTGTGTATATGATGTAAAAACTAAGCATTGCAATACAACATATGCATATGAGTAATATAACCCTGCCAAGTTTGAGCATACACCTCAGGGGGATAATAAGACTGGTCATCTGCCTCTGAATCCTCCTCTGAAGAGCTATCTGTAACCAGCAAGATATCTGCTTCAGCGGGTAGCATTGTCTGCTATGAAGACCTTGTTTTCACTCCAGATTTCTCCATCACCAATTCAAATGGCTGATGCACAGGAAGAGCAGTTGAATATACAAACATTGTCGACAAAAGCAATGAGAAATATAAAAAAAGGACGGCATGATATAATTCACATATATGACGCTTGCCTAAACAGCATGGCATTGCATAATTCACATACATAATGCCTTGCAACAAGATAACATTGCATAATTCACATATATAATGTCTTGCAACAAGATGGCATTGCATAATTCACATATATGGTAATTAGACACTAAACAGGTGGCATTCACATGAAGCATGTCTAAACTAAGCAAATGACATAGCAATGCAAGATACCATATGCACGATATGAGCAACATAACCCTGCCAAGTTAGGGCATGCACCTCGGGGGGGGGGGGGATATGACTGGTCATCTGTCTCTGAATCCTCCTCTGAGGAGCTATCGGTAACCAGCAAGACATGCGCTTCATCAGATAGCATTGTCTGCTCTGAAGACCTTGTTTCCACTCCAGATTTTTCCATGACCGTGCCGAATGGCTGATGCATAGGAAGAGTAATTGAATGTACTAAAATTGTTGACAAATTTAACACGTAATAAAAAAATGATGGCATGATATAATTCACATATAAGTTGACTGGCTAACCAGGGTGGCATTGCAAAATTCACATATATGATGCCTGGCTAGACAAGATGGCATTGCATGATTCACATATACAATAAAGAAACTAAACAGATGGCATTGACACAAAGCATGTCTAAACTAAGTAGATGACATCTTTAATGTATACAGTAAGCAATGCAAGGCACCATATGCATGATATTACCAACATCAGCATGCCAAGTTAGAGCGAAGACCTCATGGGGTAAATAGGAGTGGTCTTCTCCTTCTGAATCCCCCTCAGAATAGTTCTCTTCCTCTTGATTACGATCCAAAATGGGTGGAGGGGGGGGGGTTGCCTTTGCACCCACCATGGAACGACATCTACATGAAATTTTATTGCCACACAAGGCTCGTATCTTTTGCTCTACATGATCAGTTCCATTGTGTACAATAACTGGCATGCATAGGAATAAAACATAGTGAGATTATGTAAGGAGTGCATGCACAAATCCAGAGTGATGGTAGCAAATTGTGGATAGACCCAAAACCAATGATAGTAGGCAGATAATAGTTTTAGTTAAAAAATACAGATAATGGCTCCTTTAATGTTTGTTTTCACCCAACATGAAACTCATAGAAGACACCGGAGATTAACCAGATAGTAGACAGATAGTACTGATTGCTGCCCCAATATGTACCCCATGACCATTTAAAAACTCAAGTTTCAGCATTAGTTTGGACCTGACTCAGAGTCTAATAGGTGAACACGATGATAATGTAGCATTTTATCATATTAAGCGACGCATAACGTAAGAAGACACGGAAGAGTGCGACCTCTCTTGCGGACCCGTGTAGTCCTCAAGGTCATCTGCTCAGTTGATGATGGTAATGCAGTTGCCGTGGCTGCCGGCGGCGGGGAAGAAGATCTGAGGCGGTGAAAGACAGTCTGGAGAGTGGATCCCTGCTGTGGTGAACCCTTCCGTCGTTGGAGCAGCTGAGCTGGGGTGGAACACAGCGCCGCAGGAGCAGGACAGACCACACAAGGTTTTCTTTGACACATATCTGTAACAGAAGTAATTGAGTAAGGGCTTGTTTGAATTTGAGGATTCTAACAATGCAGGGATAGGAAATAGACAGGAATATGATAGGAATGCACGTGCAAAACAGAGAATTTAAAAACACATGATTTCTGCCAATCTGGGTGTTTGATTCACAACAATTGGAAGATCACAGGATGCAAAAAAGCATGGTGAGATTAAGTCAAACCACAAGAAAATGTACGGTTATAATGCTATTATGCTACTATCTCTTAGTCTTGTGCTTGATGAATAGGAATATGAAAAGGAGGAGAAGTGGAAATTAGAATTCCTACGGTTTTTCTTTCAAGGAGACACTAAAGGAACAAATCCTACAATTTTCCTTTGCTCCATTCCTTTGCACCAAATTCATGAAAAGTAGTACCATAGGAAACTTTCCAATTCCGATGTTTTTCATTCACTTTTCCTTTCAAGCACTGGCGATTCTAGTAGGCAGGCTTGAGCAAAGAAAATCCTACACTAAAAAATGGTTTTGTGCTACTTCTATTACTTTGGAACCAGGCCACTGCCATACTAGCTCAACTCCCTGGCCCATCGACAAATGCACAGCTCAAACGCGCAGAGATAAATAATGATGGCGTTCAAGAGAGTCCATCACGAATAGCTAAGTTGCCTGGTACCTCACTGCTTGTCATATAGTAGGATAAAATAATCGTATTTCTCGTTACTACGAGTGCTCAGTGGACAACATATATAACATGTAGAGTAAAAAAGAGATGCAACAAGTGTACAACCTCTTTGGCGAAGCCATGTCGATCTCAGCATGATTGGGTTGTCCGGTGAGGATGCTCCGGCTAACTTCGTTGTCGGAGGAGGGAAAGAAGATCTTAGGCGCCTGGAGATGGAGCCCCAGGTACTGCTCCGCTGTGATGGAGGGTTTCATCGTTGGAGCAGCTCCGGTGAGTTGTACGACGCCGAGGCTGAAGCAGGACAAGAGAGACAACAAACAACGTTAACCTGAGTGGAATTCTAATAGCATCTCCAATACATGACGTAAAATACATAACCACAAAGTGCTAGATGTAATATACATCAGCCGCTCATCTCTGAACTTAACTGTCGAAACTGAATTTAACTGTCGAAACTGAACTTAACTGTCGAAACTGAACGCACTAGCAAGGTGAGGCTACACGTCGGTCGACTGACTTTTTCATCTCTGTTCAGTCGATTTTGCAGCCGTTGGATACGAAATCAAGGGCCTGCGGTTCATCTTCAACCTCCACCCCCCTGAGCGGCCAGCCACCACTGGCCAAACTGCAGCCCCCGCTGCCCGTGGCCGGCGGTGCGCCACCCCGCCCGCCCCGAAAACACTCCCCACCGCCGGTCCGCCGCCGCCCCGGCCATCCCTCTAGGTCCCCCCCCCGTGCCGAGCTTTTTCTCCGGCGATCCCCACGCCACCGCCCCGCAATCGCCCCGCCACCGCCAGCGACCACCGCCCCCATCCTGAACCCTAAGATAGATAGCGGGGTACCTCTCCGGCGAGCCCCCCTCCCTGCTGCGGCTGGTTCTTCCTTCACCCCGGCGAGCCCCCCCACCCCCTGAAAATCGACTGACCCAAAAGTTGATTCAGTCAACTGAAGTGTAGCTAAATCGGAGCAGCATCGCAAGAAAGAGCAAGAGCAAGAGCAGCAACGCGAGCAAGAGCAATAGCAAGAGCAGACTAGGCAGGGGACTAAGAGCAAGAGCAGAGCAGCAGCGCGAGCGAGAGCTAAAGCAGCACCAGCTCCTACTGATGTGGACGTCGCCGCCGAGGGAGCGACGCCGTGGAGGAAGTGGTCGGCGATGCCGCCGTGGACGGAGCCGCACCGTGTCGGCTCGGGACCGAGCGCCGGCAGCACCATGAGATCGAATCAAGAAGAAAATGCGGCGATTAGTGTACAACCTCTTTGGTGGCGCCAATTAGGCTGCAACTTCATCTGAGGAAACAGTGATGATGATGCTCTTCTAGTGGTGCAGGTGAAGACGACAGTGTGGGAATGGAGGTGGCGCGAAAGACGAGGGGAACGTCGGGGTGGGGTGGCTGAACCTGCGGGATGATGAGATCAATGACGGATCCTCATCCGGTACGGTGGATGAGGGACGTCGAGGTGTTGCTGTGGACGACGTTGTCGGGGAAGAGGCTCCGGCTGGGTGGCGGAAGGAGTAGGGTGTGGGGTTTCATTGCGGGTTTTCACGGCCTCGGTGTACGAATGGGTGGGCGGATGGGATAGCAGTGGGGAACCATGGCTTAGAGACGCGCTTGTCCGAAATGTGGGGTAAGTTACGAAAGTACCCCCACCGATTTGAGGCGGTTCTTTCGGTTCAGGAGTACCACGGGCATTTCACGTGTCGGGATTTCACAGGAGGTGGGAGTTTTCGCGCGCGTTGTAATTTCGGAATAGCAAGGCGCGGGTTGAGATGGAGGGAGTTGTCAGAGCACAACGAGACAAAGATATATCTTAAATATTTCGGGCTAACAAGGCGCGAGTTGAAGAGGCAGGAGTTTCGCAGCACGATAGACAGAGACGCTAGCTTGAATTTTCGGCATAACAAGGTGCGGCTTGAAATTTCGGAAGAACAAGCTTAACGTGTACCCCAAAAAAAGACAATTTGCACCTCAACACGCACAACACACACACAAACACCATTTAGACTAGAGTAAGGTACACATGCGTTGCACGCATGAGATTTGGCAATCAAATTATGAATAAATACCACATTATAGTATGCAAGCTTTGAGTCATATATGCATGATGTAGATTTTCGTTTAATTCTTATAGTTCATTTCATTCAAAATCATCTAGTTTTTATAAGAAAGCTAATCTATTTTAAGATTCATGGAATTGTGCGTCGTAAGACATAAAGTAAAAACAAATAATGGAAAATTATGTAGAAAAACATTTGGGCAATTCTGATACGGAAGATTCTAGAAAAAATAAGAAGTGCTTGTGTTTTGATGTTTGTGCATTATGCTTAAGTTCAACCATGGAGTCTTCTAGATTATACATGTGGCGAAATCTAGTGAAATCTAGATGATATCTAACGGCCAGTAGTGCTCAAATTTGCCATCTTTGGACAATCGAATTTGCCTCATCCAACGACCATCTTCAAAGTTAAAGTTACCCGCACACAATAATAAAAAAATAAAATAAAATATATATAGGGGTATAGATATAGATATGTGATGCGAAAGCCGACCATCATCTCCAATTAGAATAGTGTGTCCATGCACGGATGCGACGTGGCCAAATGATGTCTGCCATTGGTATCTCAAATTAAAATCAGTCTGACCTTGTTCAATGTGTATACATTACAACATGCTCGTTTCCAAACCACACCGCGCAGATCTCCGTTATATTCATGCATGCATGGGTTTCAAACATCAGCATATCTTATTCAAATATTTGAATTGAACTTTACATTGATTATGACCTCACCTATTCTTTTACACCCACACAGTAGTCTTCTCTTTATAATTGTACCACTAACTTTCTCTTGTGCATGCATGCACACACACTACTAGTCAGCATTATCCATCGCACACATGCAATCTTTTTCTTCAGGTCGGTCTCCCATGAAGGCACACACCCACACACATCCCCCTCTCCATATCGGGCATTCTTTATCTCTCACGCGTGCATGCGCAACGATCGATGTTCCTCTATGTATGTGTGTATATAGCTAGGTCTCTCATAGTTTTCCACACAAACCGATCAATCGATATATCCACTGAGGTCTCACCCTCTTTCCCACGTCCACACCGATCAATCTGTACCTCTCTATATAGGATTAACATATATAGCTAATACACCCACATTAATTATATATCCAACGTCCCCCTCTCATCATCCATGCCTTCCACTTCATCTCTTAGACGCGTGCACAATGGCGAAGACAGGGGGCAGTAAGGGCCCTGCCCCCTCCCCCCCTAACATCACTATATATCGAGGCTAATATGAATGTGATCATTAGACAATTGCTGCTAAAAATGGTTTAAGTTCATGAATTGACCCTCCTCATAAAGGATTAGCAATGCTTGGCCCCCTAGCTCATTTATTTTTCATGGCTCCGCCACTGCCCGCAACAGCGCACGTGTTCACCCCCTCTCTCTAAATATCGATCTCGCACTTGTGCATTCCTTCATAGTCTCCCTCCACTCGGCCCCTCGCACCATCTTCTAGTCCCCACCGGATTTTGCCACATGTACAATCTAGCAGACTCCATGGTTGAACTTAAGCATAATGCACAAACCTCAAAACAACAGTGGTTCTCTTTTGTTCTAGAATCTTCCGTATCATAACTGCCCAAACTTTTTTTCTAGTTGAATTGCCATTTTTTTTACTTTATGCTTTACAACACACAATTCCATGAATCATAAAATAGGTTAAGGGCTTCTTTGATTCAAAGGATTCTCAAAGGAATTTTGGAGGATTCTAATCATTAGGAATTTTTCCTATCTTGGTTGTTTGATTCGTAGGATTGCAAACCATAGGAATTTTTCCATATGATTCATTTGCACTAGATTTCATAGGAAACATCCCATCCACTCAAACCTCTTTGAAAGAATTCTGCGATATGCACAATCAAACACTCGTACAATCCTGTAGGATTCAAGACGACATTCCACTATAATCCCATGTTTTTCCTATTCCCGCGTTCTTAGCTTTTTTATAAAAACTAATTGATTTTGAATGAGATGAACTATAAGAATTAAACGAAGGGCTACATCAGGCATATATGACTCAGAGCTTACATGATATAGTGTGGTATTTATGCATTATTTGGTTGCAAAATCTAATGCATGCAATGCACGTGTACCTTACTAGTACTTCGACTATGTGCAAAACACGTAAATTAGAATACCAATGGCATGCTACACAGTGTCTCTCTTACAGTTCATGAAGCCACGTGGCACATGTGGAGGCGTTGTCGCGACCTCCTTGCATGGATTGATCACAGTGACATGCTGCTGGTTCCAGAAGAATGTACTCGTCCTCCCTGAGCCATACTGGCGGTACATGCACGAAGCGAAGATGTGCACGCACGCCACGCACGCATTCATTCCCTCGCACGCACATGCGGGTACACGAGCGGACGCAATTTTGTACCAAGATCCACCCCATGTGATAATTTGACGCGTGTAAAGTTGTTCACTTTATTGATGGTCAATTAATACAGCGCATGCAAATTGAGTGGACGTGAGGGAGGAAGAAAGACATTATTACTCCACTGCGCGCATGCGAGTAGTTAAATCGTGGGTTGCTAGTAGTACTTCCATTGGTCTACTTCGTATTTTGTGCCAATTTTTGACAGTAACATAATATTTACGCATTTGAGCAGTGTAGTACTTGAAATTTATGTTCCGCTAAACTCATCGGGAGCCGTTTCAGGCCTCAAAACCAAAACCATCAATTAATCTTTACCTTGTTCCCATCACATTCGAAAGCCTGCTCACACCTACTAGTACGTACCAAACCTGAACGTGTTCCCACTATGCAGGTATTAGTACTAGTGCTAGTACTTAGGTTATAAAAAGGGGAACTACCTAACCAAAAATTACTCCACCTTTCCTCCTCATAAGTGCTTCTTCTTCGTCCGTCGTTGCCATGGCTGGTGAGCAGAGCTCTAGGCCGAGAACTACTCGTTACAAGGGAGCGACAACCAAGGCTGCGGAAAAAAAGAGGGCTCGCCGCCACACAGAGACCTCGAAAGATCTCTCACGGGCAGGCGATGGCTCCCAGGAGCGCCCTAGCCGTGGAGGCGAACATGCCGAGCCGGCGGAGCTAGAGTCGTTATCCCTTGACGGCATGCCCGATCAGCTCAATAAGCACCTCAATAAGCAGAAGGTGTTCATCCAAGACTTGATGGAGTTGCTGAAGGAGAGCCTCGACGACATGCCCGCTGAGCTCAATCAGCAGGGGGAGTTGACCGCCGGCTTGGTGATGCTGCTGAAGAAGAGCATTGCCTCGGAGAAGAAGGCGACCAGCAAAATCCTGCGACTTCAGGAGGACAAGGCGAAGCTCTACCACGAGATCGACCTTTTGAAGGAGAAGAACGCTGGCTGGAAGAAGAAGCATGAGAATAGTAGTTCCTCGATGAAGATGCTGCAGGCCCTCGTCATGGAACAGAAGGAGGAGTTGGTGAAGCTCCGCATCGAGCACCCGGCTGCTGTCAAGGTACATAATGCGGCCGTGGAACAGATGATGAAGGCCCGCGTCGAGAAATCCCGCGTCATGGACAGAATGAAGAAGATGGCGGAGGAGACGCGCAAGGAGATGGAGGTTGTGGAGGCGATGAAGAAGCAGTTACGACTCCACGGCGAATTAGATCATTTGGGGTGATAATCTTCCTTCTTCTTTTGTTCCTGTGTTTCATCTTTTGCTTCGGGTGTTTCGCCGCACGTGTCACATTCTCTGGGAGGCATGAATAGAACAATGGTTTTTTTAGGGAATGAATAGAACAATGCTAACGATGAGATAACTACCAAATTAGATCATTTTTTATCGCCATATGGCACTGGGCTGCCGTGTTTCGTGCTCCTCCGTCGCAGTACTACTCCAGTGGAAAACTTGAGTATACCACACGGTTCTTTGCTCCTCCTCGATTAGGTCGTCGGCGCATTTATACGAGCAATCAAATCACAAGGCCCCGCCTTCCAGCAGTAATGAGCCGTCAAATCACAAAGGCCCTCGCCTCTCGTGAAACCGACCAAGCTAGACTGCCCCGCCCTCTAGCCTTTTAGAAAATGGATACTTTTGTAAGCAGTAGTATCGATGGATTGCGCCATGGAGTAAAACTTGAAATTAAAAAAAAAGTGGTACATATAGAGAGCGCTCGTCGCCAAATTATGCATATAGTACTATTAAAAAGGCTAGTCACAATAATGGTGTCCAGCACAACCCACCCCTCAAATAAAACTAAGAGGGTGCTTGGATACGTTTTAGTCCCATGACTAAAAGTAGTGGGACTAAAACATGCTAGCCTCACCCATGCTTGTGTCCAAATACTAAAAAGGCTAAAATCAAGTTAATGAGCATTTATTATCCTCCAAACCCTCCAATCCAGAATTCGCCTGTGTTAAAGGAGAGGAGTTAAATGAGTAGAGAGAGGACTAATCCACATTTTAGTAGGGGTACCCCTGACTAAATTTTTTTAGTCTCAAGACTAGTTTTAGCCCCTCTTTAGTCAGTGGTGCTTGGAACTTTAGCCTCTTAAAGAGACTATTTTTAGTCACACTAAAATAAGTCCCTTGGATCCAAGCACCCTCTAAGCATCCTGGAATTCTTTGACAAAACTAAGCACCTAAAATTCTTTGACAACTAAACTACTGGCTATATGATGTTGGCCATATATATTGGACATATATAATGTGAACAAACGAGTGGTAGTACTATACCAACTAAAAGATGAAATGTAAGAAATACTAGTATGTATGTACTGAAGAGTTAAAGTAACGACAAGAAACATAACATAGTTCTGCTGGGGGCTCAGCACAACACACCCCTCAAATTAAATTAAGCACACCTGAAATTAAACTTTGCAACTATTCCGGTAGACACTGCATTAGAACCACCATGAGCAACTACACTGCCACCTACTCAGAGTCCTCGTCCATGTCCTCGACTTCGTCCTTGTCCCTCTTCCTCTTGGTCGATAATTCTTTGCTTGAACCACACACTTGGCTGTTGCTCTTCATCCAACCCTTGTAGATATTGAAGCAAAGGTAGCCATCCATTGCAGCGTAGTGGATGTGGTCTATATCTAGTACATTCTGCAGCCATGCATGACAATGAAATGTGTATGGACGTTTCTCCAGTTTACCGTACGAAGGATGAACCATGGCTCCTGCCAGGGTCAGCATTGAAGGCTGACGAGAGGACACCAGCCGATTCTTCTGGAGGTCGAAGGGGTTGCTTACAACAAGACCTATCCGACGCAGGACATCCCTGTCGTTCTTGAAGTCTACCGTAACGAATTTCACTGTTTTGTCCTTGAGGAAGTTCTTAAAATCCTGACACTCAACATCGGCATGGCATATGTGCTAGACCAAGCAAACCTTATGTACGCAAACCTGGATCACGGCGGGCTTCTTCCTCTCTTCGTCCTTTAGATCCTTCTCTGGTCCCAAGACTGTGGTGTACTCAACATCTAGCCCAGCGACCCACTCATCATCTGAGTTTTTGAACATGCATCTAAAGTGAGAAAGGCATCCTTTCACCGTCGCGGAAGAACGGGTGTAGATGACGTCGAACTCATCGTCGGTGATGGTTCTAACCTTGTATTCACCGTCGATCGTGGAGATTTGGGATGCCATGGATTTGGGAGGAGGGTTAGGATTAGTGGAACTGCCGTAATGTGAATGGACGGGACGACTAGGAGCGAACCGCCGTAGTATTGAAGGACATGCGAGGACGAGTAGGAGCGAACTGCCAGCGTGCGAACGGTAGGGTAGTGGCTTTCCGTTCTCCCATGATACGGGCTTCCGAGAGCCCTTGGATCTGAGATCGAACGGTTGCATGTCGTGATTCTAGACCTATGGGTGAATATCCTATCCTAGAGGGTTATTCTGCAAATTTTCAGCAACTTAGCATGTGACCGTTTGATCTTAGATCCAAGGGCTGCCAGTAGCCCGTATCATGGTCGCACCTACCACGACCGCCGTGTCGCTCGCGCGGTCGCGCCCTTGGAGATTTAACATGGTGCATTAGGCTATCTGATGTTGGCATGTCATACATAGTTATCACTTAGTCACTCATACTACAACAAGGTTGGCTATAAGGTTGGCTATAAGTGTATTTTTGTACTCCTCTCTATCTCTTTCTTCGTAATGGAGGTGGTCAGGAATCGGGAGACTCATGCCGGTCGTAGCGCCGCAGGTAAAATGATAATGGCAAGTCAAATCACGGCCCCCACCTGTCCAGCAGTAACTCGTTGTCAAATCACACAGCCCTACGTGTGCAGCAGCCTACTCCCTTGTCTTCTCGCGTCTCTGTCGAACCGACTAGGTGGAACTGCCCCGCCACCTACCGTGCAGGAAAAGCCCCGCCCTCGACTTTTAAATAGTATACAGTATACTAATTTTGTATCCATGGATTGCGCCTGCGCCATGGAGCAAAGCGTCTAGAAAATGGCGGTACACATGTACGGAGTATACAGCACGCCCGTCGCGTTCGCATCGCACCCCAGATGGTCGGTCGGTCTGGCACGCTGCTCTCCGAATGGAACGCGCGTCATATAGGCAAGAGCCTCCATGCTTGCTTGCTAGTGTTGCTCTCTTCACACTGTCTCGGTCTCTCCAGATCTAAACACGATAGCGGTGGCCACACACACTCTCTCTCTCTCTGCTCACCGCTGGTCACAGATCCAGCCGGATCCTCTCCGCCAGGGAAGGTGAGAAGGTGCAACATTCACGCAGTCGTCCTCGGCGACGGCTCTTATCCACTGCCGGGCGCGTCCCAATCAGCCTGCTTTGCCGTTCTCTCCCAAGCACCGCTGGCGAGGGAGGGCCTTCGACCCCTTCTTCCTCGCTGCCGTAGTGTGGGCAGATCCGACCTCCCGCCGCCCACCTAGAGACATCCCGGCGACCATCAAGTATAATTTCCTTCGAAACCGGCCTTGCTCTAATTCCTGAGCTCCCGACGTCGCTGCATTTGTATCTTTTACTATGTCTCAGGCCCCCTCATAGATAGGATCGATTGGTTGTTCGAAAACCACCTAATTCTTTTACGTTTAAGAGGTAAAACTAGTTCATACACTCGAATCTAGTACTACTTGGTTCAAACAAGGAAGAAAGGGGGTGGGGGTGGGGGAGGATTTGTTACCTGAATCTAGGACTTGGTCGAAAGAGGAAATAATGGGGGCGAAAAGTAGCAGAGACTGGCTATCCAACTGGTCTCTAGGTCTAATAGGGAAATAAAGGGAAACGCAGTACAAACTCAATATAAACCCAATCTATTGGTTGAAAAAGGAAAGAAAGTGGGGACTGGGGGACAAGTCAACAGAGTAAGTCCAGCACTAGATTTGCTAGCCTCACACAGTATAAGGTGGCTATACCGAACAAAAATGGGACCAACCCAGATATCCTGTTCTGATGTTTGTTGCCCCGAGCCACTCTTATGTAATGCCACTGGTAAAATGTAGCAGTCGCACTGTTAAAAGTAAGGACACGTTAAACCAATGTTGTTTTCAATGTAATGCCTCCAGTAATATGAATCAATGGCACTTCTTTACATGTCCTGCTAAAATTTCCCATTAAGATAAGTTGGTTCTTTTCGTTAGAAATGCAACTGTCCTGGTCCGCCTACTCTCCCGTGCCCAAAGTAATGTTGTATTTAATGGTTGTCATAGTTAATCATAATGCCCACACTAATATCTAGCAATGCCAGTGCTTTAGAAATTGCTGCTGTCCTTGTAGGATTGCCATTCAGATAAGGAACATGCTTCTTTTCATTTGATGCATGTTTCATCACTTGTTAGTCACCCTCCTTTCCACCTTTTTTGTGCAAACAGAGATATACATTTCACGCTCGATCTTAGTTGAACTACACAAAGGATATCCAAATTATAGTTGAGCATTCCAGGAGCTTCACAACCAACCTTGATGTTGCTCAATTTTATTGCAACTAATGAAGAAGAAGCTCCGTGGGTTTCGTTTTCGAATGGAAATGGAACCGGGGCTAGAGCCCTTTTCTTAAAAAAAATTGAAGAAGAAGCTGCTAGCTCACAGGACATTGCTTCATTTTAGGTGAACTGCACCAAAAGGTCCCATGAATTGAATCATCCATGTTGGTGACTGAAAGAGCTAGCTTCAGCATCCCAGTCTAAGCAGCCCCGGTCTCCATCCTTGCGACGTATGGTACACCTCGTTTGCCACCTGCTCGACCCTAGTGTCACTGATAAAATGAAGTAATAATACAGTTAAAATAGAGGGAGTGTCATCTCTATCATTTCATTTCCAGTGTAGATAAAGAAAGTGATTCTCTTTGTTAATGTATGTTTCATCAACTAGTCCCATTGTTAATGTTTAAGCGTTTCTACAAACTGGGGTGCTTAATTTTAGTTGATATGTACAAAAATAGAGATTTGAATGTCTCAAGGCGCCTCCTTGTACTACCGCTGTACACTGATGTTCATCACTGGCAGAAGGTGTATTTGGGAGACTTGGGACGATGTCCAGTATGAGGCGTACCGTATGAGGCGTCGCAGGGCCAATCTCGCCCTCACAGCATGGCATACTATGATACTATCACAATATTTTCTTCTATTTATTTTGTCTGTTTCATCAACTAGTGCCACTATAATGTAATCACGCCTTTTCATTATCTGTGCAAACAGGGTTATTCAGCTGCATTTTGCTGGAACTGCACAAATGTACGTATGGAACCAGCATATATGCAGAGCGCGAGGTGGTTTTGCAATGGAGAAGATCAGAAGAGGGAGAGGCGAGACGGTGGTTTTGGAATAGAGATGATGTAGAGGAGAGGAGGTGGTTTTGCAATGGAGAAGAGGGAGAGGAGCGTGCGGCAGCGATTTAGGATTGGACGAGAGGGCCGGCACGCTGTGACTGGATCAAAATCAAAATATATTTACCTTTACAATTAAGAAAGCGACCCCACATTAACTAGTCTCCCTTTTTTATTCTGGGTCATAATTGACCATGATTTTCGCATATAAAATATATGTTATACGTTGCAAAAATAATATAATTTGAAAGTACATTCAGATACGAACCAAACGACACAATTTTTGGTGACATGCATTCACATTTTGCTTGTCAAATACAGTACGTGGTCAAACTTTGACCCAAAATACGCAAAACAACAAAAAATACTTCCAAGACCTGCGCCGCTCTTCCGCTCTTCTCCTCTTAAACCACCGCCGCTCCTCTCCTGTTCCAATCTAAATGCAGCGTCGCTCCTCTCCTCTTCCATTTCAAAACCACCTCCCCTCCTCCCATGTTCCAGTCCAAAACCAGCGTCGCTCCTCTCCCGTTCTAATCCAAAACCAGCGCTGCTCCTCTCCTCTTCCATTCAAAAACCAATGCCGGCGAGTGAAGGTGTTGTGGAGAAGTTGATCGATGGAGGAGTACAACCGATACGTGAGGATCGCAGACGGCGACCCTGTGAAGCTAGGTAGGATGTTGGAGATACAGTCTTGGTTTGACAACAAGGACCAACTAGCGGCGACGACGACATCCAGTAACATCCCAATTTTCAATTTGGATGTTTACAATAGATCATTCATATGCATCCATGATTTATGCATTTTTGCCCCATTTGTTTTATTTGATTTTTGATCCAAGGAAGTTTGAGCAACTCAAGGACCAAAAGAGAGAGTTGGAAGTTTCCCTAAAAGCCAATCTTGAAAAAAAAATCGAAGTTGGGAGTTTGGATCAAATTTGGTTTCACCAAAATTCATTTCCACTATTTCAAAAATAAATAAAGAGAGAAGATAAAAGGACTTCTTCAAAAACAGAAAAGAAATATTGGAAATTGAATTTGGAATCAAAATTTATTTGTTGGGTTTTATTTGCACTTTATTTTATTAGTTTAGCAAAAATGTTTATTTTTTAAAACTTGCATTTTAGGACAGATAAAAGTTCACTAGGTCATATATAAGACCATATAACTATGTGAATTTTCTGAGATTTTTATGCTAACTTTTATTTGTATTTTTAGTTTTTCATTGCTTCTGTAAAAAAACGTTTAAAAAAAAGAGCCGCCAGGCTAGGCCAACTGACCCAGCCCAGCAGCGAGGCCACAACCAGCCCAGCCAGGCTAGCGCTAGCAGCAGTTAAAAAAAGGTCGATCGCTCCACCTCTTGCTCACCTCACGTGCGCCCAAGCTCCCCACGCACGTTTCCATCGCTCGTTCACTCTTCCTTCCTCTCTTGTTTTTTTTCTCTGGCGCTTGGGCACCCCACCTCTTCTTCTTCCTCCCATGAACGGACAACAGAAACATATGCGTACATTACTCCCGACGCCTCTTCGTTTCAAATTCTTGGAAATCCTAACTCCAGACAACCTCACGACCAAGGAAGATGTCCTATAAATAACTACGACTCTCCTCGACCGATTCAGTCGAAAATCTCTCACCAAAACTACCTCTAGACGACACACTCGATGTTCCAATCTCGCCTCAGAAGCTGCAGTTCATCGCATGTTTCCGACGCTGGTGAGCCGTCCTGAGCCTTATCCTTTTGGGTTCCGACTTCTCTCGATCTCCACAATCTTTTTGACAAGGTCTTGTGATCCCTTTACTTATACAGAGGCCACCCTCGAGAGCACCCAGAGCACCCGGAGCACCCGGAGCACCGAGTTTTTCCGCTTCGTTCCGTCGCCGTTTATCCCCTCTGATCATCACAGACTCCACCACCGGACGAGCCACTCTTCGCTGCATCTCATAGACACCTCTGCCGCCGCCCACGATCACCGGATCCACCTCCATCACCACGCGAGAGCCTCCCCCAAACCTCTGGTTCTTCTCTGTAAGTTGAACGAGCATCCGTTCGCTTAGGTAGAAAAAAAAAACGTTTCAGTTTTTCTAAATTAGATCGGTTAGATCGGTTTTCTGCGGCTTAGATCAAACCGGCTAGTATTTTTTTAGCCACCACGATCAGTTTATCTATGGATCGGCCGTCCGCTGGCAGCAAACATGCGCAGCCAATCACAGCACGCCACGTGGTAGCTCATATGGAATCCTGTAATTGATTTTTAGAAAAATGCCCAATCTTCAGAAATTCATATCTTTTAATCTATAGATCCGTTTTAGTTGATTCTTTTTCCCAATAGTTCATGGAAATCTCATCTATCCAGAGAACCAAACGAAAAACATTTTTGAAAATTTTAAAATTTGAATTCAAACTTCGTTAGGCCGTAACTCGAGTTTCGTAACTCCGTTTTAGGTGATTATTTTTGCAAATCGAAGCTCGTAACGTGTACTTTCTGTTAGACCCAAACATACATATTTTTGGTACTGTAAAAATTATGTTATGTACAGAAACTTTTTTTTGGTTGTTTTTGGAGTTTTTTCGAAGTATTTCATTTGTTTTCTTTTTGGATCTTTGCTTGTATGCTTATGTATGTTATTGCTTGGTTACGCTCGATCATCCGGAGTGCAAGGCTTGCTACTACGAATCTTTAGAGTTCAACATTCGTTAGCAAGGCAAGTTCACACTTTGATCATATTTTTCAATACCCAGTTTTTACTATGCATTAGTTTCACCCTCAAAGATTGCATGAGTAGGATTGGGAACATATGGTTATGCTATGTAGTTCATGTGGTAGGAACCTATGACCTTTGATCACCCCGGGAATATTCGTTATATCATATATTGCTTAGCCATGCTCGTAGACGGGGATTGGTATGTGTGATCCATGCAAGTTGCGAGAGTTAATAAATTTGGGATAACCTAAGGTGGCAACTTTAATACACATCTGGGTGGATTGTTTGGGGCACCTGGAGAAGCCAGTGCTTGCCCAAGGGGAATCCCGGAGTACCCGTGTGATTACCCTAGGTCCGCCACCTAGGCTCAAAGGAATCATAAGATATTTCATGCCTAGAAACTTCCATGTGCAGCCACAAGCCATTATGGGCTCTGGCATAGTTGAGTAAGTTGTGTGACCTCTTTCCGTGGTAGACTAGCTGATGTAGGGGAAAGTAGGTGTACCGGTCTACCCAGGGTTTGAAGGAAATACTTCAGAAAGGCTATGTCTCGATCTTCCGATCATGGAGGTGGTCGAGTCTTGTGGGGAAAAGTGCGCAAACCTCTGCAGAGTGTACAAACTAATCATGATTAGCCGTGTCCCCGGTTACGGACATCTTGAGTGTCTACAAGTGAATTATTGGTTGATCTCATCACTCTATTTAATGAAATTATTGGGTTACTAATAACTTGGGAATTTTGGGATTGAGTTGGAGGAACCTTCTTAGTAATGGCATTTTAACTTAGTAGTAATAAAAAATTATTCCTTTGTTGTAGGGTAAAATTTGCTTTATGCAAAAATTAAACTTAGAGCCTCCACCAGCTAAATTTGCATATAGAGATAGTTTTTATTCCATTATTATTCTAAAGTGTGAAATTGCTAGCCTATTTCATGTGGTGACCTACATGGTTGCAACGTCTCATGTTGCAGACTTTTCTGACAAAGATTAAAGGTGCGATAGGTCGTTGTTCTACACTCAGTTTGCCGTGGAGTTGGATGGACTCATTTACCTTCAATGCTTCCGTAGTTATTTTTATTGAGATGGCCTTTGGACATATTATTGTAATAAATACTCTTTTGAGGATCCCAATGTAATAAAATGTGTGATTGAACTCTGTTATAACTAGATGATACCCCACGCGTTGATGTGAGAATTGTAGTAAGGAAAATTTGATAGATTAGACAAATGGATTATAAATAATTTGATATACTTGTTAACCATGTGGTCACTTGGCTAAAGTAAAACAATTTGATTAGAGTGAATTGAACAATGCACGACTGGCTAGAAAAATAGAAATACTATCCCTTTTCCTTCTAAAAATGTACATTAGAAAACACAAAATGCAAAGCAGATAATGTAATTGCTTAGTAAGGAGCCGTCCTTGTTCTGATCTTTAAACCGAGGAAGAATAGACCAATGGTCGTTCTGGATCCTTCACTTCGCTGACCAACTAACCTGCACACTCATGCATTGTACTGAGAACCACCTGAGAATCACACCATGGAATAAATTACTCGAATCAGCAAAGGTTATGACAAAAAAACTCAACCAAATGAAGAATCTTATTATCATGTGAGTATGATGACATGGATAGGAAGATGACATCATTTGTTTATATGCCTTTCAAAGTAACCGTAAATAGATAGCATATCAAATATATAATTTGATCAAGACATGGTACCTCTTGGAACATATCAAGACGACCAAAATGCATCTCGGCATGCTAGGAGAAGGTCATAACTTTTTGTCTCATCCAAGTACACAAATATAGATTACTATGCTTGCCAAGGAAGAAGATAAGAAAAGAATGTAGATAACTAAAAAATATAGATGTACAACTATGGAGTAGAGTTTAGAAAATGATGTGACATCTTCCAACATATCAACGTAGGCACATGAATCATATGGTATGTTCCCATAATGGCGACATAACTTATGTCCTTGGGAGTAGATAATTTCATGCTTATGTTGGTAAAATGTTTTCGATAATAAAAATTCATTTTAGGGCAACACATTTTCCTAAGTTTAGTTACATTACATGATATCAAGATGGATTACACACCAAACTGATTTGGTTCAGCAACTTAAGCTTGAATTTGTCTCACCAGAACCATAACTATCTATACAGACTGGAAAAACATACACCAATGGATTAAATAGCCAAAGGAAGCATATTGAATTACGTAGACTTTGATCTGACCTCTCGACCTCGGAAACAACGACACCCATATATATATGGCTGACCCAGCCACCATTCTCTATCATATTCAACCATCACATAGTATCAATCATGGGCAAAACTAAAACAATGTCCGACTATAATTGTTGAACAATACAGAAGGAGATGCATAGACATGGAAGCTAGTTCAATTTTACGGAGATATATACATTCAGCATACAACTATATTTCCAAATAGAATATGTGTTGAATGAAAAAGAAGATTATGGAAGTCATACCATCAAAGAAGATCTGTGCAAGGTAGTTTCTCTAGATGTCTTCTTTAGCAATGCACAAACAATACAATCTCTGCAAAACTAATGCAATCCTGCTAACGAAATGGAGGTACAGGAGAGGTACAGGAGTTACCTTCAGTGGATAGTAGCATTGATCATCTTCTTTAGAGGGATATAGTAACATGATTGTCACAATCTGCTAGAGAAAATCAAAACAGTAAATAGGAAATCTGCAACTTGGAAGTTATCATTTTTGGATCTTGGGTGTACCTTGATATACTCTTGACTGGCAGTATATCTTCTTGTCGGCATATCATGGTGAAGTTGTCTCAGAAAACCTTTACACAATAGCTTTCCTCCTCCCGACCAGGCCAAGGCTTCCGCCGGTTTGCTGCTACTGCTGGCTGCAGGGTGTGGTGGTCGACTTAGTGGATGGAGATGGTAGCACGTGGGAGAGAAGGACGCGGAATTCTATAGCAAAGGAGAAGAAGAGGACGGATCTGGTGGCACGGGTAAGCGAAGCGGTGGGTGTGCAAGGGCTGGGGTGGGAGGTTGGGAAGGGTATTAAGGTGAGAAGACATGGTATATCACGCACACTAGGGAGAGGAGGAGCCAAATTAAAGTTTCGATGCATCCTCTCCATTAATAGACATTAGAGAAGGTGAAGAGGAAGAGGAAGAGGAGCAGCCGTGTAGAAGAAATGACACAGAGGAGGCACTGCAGAAGGAAAGCGATAAGATGCGGGAACCCTGATGGATACGGGCTGCCAACGTCCAGCCCAGTCCATGCAAACTCCGCAAGTCCAACCAAAAAAGATGAAAATATTAGGTCAAACCTGAGGAGGTGGGCCTGAGTGGGGACTGCATGAGGTGTGATGTTGCTAGATGTGGATGGATGCTGACGTGTCTATGTTGCATGTTGAGATAAATCAAGTAGTGGGGGTGAACTTCTTAAATATATAGGATTCCTCGAGTACTGTGTGTGTCAGCATACCAATCCAGGGATGGCACTTAAGCACAGAGACTTCGATCCATTTTGGGTCGGGTCGCTACAAGATGGTATCAGAGCACACGCTGACTGTAGGACGCGACCACTAGGAAATGGAAAGACATAGGAAGACAACTTTATTTTACGACTTCCTTAAATATCCGTTGATCTATACTCTTCTCTATTCATTTCTATCTCTTCTCCACTTCAATAAAATATTTGTTGAACCCCATCACCAAGTTGCTCAGCCCGATGAGACCATGACCTATGAAGGCATCATTGACGAAGAAGAAGAAGCTAGAGTTGACATTGATTTGAGGAGATTTAGTTCAGACCACCACTACCAAGTTGAGTCCAACGAATGGTTGCGGTAGTATGAAGAGATCATATCTCTTGTGGATATGACCTTACCTGTAGGTTTTTGCTTGTGTGGTGTGATCTGTGTGAATTTCTTGATTTGAAATTTTCTTGCTATCATAAGCATATGGGTAGTGATTTGTCTCATTAGGCCCTTATTCTATTCTAATTTCTCATCCACTCTAAACATAACAGATGCCTCCAAGATGTGACCCAGAATTCCCACCAGAACTTACCCAGTTGATCCAGAACCAGAATGCCCTCATGCAGCTACTCAACCAGAATCAGAACCAGAACAACAACAATCCACCGCCACCACCCTCGGTCGACAACCTTACCCATTTCTTGAGGTTGAAACCACCATTGTTCTCTAGTAGCACAAAGCCGATCGTTGCAGATGACTGGCTTCGCAAGATCGGAAGGGAGCTGGCCACCGCAGGATGCACTGAAGGTGAGAAGGTGCGCTTTGCCGCACATCAACTGGATGGACCAGCAGCATCATGGTGGGAGAATTACACCACTACATTCCCCATAGCCAATGTGACTTGGGATCAGTTCCAGCAGGAGTTCCATACCACACATGTTTCAGCCGGAGCTATGAGTTTGAAGAAGCGTGAGTTCCGCAACTTACGCCAGGGAAATCGTTCTATTGGTGATTATGTGAAGGAATTCAGCAAGTTATCCAGGTATGCTCCCGGAGACGTGGCTGATGATGCCGCTAAGCAGGAGAAATTTCTGGAGGGGCTAAACGATGATCTGGGACTTCAGTTGACTGTGGCTACCTTTAACAATTATCAAGAGTTGGTCGACAAGACTCTCATTCTGGAAGGCAAGCAGCAGCAGGAGGATAATAGCAAGAGGAAGTACAGACAGAGAAAGTACAACTCTGGTGTTCAGCAGAAGCCCCCCTATACCCCGTACTCGGGGAATAATGGACCAGGATCTGGCAAGTATAGTGGACACACTCACCATAAACATGGACGAAATGGACATAACCATAATGGCCATAGGAATGGCAATGGGAATGGAGGAAACAACAATCAGCATCAGTCCAACCCTGCTACACCGACAAAGAAGGATCTGAGCCACATTACCTGTTTCAAGTGCGGGAAAACTGGACACTATGCCACCGATTGCCCGGAGGCCAAGAACGGGAACGGAAATGGAAGCTCTGGAGGTAAGAAGCCCAATCCCTTCACCAGAGGTCAGGTGAACCATGTCAATGTGGAGGAAGTTTATGACCAGCCTGACATCGTTATTGGTAAGTTCTTGGTTAATTCATTTACAACCCTTGTTTTTTTGACACTGGTGCATCACATTCATTCATATCAAGGGGATTTGTGGATAAGTTTAAGTTGCCGACCTTAGCCCTTAAAACACCAATGTTAGTGAGTCCCCCAGGAGTAGAGTCTATGGCTAGTCGGGGATGTTTTCAGTTGCCATCGACCATAGGCAGACACGTTTTCCCCACAGACCTCATCATCCTAGAATCACAAGGATTGGACGTAATTCTAGGCATGGACTGGCTATCCAAGTATGAAGGGAATATTGATTGTGCCCGTAAGTCGATTCTTCTCACCACCCCAGAGGGGAAACGGATCAAGTATGTGTCGAGGCATACGCCAAGGAGGACTCAAGTGAATTCTCTTTCGGGAGTTGTTCAGGAGGAAGTACCCGTTGTGAAGGATTATCCTAATGTTTTCCCAGAGGAATTGCCCGGCATGCCACCGGATCGAGACATTGAGTTTTTGATTGAGCTATTGCCAGACACAGGACCGATATCCAAGAGACCGTACCGGATGCCTGCAAATGATCTGGAGGAAATTAAGAAGCAGATTAAGGAATTATTGGAGAAAGGTTATATTCGACCGAGTTCATCACCTTGGGGAGCCCCAGTGCTTCTAGTTGAGAAGAAGCATGGATCCTTGAGAATGGTTGTAGATTATCATGCGCTGAACGAGGTGACGATCAAGAACAAGTACCCTCTGCCAATGATCAATGATTTGTTTGACCAGCTACAAGGAGCAAAAGTTTTCTCTAAGATCGATCTTCGATCAGGATATCATCAGCTGAAGATTCGAGAACAGGATATACCCAAGACAGCCTTTACCACGAGATATGGGCTTTATGAGTACACGGTCATGTCTTTTGGTTTGACAAATGCCCCTTCCTATTTTATGAGTATGATGAATAAGGTATTCATGGAGTTCTTGGATAAGTTTGTTGTGGTATTCATTGATGACATATTGATTTACTCGAAGAATGAAGAAGAACACAAGGAACATTTGCGCTTGGTTCTTGAGAATCTTAGGGAACATCAATTATACACAAAGTTTAGCAAATGCGAATTCTGGTTGAAGGAAGTCGGATTTCTTGGACATGTTATATCAGGAGAAGGAATAGCAGTAGACCCCTCCAAGGTTGAAGCCGTCACCGAATGGAAGGCAGCCACCTCAGTCGGAGAGATTCGTAGTTTTCTTGGACTCGAAGGATATTATCAGAGGTTTACTAAGAATTTCTCCAAGATCGCGAAGCCCATGACAGAGTTATTAAAGAAAGACACTAAGTTTGTTTGGACCGACGAATGTGAGGCCAGTTTCCAGGAGTTAAAGAAACGTTTGGTCACAACCCCAGTGCTAATTCTTCCGAATATACACAAGGATTTCCAAGTATATTCCGACGCTTCTCGTCAGGGACTTGGAGGTGTTCTTATGCAAGAAAGAAGAGTTGTTTCATATGCCTCACGTCAGCTTCGACCTCATGAGAAGAATTATGCCACACATGATTTGGAGTTAGCAGCCGTAGTGCACGCACTCAAGACCTGGAGACATTTTCTTATCGGAAATCATTGTGATGTTTACACGGATCATAAGAGTTTGAAAGACATCTTCACGCAGAAGGAGTTGAACCTCAGGCAGAGAAGATGGTTGGAGCTCATAAAGGATTATGACATGAAATTGCACTATCACCCAGGAAAGGCCAATGTTGTGGCAGATGCATTGAGCCACAAGAGCTATGTTAATACCCTCACAACAGGAGGATTACCTCAGGAGTTAATTGATGATCTCAAAGATCTTCGATTGGAGATAGTACCACGAGGTTTTGTTGCCGCAATGGAAATTCAATCCACTTTGTTGGGAAAGATCCGAGAAGCCCAGAAGTTAGACAAAGGTATTGCGGAGATAAAGGGAAGGATAAACCAAGGAAAGGCAGAAGGATTTCGTGAGGATGAACATGGAACCTTATGGTTTGAACAGCGTATTTACATGCCAAATGACCCAGAGATCAGGAAATTGATTCTTCAGGAGGCTCATGATTCGCCTTATGCAATACATCCGGGCAACACCAAGATGTATTTGGACTTGAAGGAAAGTTTCTGGTGGACAGGTATGAAGAAGGATATTGCCAAGTATGTCGCAGTATCTGACGTATGTTAGAGGGTTAAGGCAGAGCACCAGAAACTAGCAGGATTACTTCAGCCTTTGCCGATACCAGATTGGAAGTGGGACAAGCTTGGCATGGACTTCATTACAGGATTACCCAGGACCCGATCAGGCTATGATTCTATTTGGGTAGTGGTTAATCGCTTGACTAAGGTAGATCACTTCATCCCTGTGAAAACCACATATACAAGTGCTAGGTTAGCCAAGATATACATGACCAGGATCGTATGTCTGCATGGAGTTCCGAGGACCATCGTATCATATAGAGGAACACAATTTACCTCAAAGTTTTGGCATCAGTTACATGAAACTTTGGGTACTAGGCTGGTGTTCAGTACAACTTTTCATCCTCAGACAAATGGGTAGACCGAGAGAGTCAATCAGATTCTGGAGGACATGTTGAGAGCTTGTGCGCTAGATTATGGATCTAGTTGGGATGATAATTTGCCTTACGCAAAATTCTCATATAACAACAGCTATCAAGCTAGTTCGAAAATGGCCCCTTTTGAAGCTTTGTACGGAAGGAGGTGCAGGACACCATTGATGTGGGATGAAGTTGGAGACCGTAAATTATTCGGACCAAATTTAATTAGAGATTCAGAGGAGAAAGTTAAGCTGATCCGCGACGGACTCAAGGTAGCCCAATCCAGACAGAAGAGTTATGCCGATACTAAACGCAAGGAGGTAACCTATGAAGTCGGAGATAGAGCATACCTGTGTGTGTCGCCACTTCGAGGAGTTAAACGATTTGGAGTCAAAGGAAAGTTAGCACCACAGTTTGTGGGGCCGTACAGAGTTTTAGAACGCATGGGTCAAGTTGCCTACAAGTTGGAATTACCAGAAGCCTTGTCAGGAGTTCATGATGTGTTTCACATTTCCCAGTTGAAGAAGTGCCATGCGGAGATGGCCGATATTCCTTTGAGAGATACAGTGCCACTGGATGCCATACAGTAGAATAGTGATCTGACATATGAGGAGAAGCCCATCAAGATTCTTGAGACTGCAAGCAGGGTTACCCGCAGCAAGGTCATCAAGTTTTGCAAGGTTCAGTGGAGTCATCATACTGAGGAAAAAGCCACCTGGGAACGAGAAGAAGACCTCCGACAGGACCACCCACACCTTTTTGCTAGCCAACCCGAATCTCGAGGGCGAGATTCATCTTAAGGGGGGTAGGTTTGTAACATCCTAATTTTCAATTTCGATGTTTACAATAGATCATTCATATGCATCCATGATTTATGCATTTTTGCCCCATTTGTTCTATTTGATTTTTGATCCAAGGAACTTTGAGCAACTCAAGGACCAAAAGAGAGAGTTGGAAGTTTCCCTAAAAGCCAATTTTGAAAAAAAATCGAAGTTAGGAGTTTGGATCAAATTTGGTCTTACCAAAATTCATATTCATTATTTCAAAAATAAATAAAGAGAGAAGATAAAAGGACTTCTTCAAAAATAGAAAAGAAATATTGAAAATTGAATTTGGAATCAAAATTTATTTGTTGGGTTTTATTTGCACTTTATTTTATTAGTTTAGCAAAAATGTTTATTTTTTTAAACTTGCATTTTAGGACAGATAAAAGTTCACTAGGTCATATATAAGACCATATAACCATGTGAATTTTCTAAGATTTTTAGGCTAACTTTTATTTGTATTTTTAGTTTTTCATTGCTTCTATAAAAAACGTTTAAAAAAAAGAGCCGCCAGGCCAGGCCAACTGACCCAGCCCAGTAGCGAGGCCACAGTCAGCCCAGCCAGGCTAGCGCTAGCAGCAGTTAAAAAAAAGGTCGATCGCTCCACCTCTCGCTCACCTCACGTGCGCCCGAGCTCCCCACGCACGTTTCCATCGCTCGTTCTCTCTTCCTTCCTCTCTTGTTTTTTTCTCTAGCGCTTGGGCACCCCACCTCTTCTTCTTCCTCCCACGAACGGACAACAGAAATGTACGCGTACATTACTCCCGACGCCTTTTCGTTTCAAATTCTTGGAAATCCTAACTCCAGCCAACCTCACGACCAAGGGAGATGTCCTATAAATAGTCACGACTCTCCTCGACCGATTCAGTCAAAAATATCTCGCCAAAACTACCTCCAGACGACGCACTCGACGTTCCAATCTCGCCTCAGAAGCTGCAGTTCATCGCATGTTTCCGACGCCGTTGAGCCGTCCCGAGCCTTATCCTTTTGGGTTCCGACTTCTCTCGATCTCCACAATCTTTTTGACAAGGTCTTGTGATCCCTTTACTTCTACAGAGGCCACCCTCGACCATGTTGTCTTCACCAGAGCACCCGAAGCACCGAGTTTTGCCGCTTCGTTCCGTCGCCGTTCATCTCCTCTGATCATCACAAACTCCACCACCGGACGAGCCACTCTCCGCTGCATCTCGTAGACACCTCCGCCGCCGCCCACGATCACCGTAGCCACCGCCATCACCATGCGAGAGCCTCCCCCAAACCTCTGGTTCATCTCTGTAAGTTGAATGAGCATCCGTTCGCTTCAGTTAGAAAAAAAACGTTTTGGTTTTTCTAAATTAGATCGGTTAGATTGGTTTTCTACGGCTTAGAACAAACCGGCTACTGTTTTTTTAGCCACCACGATCAGTTTATCTATGGATCGGCCGTCCGCTGGCAGCAAACATGCGCAGCCAATCACAGCACGCCACGTGGCAGCTTATATTGAATCCCGTAATTGATTTTTAGAAAAATGCCCAATCTTCATAGATTCATATCTTTTAATCTATAGATCCGTTTTTGTTGATTCTTTTTCCTACTAGTTCATAGAAATCCCATATATCCAGAGAATCAAACGAAAAATATTTTCGAAAATTTTAAAATTTGAATTCAAACAGATCTGAATTCAAACTTCGTTAGGCCGTAACTCGAGTTTCGTAACTCCGTTTTAGGTGATTCTTTTTGCAAATCGAAGCTCGTAACGTGTACTTTCTGTTAGACCCAAACACACATATTTTTGCTACTGTAAAATTATGTTATGTACAGAAACTTTTTTTTGGTTGTTTTGGGAGTTTTTCCGAAGTCTTTCATTTGTTTTGTTTTTGGATCTTTGCTTGTATGCTTATGTATGTTATTGCTTGCTTACGCTAGATCATCCGGAGTGCGAGGCTTGCTACTACGAATCTTTAGAGTTCAACATTCGTCAGCAAGGCAAGTTCAGACTTTGATCATATTTTTCAATACCCAATTTTTACTATGCATTAGTTTCACCCTCAAAGATTGCATGAGTAGGATTGGGAACATGTGGTTATGCTATGTAGTTCATGTGGTAGGAACCTATGACCTTTGATCACCTCGGGAATACTCGTTATATCATATATTGCTTAGCCATGCTCATAGACGGGGATTGGTATGTGTGATCCATGCAAGTTGCGAGAGTTAATAAATTTGGGATAACCTAAGGTGGCAACTTTAACACACATCTGGGTGGATTGTTTGGGGAACCGAGAGAAACCAGTGCTTGCCCAAGGGGAATCCCGGAGTACCCGTGTGATTATCCTAGGTCCGCCACCCACGCTCAAAGGAATCATAAGATATTTCATGCCTAGAAACTTCCATGTGCAGCCACAAGCCATTATGGGCTCTGGCATAGTTGAGTAAGTTGTGTGACCTCTTTCCGTGGTAGACTAGCTGATGTAGGGGAAAGTAGGTGTAATGGTCTACCTAGGGTTTGGAGGAAATACTTTAGAAAGGCTATCTCGGTCTTCCGATCATGGAGGTGGTCGAGTCTTGTGGGGAAAAGTGCGCAAACCTCTACAGAGTGTACAAACTAATCATGATTAGCCATGTCCCCGGTTACGAACATCTTGAGTATCTAGAAGTGAAGTATTGGTTGATCTCATCACTCTATTAAATGAAATTATTGGGTTACTAATAACTTGGGAATTTTGGGATTGAGTTGGAGGAACCTTCTTAGTAATGGCATTTTAACTTAGTAGTAATAAAAAAATTATTCCTTTGTTGTAGGGTAAAATTTGCTTTATACAAAAATTAAACTTAGAGCCTCCACCAGCTAAATTTGCATATAGAGATAGTTTTTTGCATTATTATTCTACAGTGTGAAATTGCCAGCATATTCCATGTGCTGACCTACACGGTTGCAACGTCTCATGTTGCAGACTTTTCCGACGAAGATTAAAGGTGCGATAGGTCATTGTTCTACACTCAGTTTGCCGTGGAGTTGGATGGACTCATTTACCTTCAATGCTTCCACATTTATTTTTATTGAGATGGCCTTTGGCCATATTATTGTAATAAATACTCTTTTGAGGATCTCGATGTAATAAAATGTGTGACTGAACCCTGTTATAATTCCTCGAGTACTGTGTGTGTCAGCATACCGATCCAGGGATGGCACTTAAGCACAGAGACTTCGATCCATTTTGGGTCAGGTCGCTACACATCCATGGCAAAATATCTGCAACAGAGCGAAAAGGCAGTGATACTCCCGTAGGGAGTCGCGCCGGAGTACATAGAGCTGCTCCTCTGGGCCATGGAGCAAACAGATTCACCGAATCCGATCGTGAGGGAGCGGTGGTGGGAGTATCGATCCTAGATGGAGCATCCACCAGAGATTGAAGGATCGAGCATCTACAGGGTGCCGTTTGTGAGGGTGTCCTGCCAGAGCGAGCCGGTGGAGTCTTCGTCGACCGAACCCAACTACAAGAGGAGAAAAATAGTTGGCACGACGACGCTTCCCCGCCATCGTCTCCCTCGCCGTTCACATCATCTCACGGGGCAGCTGTCTGCCGCCGAGGAATAGGAGGGGGCTGCCCCCCCCACCCCTAGCCCAATAGTTGGGCAGGTTGTGAATTGTCAGGAGGAGATTAGGGTTGTCAGTATTTGCAGGTTGTGAATTGTGTTTTGTGTTGTGTATTTTGAGAGTATTTTCAGATATGAATGTCTTTTGAATTTCAGATTTGCAGTATTGAGCATATGAAGTATTTTATGAATTCTAGAGATCTATTTTTAGCAATTAAAAAATGTAGTTTCATAGGAGTATAAAAGTGCAGACAATGTGATTCTTAGAGAAGAAACTACAAGTTTTAGTTTCAGATAAGAAACTGCAAGTTCCGTTTCAAATAAGAAACTGCAACTTTCAGAGGCAGAGCATTTATATTAGCACGGCTTTTTCAAATAGGGTTAACATCATGTTGGAAGTTTTATTCATGGTCGAAAATGGAACTACTAGCCAGTTAAGATCATGCTGATCAACATTCATGCATAGCACATCTTCATATGATGCATAGTCAAAATGCCCACACAATGTCGAGTGTGCGAAACACAGAGAAAACGAGGGACGAAGTTTTGCTAAGTGTTGGACGTGGTTTTGGGCTGCCCCGTCCAGGCTTTCATTTTTAACATGCGCAACCCACGACCTCGGATGGGAGGTCCATATGCCTGTTTGTATTTTCTTAGGGCCGTCATGTATCGACCGGCCTATGGACCTCCCATCCGAGGTTTTATTTTTGGCAGCCTAATTTATGTATTTTTTTGAAGAAAACGCAGAGGTCTGTTCTATTTTTCTATATAAGAATAGGAACGCCATGTCCAACTTATGTTTCCCTTCTAACTATATTATATATATTTAAATTATTTTATATGTTATTATATATTATTTTTATTGTCATCATATATTTAACAGATACTTACAAATGTAAGAAAACAATATCCCACATCTTATTAACTTATAAAAGTAATTTCTTAACAAATAAAATCCTGGATTGTTTTGGCACGAAAATCCTAGTGATTGTGTACAAAAGCTTGGTAAGATTTAAGGATGAATGTAATAATATCACTTATTATTTAAATATATTTATAACAAAATGCTCAGCCCCTTTTTATTTTTTGATAACATTGCTGGCCCAACCCAACGTTATAAATAGAATCAGCCCAGCAAAATCGTGTATTTCGAGAAAGCGCAAATGGCCTATAATTTTTTAGGAAATAGAATAAATGGGCCGCATGGATGCTACATTAGTTGTTCACCCAGCCCAGCTAATGGCTGTAATTCAAAAAGAAGAGATCAAATTGACTATAAATTCTACCGCACAAAAAAAAGACTGTAAATTCTGAAAAAATGGGTTGAATACGTGCCACATTTTTGGAGGCTGAAATGTGGGCCAATAGGTCGAAGCCAACACAAGTCGTTGTCAATTTAGTCAACAAATGATTCTGACATGTTAGCCATTGGATTTACATCCAACGACCGGCATCCATCTTCAATCTCTCGTCTTCTTCCTCCAGCGCCGCCGGGACCACCTCCCGCCTCCTGCTGCTAGCAGCTCTACTTAGCACGCTTCGCTATGAAGCACTACTCGACCGTTGGCCAGGCCATCCCTCCACCCCTCCACACCTCCTTTTCTTCTCCACTGACTGCCGAACCACACCGCACTAGAACCAGTTAACCCTCGTACACCTCTCCGTCTGCGACTATACTCCCGCGTCTTCCCATCTCCGGCTCGTTGCTGTCCGAGGCCTCGCCGTCATCCACCACCTTGGATGCGCTCGGCACGGCGTGGTCAACATGGTCAACAAACGACACCATAGGAAGTAGACTGTGCGTGGAGAGGCTGACAGCTGGGTCCACGGCCGCACACAAGGAAATGCCTCCCTATTACGCGCAAAATAATGATTCCTCCACCTGACATCTAGGACCCACCGGAAGGGCCTCTGTATTTCGTGAAAATAATGTGCCCCCTGCTGACATGTCGGACCCACCAACTATCTTTACACGCAAGGAAGTGCCTCCTTATTACGAACAAAAAATGAATATTCCCCCTGCCAGCTAGAACCCAGCATAGTGGGAGGCTGACTTGTGGGCCTACCAAGTTGACGGGGATGGAGGGCTTTGTCAACTTAGTCAATATGAACAATTCTAGCTCCTGTTACCGTACGATGTTCATCCAACGATCATAGTGCTTCTTTAACCTCTGGTCTTCTTGCTCCAGCCGCCCAAACCAGCGCCGGTCGTGCCGCGTGCTCCTGCCTCCCATGGCCGGCTGTGATGCCGTGGAGGCCTCACCGCCCGCTACTACTCCCACCGCTGGCCAGGCCATCCCTCTACTCACCCACACCCCCTTTTATTCTGCGGTGACAGCAGCCTCACACCACAGCCGAAGCAGTGAACCCTCGTACTCCTCTTCGCGTGGGCATCCACTGCTGCGTCTTCCCCGGCTCTAATTCGTCCCCTTCCTAGTCCTCGCCGTCGTCCACTGCCGTGGTGCTCTCGGCGCGGCGTGGTCAACGTGGTCAACGAACGACTTCCATCGGACGTGGACTGTACGTGGAGAGGCTGACAGCTGGGTCCACTGCCGCAGCAAGGAAGTGCCTCCTTATTACGCGCAAAATAATGATTCCTCCACCTGACAGCGGGGACCCACCAGATGGACCACTGTATTTAGCGAAAAAAACGTTTCCCCCTGACTGCTGGGACCCACCAACCACATCTTCGCACGCAAGAAAGTGCGTCCGGGCAAAAAAAACCGATTTGCCCCCCTGACTGCTGGGACCCACCAGCTACATCTTCGCACGCAAGGAAGTGCCTGACAGTCGGGACCCACCTGGTCGAAGCGTATGTAGCATTGTCATTCTGGTCGCGGACGTGTACGTACATATATACTGGTGGATGTAGAGGCGCGCATGTGTCGTAGTAGAGGCGCGCACGTAGCATGTACACGTAGGTACAATGGCCAGGGTGCAAGAAAGAAAATATGGCCACGTATGTATACATACGGACGGGGTCTCGAACACCTACTCGCGCATACGTACGGCGAGGGCTCATGTACATGGCTGGGTCAGAACGGAGAAACAACGTCGTTGTCGTGTTCATGGGGAGGCAACGGAATGCGTCGTGTTCATGGGGAGGCAACGAAATGCGTCATGTTTATCGGGAGGCAACGGAACACGTGGGTGCCAACCGGCTGGGTCAAAACGGAATGTGTGGTCGTGTTCATCAGGAGGGCTTGGATGGAACAGGCGATGGAAACGAGGCCTAGCGTACCGCAGAACGGAGGAAACGGACCTCCTATAGTCGAAACGGGGGTCATGTTGATCGGGAGGGTGTGGCGTACCGCAAAATGGAGGAAACAGACCTTCTACTGTCGAAACGGGGGTCCTGTTGATCGGGAGGGGTGTGGCGTACCGCAAAACGGACGAAACGGACCTCCTATGGTCGAAACGGGGGTCCTGTTCATCGGGAGGGGTGTGGCATACCGCAAAACGGGACTCCACGGGATACTGTTCGTCTCCACCGTCGACCTCTTCCAGCCTCCACGGGCTACCGTCGACCTCCTCCAGCCTCCACGGGCTCCTGTTCATCCAGCCTCCACCGCGCGCTACTCCACCGGCTACTGTTCAACCACCCCTGCACCGTCTACTGTTCATCCACCCTCAACACCACGGGGTCCTGTTCAACCACCCCTCCACGGGCACCCCTCCACCGTCTACTGTTCATCCAGCCCTCCACCACACCATGGGGTCCTGTTCATCCAGAGGCAACGCCACCGCTCACTGTTCATCCAACCCCACCCCACCCCCCGCAACGCTTATTGTTCATCCCAGAGGCAGCATCGATCAGCTTCAGTTAGCAGGAGTAGCGAAGGAATCGCTTGATCGAGTTCAGTTAACAGCCATCGATCGATCGCTCGGGTTCAGTAACGCGTAGCCTGCAGTGTAATCGCTCGGGTGCAGTTAGAGCCCAATGCCTCGCCCGGGTTCAGTTAGAGCCAACACCTCGCACACACGCGCATATGTGTACGAGAGAAACGCGCATCGCTCGGCCCCCGACCTCCCACCGTAACCGGGAACTCCCTGAAATTTTCCTCGCCCTCGCTTCTACCACGGTTTTTTCCGTCATTGACGGCCCAAAGAATGTCATGCAGCTGACTCTCTTGCCCACCCAGGACGAAAAGCCCATTTTCTGTCATGATTTTTTGTCATAGAAGTAGGAGCCCACCACATCTATGATGATACCGGGTTTTGTCACAATTATCATCATAGAAGTGTCATATGTATGACAGAAAAAAATTTCGTTCGGCCCAAAATGTCACGAATGTGTCTCTTTTTTTGTAGTGATCAACCGCGTTAACCTAACGCTTCCGCTTTCGGTCTATGAGGGTATGTGGACACACTTTCCCCCGCTCATTGCTATGCATCTCCTAGATAGATCTTGCGTGATCGTAGGATTTTTTTAAAATTACATGCTACGTTCCCCAACAGTGACATCCAAGCCAGGTCTATGCATAGATGATATGCACGAGTAGAACATAAAGAGTTGTGGGCGATAATAGTCATACTGCTTACCACCAACGTCTTATTTTGATTCAGCGGTATTGTTGGATGAAGCGGCCCAGACCTACCTTACATGCCCACGTTCATGAGACCGGTTCCACCGACATACATGCAACTTGTTTTACATAAAGGTGGCTGGTGGGTGTCTGTTTCTCCAACTTTAGTTGAATCGAATTTGACTACGGCCGGTCCTTGTTGAAGGTTAAAACAACACATTTGACGAAAAATCATTGTCGTTTTGATGCATAGGTAAGAACGGTTCTTGCTAGAAGCCCGTAGCAGCCACGTAAAACATGCAACAACAAAGTAGAGGACGTCTAACTTGTTTTTGCAGGGCATATTGTGATGTGATATGGTCAAGACATGATGTGATATAAGTTATTTGATGAGATGATCATGTTTTGTAAAAGTTATCGACAACTGGAGGGAGCCTTATGGTTGTTGCTTTATTTTATGAAATGCAATTGTCATGTAATTGCTTTACTTTATCACTATGCGGTAGCGATAGTTGTATAAGCAATAGTTGGTGAGACGACAACGACGCTATGATGGAGATCAAGGTGTCAAAGCCGGTGATGATGGAGATCATGACAGTGCTTTGGAGATGGAGATCAAAGGCACAAGATGATGATGGCCATATCATGTCACAGATTTTGATTGCATGTGATGTTTATCTTTTATGCATCTTATTTTGCTTAGTATGGCAGTAGCATTATAAGATGATCCCTCACTAAATTTCAAGGTACAAGTGTTCTCCGTGAGTATGCACCATTGCGACAGTTCGTCATGGCGAGACACCATGTGATGATCGAGTGTGATAAGCTCTACGTTCACATACAATGGGTGCAAGCCAGTTTTTCATATGTAGAATACTCGGGTTAAACTTGACGAGCTTAGCATATGCAGATATGGCCTCGGAACACTAAGACCGAAAGGTCGAACGTGAATCATATAGTAGATATGATGAACATAGAGATGTTCACCATTGAAAACTACTCCATCTCACATGATGATCGGACATGGTTTAGTTGATATGGATCACATGATCATTTAGATGACTAGAGGGATGTCTATCAAAGTGGGAGTTCTTTAGTAATATGATTAATTCAACTTAAATTTATCATGAACTTAGTCCTGATAATTTTTGCATATCTATGTTGTTGTAGATCAATGGCCCGTGTTACCGTTCCCTTGAATTTTAATGCATTCCTAGAGAAAGCTAAGTTGAAAGATGATGGTAGCAACTACATGGACTAGGTTCGTAACTTGAGGATTATCCTCATTGCTGCACAGAAGAATTACGTCCTGGAAGCGCCGTTAGGTGCAAGAACCGCTGCAGGAGCAACTCCGAACGTTATGAACGTCTGGCAGACTGAAGCTGGTGACTACTCTATAGTTCAGTGTGCCATGATTTACACCTTAGAATCGGGACTTCAAAGACGTTTTGAACGTCACGGAGCATACGAGATGTTCCACAAGTTGAAGTTAATATTTCAAGCAAATGCTTGAGTTGAGAGATATGAAGTCTCCAACAAGTTCTATAGCTACAAGATGGAGGAGAACAGTTCTGCCAGTGAACACATACTAAGAATGTCTGGGTACCAAAACCATTTGATTCAGCTGGGAGTTAATCTTCCTGATGATAGTGTCATTGGCAGAGTTCTTCAATCACTGCCACCAAGCTATGAAGGCTTTGTGATGAACTATAACATGCAAGGGATGGAAAAGACAATTCCCGAGGTCTTCACAATGCTAAAGGCTGCGTAGGTAGAAATCAACAAGGAGCATCAAGTGTTGATGGTTAACAAGTCTTGGGGAACATAGTAATTTTAAAAAAATTCCTACACACACGCAAGATCATGGTGATGCATAGCAACGAGAGGGGAGAGTGTCATGCACGTACCCTCATAGACCGTTAAGCGGAAGCGTTATGACAACACGGTTGATGTAGTCGTACGTCTTCACGATCAACCGATCCTCAGTACCGAACGTACGGCACCTCCGCGTTCAGCACACGCTTAGCTCGGTGACGTCCCGCAAACTCACGATCCAGTAGAGCTCGGGGAAGAGTTTCGTCAGCACGACAGCGTAGTGACGATGTTGATGAAGCTACCGTTGCAGGGCTTCGCCTAAGCACCGCTACAGTATGACTGAGGTGGATTATGGTGGAGGGGGGCACCGCACACGGCTGCGAGAGATCAATGATCAACTTGTGTGTCTAGAGGTGCCCCCTGCCCCCGTATATAAAGGAGCAAGGGGGAGGGCGTGCCAGGAGGAGGAATCCTCCTCCTAGTAGGAGTAGGATCCCCCTCTTTCCTACTCCTACTAGGAGGGGGAAAGGAAGGGGGAGAAGGAGAAGGAAAGGGGGGAGCCCCCCCTCTCCTAGTCCAATTCAGACCAGAGGGGGAGGGGGCACAAGGCCTTCCCTGGCCGTCCCCTCTCTCTCCACTAGGGCCCAATAAGGCCCATTAACCCCCCCCCCCGGGGGGGGGGGGGGGGGTAACCCCTCCGGCACTCCGATAAAATCCCGATTTCACCCGAAACTCTTCTGGTGTCCAAATATAGGCTTCCAATATGTCAATCTTTATGTCTCAACCATTTCGAGACTCCTCGTCATGTCTGTGATCATATCCGGGACTACGAACTACCTTCGGTACATCAAAACATATAAACTCGTAATACCGATCGTCATAGAACTTTAAGCGTGCAGACCCTACGGGTTCAAGAACTATGTAGACATGACCGAGACATGTCTCCGGTCAATAACCAATAGCGGAACCTGGATGCTCATATTGGTTCCTACATATTCTACGAAGATCTTTATCGGTCAAACTGTATAACAATATATGTTGTTCCCTTTGTCATCGGTATGTTACTTGCCCGAGATTTGATCGTCGGTATCCCAATACCTAGCTCAACCTCGTTACCGGCAAGTCTCTTTACTTAACTCAACATCCCACAACTAACTCATTAGTCGCATTGCTAGCAAGGCTTATAGTGATGTGCATTACCGAGAGGGCCCAGAGATACCTCTCCGACAATTGGAGTGACAAATCCTATTCTTGATCTATGCCAACTCCACGAGCACCATCGAAGACATCGGACGTTTGGTAGCACACAAAGTGTTCCTCTGGTATTTGGGAGTTGCATAATCTCATAGTCATTTGAACATATATAAGTCAGGAAGAAAGCAATAGCAGTAAACATAAATGATCAAGTGCTAAGCTAACGAAATGGGTCAAGTCAATCACATCATTCTCCTAATAATGTGATCCCGTTGATCAAATAACAACTCATGTCTATGGCTTGGAAACTTAACCATCTTTGATCAATGAGCTAGTCAAGTAGATGCATACTAGTGAGACTATGTTTCTCTATGTATTCACACATGTATTATGTTTTCGGTTAATACAATTCTAGCATGAATAATAAACATTTATCATGAAATAAGGAAATAAATAATAACATTATTATTACCTCTAGCGCATATTTCCTTCAGTCTCCCACTTGCACTAGAGTCAATAATCTAGATTACACAGTAATGATTCTAACACCCATGGAGTCTTGGTGCTGATCATGTTTTGCTCGTGGAAGAGGCTTAGTCAGCGGGTCTGCAACATTCAGATCCGTATGTATCTTGCATACTCTATGTCTCCCACCTGGACTTGATCCCGGATGGAATTGAAGCGTCTCTTGATGTGCTTGGTTCTCTTGTGAAATCTGGATTCCTTTGCCAAGGGAATTGCACCAGTATTGTCACAAAAGATTTTCATTGGACCCGATGCACTAGGTATGACACCTAGATCGGATATGAAGTCCTTCATCCAGACTCCTTCATTTGCTGCTTCCGAAGCAGCTATGTACTCCGCTTCACACGTAGATCCCGCCACGACGCTTTGTTTAGAACTGCTCCAACTGACAGCTCCACCGTTCAATATAAACACATATCTGGTTTGCGATTTAGAATCATCCGGATCAGTGTCAAAGCTTGCATCGACGTAACCATTTACGACGAGCTCTTTGTCACCTCCATAAATGAGAAACATATCCTTAGTCCTTTTCAGGTATTTCAGGATGTTCTTGACCGCTGTCCAGTGATCCACTCCTGGAATACTTTGGTACCTCCCTGCTAAACTAATAGCAAGGCACACATCAGGTCTGGTACACAACATTGCATACATGATAGAGCCTATGGCTGAAGCATAGGGAACACTTTTCATTTTCTCTCTATCTTCTGAAGTGGTCGTGCATTGAGTCTTACTCAATTTCACACCTTGTAACACAGGCAAAAACCCTTTCTTAGCTTGATCCATTTTGAACTTCTTCAAAACTTTATCAAGGTATGTGCTTTGTGAAAGTCCAATTAAGCGTCTTGATCTATCTCTATAGATCTTGATGCCCAATATATAAGCAGCTTCACCGAGGTCTTTCATTGAAAACCTCTTATTCAAATATCCTTTGATGCTATCCAGAAATTCTATATCATTTCCAATCAATAATATGCCATCCACATATAATATTAGAAATGCTACAGAGCTCCCACTCACTTTCTTGTAAATACAAGCTTCTGCAAAATTCTGTATAAAACCATATGCTTTTAACACACTATCAAAATGTTTATTCCAACTCCGAGAGGCTTGAACCACTCCATAAATGGATCGTTGGAGCTTGCACACTTTGTTAGTACCCTTTGGATCGATAAAACCTTCAGTTTGCATCATATACAACTCTTCTTCCAGAAATCCATTCAGGAATGCAGTCTTTACATCCATTTGCCAAATTTCATAATCATAAAATGCGGCAATTGCTAACATGATTTGGACGGACTTAAGCATCGCTACGGTTGAGAAGGTCTCATTGTAATCAACTCCTTGAACTTGTCGAAAACCTTTTGCAACAAGTCGAGCTTTGTAGACAGTAACATTACCATCAGTGTTAGTCTTCTTCTTGAAGATCCATCTATTCTCGATGGCTTGCTGATCATCGGGCAAGTCAACCAAAGTCCACACTTTGTTATCATACATGGATCCCACCTCAGATTTCATGGCTTCAAGCCATTTTGCGGAATCTGGGCTCATCATCGCTTCCTCATAGTTCGTAGGTTCGTCACGGTCAAGTAACATGACCTCTAGAACAGGATTACCATACCACTCTGGTGCAGATCTTACTCTGGTTGACCTACGAGGTTCAGTAGTAACTTGATCTGAAGTTTCATGATCATCATCATTATCTTCCTCACTAATTGGTGTAGGTGTCATAGGAACCGGTTTCTATGATGAACTACTCTCCAATAAGGGAGCAAGTACAGTTACCTCATCAAGTTCTAATTTCCTCCCACACACTTCTTTTAAGAGAACCTCCTTCTATAGAAAGGATCCATTCTTCGCAATGAATGTCTTGCCTTCGGATCTGTGATAGAAGGTGTACCCAATAGTTTCCTTTGGATATCCTATGAAGACACATTTGTCCGATTTGGGTTCGAGCTTAACAGGTTGAAGCTTTTTCACATAAGCATCACATGCCCAAACTTTGAGAAACAACAACTTTGGTTTCTTGCCAAACCACAGTTCATAAGGCGTTGTCTCAACGGATTTCGATGGTGCCCTATTTAACATGAATGCAGCTGTCTCTAAAGCATAACCCCAAAACGATAGCGGTAAATCAGTAAGAGACATCATAGATCGCACCATATCCAGTAAATTACGATTACGACGTTCGGACACACCATTACGCTGTGGTGTTCCGGGTGGCGTGAGTTGCGAAACTATTCCACATTGTTTCAAATGTAAACCAAACTCGTAACTCAAATATTCTCCTCCACGATCAGGTCGTAGAAACTTTATTTTCTTGTTACGATGATTTTCCACTTCACTCTGAAATTCTTTGAACTTTTCAAATGTTTCAGACTTATGTTTCATTAAGTAGATATACCCATATCTGCTGAAATCATTTGTGAAGGTGAGAAAATAACGATACCCGCCGCGATCCTCAACATTCATCGGACCACATACATCAGTATGTATGATTTCCAACAAATCTGTTGCTCGCTCCATTGTTCTGGAGAACGGCGTTTCAGTCATCTTGCCCATGAGGCATGGTTTGCAAGTACCAAGTGATTCATAATCAAGTGATTCCAGAAGTCCATCAGTATGGAGTTTCTTCATGCGCTTTACACCAATATGACCCAAACGGCAGTGCCACAAATAAGTTGCACTATCATTATCAACTCTGCATCTTTTGGCTTCAACATTATGAATATGTGTATCACTACTATTGAGATTCAACACAAATAGAACGCTCTTCAAGGGTGCATGACCATAAAAGATATTACTCATATAAATAGAACAACCATTATTCTCAGATTTAAATGAATAACCGTCTCACATCAAACAAGATCCAGATATAATGCTCATGCTTAACGCTGGCACCAAATTACAATTATTCAGGTCTAAAACTAATCTCGAAGGTAGATGTAGAGGTAGCGTGCCGACGGCGATCACATCAACTTTGGAACCATTTCCCACGCGCATCGTCACCTCGTCCTTAGCCAGTCTTCGCTTAATCCGTAGTCCCTGTTTCGAGTTGCAAATATTAGCAACAAAACCAGTATCAAATACCCAGGTGCTACTGCAAGCTCTAGTAAGGTACACATCAATAACATGTATATCACATATACCTTTGTTCACCTTGCCATCCTTCTTATCCTCCAATTACTTGGGGCAGTTCCACTTCCAGTGACCAGTCCCTTTGCAGTAGAAGCACTCAGTCTCAGGCTTAGGTCCAGACTTGGGTTTCTTCTCTTGAGCAGCAACTTGTTTGCTGTTCTTCTTGAAGTTCCCTTTCTTCTTCCCTTTACCCTTTTTCTTGAAACTGGTGGTCTTGTTGACCATCAACACTTGATGCTCCTTCTTGATTTCCAAGTATGCGGTCCGATGAGTATTGGAAATAATACATACTGATGTATGCGGTCCGATGAGTGTTGAGGCTCGTGGCGGGTATCGTTATTTTCTGACCTTCACAGATGATTTGAGCAGATATGGGTATATCTAGTTAATGAAACATAAGTCTGAAACATTTTTAAAGTTCAAAGAATTTCCGAGTGAAGTGGAAAATCATCGTAACAAGAAAGTGAAGTTTCTACAATCTGATCGCGGAGGCGAATATTTGAGTTATGAGTTTGGTCTTCATTTGAAACAATGTGGAATAGTTTCGCAACTCACGTCACCTGGAACACCACAGCGTAATGGTGTGTCCAAACATCGTAACCGTACTTTATTAGATATGGTGCAATCTATGATGTATCTTATCAATCTACCACTATCGTTTTGGGGCTATGCTTTAGAGATGGCTGCATTCACATTAAATAGGGACCATCTAAACCCGTTGAGACGACTCCATATGAACTGTGGTTTGGCAAGAAACCTAAGCTGTCGTTTCTTAAAGTTTGGGGCTGCGATGCTTATGTGAAAAAGCTTCCACCTGATAAGCTCCAATCCATATCGGAGAAATGCGTCTTCATAGGATATCCAAAGGAAACTGTTGGGTACACCTTCTATCACAGATCTGAAGGCAAGATATTCGTTGCTAAGAATGGATCCTTTCTAGAGAAGGAGTTTCTCTCAAAAGAAGTGAGTGGGAGGAAAGTAGAACTTGATGAGGTAATCGTACCTTCTCCTGAATTGGACAGTAGATCATCACAGAAATTAGTTCCAGTGATGCCTACACCAATTAGTTAGGAAGTTAATGGTGACGATCATGAAACTTCAGATCAAGTTACTACCGAACCTCATAGGTCAACTACAGTACGTTCCGCACCAGAGTGGTACGGTAATCCTATTCTGGAAGTCATATTACTAGACCATGATGAACCTACGAACTATGAGGAAGCGATGATGAGCCCAGATTCCGCGAAATGGCTTGAGGCCATGAAATCTGAGATGGGATCCATGTATGAGAACAAAGTGTGGACTTTGGTTGACTTGCTTGATGATCGGCAAGCCATAGAGAATATATGGATCTTCAAGAAGAAGACTGACGCCAACGGTAATGTTACTGTCTATAAAGCTCGACTTGTTGAGAAAGGTTTTTGACAAGTTCAAGGAGTTGACTATGATGAGACTGTCTCTCCTGTAGTGATGATTAAGTCTATCCGAATCATGTTAGCAATTGCCCCATTATATGATTATGCAATTTGGCAAATGGATGTCAAAACCGCTTTCCTTAATGGATTTATTAAAGAAGAGTTGTATATGATGCAACTAGAAGGTTTTCTCAATCCTAAAGGTGCTAACAAAGTGTGCAAGCTCCAGCGATCCATCTATGGACTGGTGCAAGCATCTCAGAGTTGGAATATACGCTTTGATGAGTTGATCAAAGCATATAGTTTTATACAAACTTGCGGTGAAGCCTATATTTACAAGAAAGTGAGTGGGAGCACTACAACCTTTCGGATAGGTATATGTGAATGACATATTGTTGATCAGAAATGACGTAGAATTTTCTGGAAAGTATAAAGGAGTGTTTGGAATGAGTTTTTCAAAGAAAGACCTCGGTGAAGCTACTTACATATTGGGCATCAATATCTATAAAGATAGATCAAGATGCTTGATAATGAAGGAAATATGCCCTAGAGGCAATAATAAAGTTGTTATTTATATTTCCTTATATCATGATAAATCTTTATTATTCATGCTAGAATTGTATTAACCGGAAACTTAGTACATGTGTGAATACATAGACAAACAGAGTGTCACTAGTATGCCTCTACTTGACTAGCTCGTTGAATCAATGATGGTTATGTTTCCTAACCATAGACATGAGTTGTCATTTGATTAATGGGATCACATCATTAGAGAATGATGTGAATGACTTGACCCACCCGTTAGCTTAGCACGATAATCGTTTAGTTTGTTGTTATTGCTTTCTCCATAACTTATACATGTTCCCATGACTATGAGATTATGCAACTCCCAAATACTGGACTAACACCTTGTGTGCTATCAAACGTCACAACGTAACTGGGTGATTATAAAGATGCTCTACAGGTGTCTCCGAAGGTGTTTGTTGGGTTGCCATAGATCGAGATTAGGATTTATCACTCCGAGTATCAAAGAGGTATCTCTGGGCCCTCTCGGTAATGCACATCACTATAAGCCTTGCAAGCAATGTGACTAATGAGTTAGTTGTAGGATGGTGCATTATGGAACGAGTATAGAGACTTGCCCGTAACGAGATTGAACTAGGTATGATGATACCAACGATCGAGTCTCGGGCAAGTAACATACCGATCACAAGGTTCCGAGTGATTCAGGTATTTTTTGGAGTACCAGAAAGTTACCAGAATTCTCCGGAGGGGTCAATGGGCCTTCATGGGCCTTAGTGGAAAGAGAGGGCAGCAACAAAGTGTGGGGTGCGCCTCCCCTAGGCCCAAACTGAATTGGTTTTGGGCTTTGGGGGCCGGCCCCCTCTTTCCTTCTCCCCTCCTCCTCTTTCCTTCCCCTCCTAGTTGGACTAGGAAAGGGGGAACCTACTCCTAGTAGGAGTAGGATTCCCCCCATGGGGCGCATCCTATGAGGGGCCGGCTGTAACACCCCGATATAACTTTCCATATTTGTAACTCCGACTCTTGCCATTTTCGGCTCTAAGTTATGAGTTTTCCTTCGTGGTGGGGTTTTTTGTCTTTGTTTTGCATTTTTTCATGTCATGCATTTCTTATCATGTCATCATGTGCACCGCATTTGCATACATGTTCGTCTCATGCATCCAAGCATTTTCCCCATTGTCCATTTTGCAATCCGACACTCCTACATGCACCGGCGTACCCCTTTTGTCTCTTTTCATGAGCGGGTGTTACACATTCTCGTAATGGACCGAGATTTGCCAAGTGGCCTTGGTACACCATCGGTAGACCACCTGTCAAATTTCGTCCCATTTGGAGTCTGTTTGATACTCCAACGGTTAACCGGGTAATCACGAAGGCCTCTGGTGTGTTGCAGCCCAACACCCCTCCAAAACAGCCCAATAACCCATCCAAACCACCCCCATGTCCTCCGTCGTCAGATCACAATCGTGTGGGCGAAAACTACACTTCATTTGGACACTCCTACCTCCTCCTAGCTATAAATATGTGCACCCCCCTCAAATTCGAGTCCCGAAACCCTAAAATCCTCCTCCCGCCGCCACCGGACGTGTCCGCCGGCGCAGGACACGTCCGCCGCCTCCACCTCGCCCAAACCATGCCTGCCACGTGTCTCGGCTGCCGTTCCACGCTGCCGGCCCGGTGAGGCCCGGATTGCCCCCCCGAGCCCACCACGCCGCTGCACGGCCCATCGCGCCTCGCCCGCACGCCGCCGTCACACTCGCCGCCGAACACCGCCACCTCGCCCACGCGCCGCCCGCGCCTCCCCTCGTCCACATGCCGCCCGTGAGCTCTCCCCGCGCCGGTCGCCGTGTCGCCCGGCTCCGGCCGCTGCCCGCCACCTCGCTGCCCTGCTCCGTCGCTCGCCGCGGCCGCCACCTCACGCCGCCCGCGCCCAAGGGCTCCGGCGACCGCGCCACCTCGGATCCCGGCCTCCCCGACCCCTCTCCGCTGTCTCCCTCCTCTCCGGCGTAACTCCAGCAACAACCCCGACGAAACCCCGGCGAACCTCGACATTCATGCCCACGAACCCTAGATCTGAGATTGCATCATAACTCTGTGACCGTAGCTCCGTTTCCCTTAACATTTTCATGCATACGATATATCAAAATGTTCATTGCATCATAACTCTGTGACCGTAGCTTCGTTTCATGCATACGATATATCAAAATGTTCATTGTGAGATGCTCTTCATTTCATTCATTGTGGCATGCTCGTTTGTGTCCATCTTGATGCCCTAATCATTGATGTAAAAGTGCTATAAAATGTTTACTGTTGTTACTTATCAGATTATGATGATTCGTCATTTTTGCCACATTTGATGTCTGCTTCATACGGGCATGAGGTCTACATGTCTTTTGATCTATGTCATACCATCTTTACAGAGGTGCTTGCTAGGTATTTTTGTGATCTATGTGGTCACTAGCACAAGCATGCAAACTAGGCTTCGTAATATTGCTGTTTTTAGGGACTTAGGATTTTGCTAAGTCTTGTGCCTGCTGTTATTTTGAAGCCATGTAAACATGATGCTATAGTGAGATCCATGCTTGTTTTGAGTATCTTCAGTAAGGGTGTTTTGGACATATGGTTATGATCTATCCATCCATGCCCCTGTTTGCATTTATGGAGTGCCCTAGCATGTCTTGTTCTTGCAATACTTTTGCTATAAAATGCTCCTGGCAGATTGTTTATGTGTTAATCAATTTTGCCATGGTTGTTGCAATCGATCCATGCATGCTATGGACTTGATCTTGCCATGGTTAGCTTCATGAACATGTCATGTTGCTGTAGGTATGCTTGTTTTATCATGCAAGGCTTTGTGATGAGTGGTTTGAGCTCGCAAAGTTTCCTTCATAATTCTGTTCATGCCATGCTCTATTTTTCTGCTAAGTCCGAAACTGTTAATAAAACTTGCTATGTTTACATGGGTGCCATCATATCTTTTGTGCCTTTTTGGCTCATGTTTAGTAAGGGACTTTTGATCTATGAATTTAGTAGGTTCATGACATGCCTTTGTTTGCTATATTATGTTCTTGTAGCATGTTGTTTTATTTCTCTAAACATGGCTTCCTGATGTTATTTCTGGCATGTTAGTATTTTCTCTAAGTCTGTGATGCTGATATCTTTTGCACTTTTGCCATGCTTGTTTGAACCTGCTCTTGTGTGATTTAGCCGTAGCTCAGTGTTCATGTTTTGTCAAGCATCTTGGGTACACCACTTCCATATGCTTTGTTGCTATGTTGGAGTGCAGTAGCTTAGTTTCTTGTTGCATTCTAGGTGGCATCATGCTGTTAATCGCAGAATTGTGCCATTATTGTTTTTGCTTGCCATTTGCAAACCGTGCCTCTGTTTCCGGTGATCCTTATATCGATTTCGACCGAAATCGTCTCATCTTTCTAGAGGCACACTTGGTTTGCCAAGTTGACGCCTTGTTCATTATTTCCCTTCCGAAGCATGCATCTGCATTGCATATCATGTCTTGCATATCATGCCATGCTTTGCATCATGTGGTTTGTGCATTGCACTGTGATTGATTGTTGGTCCTTTGCTTATGTTCTTGCTTTGGGTAGAGCCGGGAGACGAGTATGTGACCTAGGAACCTGTTGAGAACGCTTACGAGGATCAAGCTTTCGACAACTTTGAGAACTTTGCAGGCAAGATGACCATACCCTCGAAATCACTTCTATCTTTGCTTGCTAGTTGTTCGCTCTATTGCTATGCCACGCTACCTAACACTTGCTATATAATGCCTCCCATATTGCCATGTCAAGCCTCTAACCCATCTTTCCTAGCAAACTGTTGTTTGGCTATGTTACCGCTTTTGGTCAGCCCCTCTTATAGCGTTGCTAGTTGCAGGTGAAGATGAAGCTTGTTCCATGTTGGAACATGGATATTTGTTGGGATATCATTATTATCTCTTATTTACTTTAATGCATCTATATACTTGGTAAAGGGTGGAAGGCTCAACCTTTTTCCTGGTGTTTTGTTCCACTCTTGCTGCCCTAGTTTCCATCATACCGGTGTTATGTTCCTTTATTTTGCGTTCCTTACACGGTTGGGTGATAATGGGAACCCCTTGACAGTTCGCCTTGAATAAAACTCCTCCAGCAAGGCCCAATGTTGGTTTTACCATTTGCCACCTAAGCCTTTTCCCTTGGGTTCCGCGGACTCAAGGTTCGTCTTTATTTTAAACCCCCCGGGCCAGTGCTCCTCTGAGTCTTGGTCCAAACTAGAGCACCGTGCGGGACCGTCCCTTGGCAATTTGGGTTATGTTGGTACCTGTATGCTTAGCTTATCCGGTGTGCCCTAAGAACGAGATATGTGCAGCTCCTATCAGGATTTGTCGGCACAGTCGGGTGGTCTTGCTGGTCGTGTTTTACCATTGTCGAAATGTCTTGTAACCGGGATTCGGAGTCTGATCGGGTCTTCCTGGGAGAAGGAATATCCTTCGTTGACCATGAGAGCTTGTGATGGGCTTAGTTGGGATACCCCTGCAGGGTTTCAATTTTCAAAACTCGTGCCCGCAGTTAAGGGCAAATGGGAATTTGTTAATATCCAGTTGTAGAAAACTTGACACCAAAATTAATTAAAATGAATCAACCGCGTGTGTAGCCGTGATGGTCTCTTTTCAGCGGAGTCCGAGAAGAGAACACGGTCTTGTGTTATGCTTGAACGTAAGTAGTTTCAGGATCACTTCTTGATCACTTATAGCTTCTCGACCATGCGTTGCTTCTCTTCTCGCTCTCATTTGCGTATGTTAGCCACCATATATGCTAGTGCTTGCTGCAGCTCCACCTCACTACCCTTTCCTACCCTTAAGCTCAAATAGTCTTGATCTCGCAGGTGTGAGATTGCTGAGTCCCCACGACTCACAGATACTTCCAAACAGATGCAGGTGCCGATGATGCCAGTGCAGGGGACGCTACCGAATTCAAGTGGGAGTACGACGAGGATTCGGGTCGTTACTATGTTTCTTTTCCGGATGATCAGTAGAGGAGCCCAGTTGGGACGATCAGGGATCTAGCATTTGGGGTTGTCTTTCTTTATTTTGGTTCCGTAGTCGGACCTTGATTGTATTCTGGATGATGTATGACTATTTATGTATTGTGTGAAGTGGCGATTGTAAGCCAACTCTTTATCCCTTCCTTATTCAGTACATGGGATGTGTAAAGATTACCCCTCTTGCGACAGACCTACCATGCGGCTATGCCTCTAAGTCATGCCCCGACGCGTGGGAGATATAGCCGCATTGTGGGTGTTACAAGTTGGTAATCAGAGCCATCCCCGACTTACGAGCCCCCTGCTTGATCGAATCGCTGACGTTGGTGAGTATAGAACAAAATGTTTTGAGTCTTAGGATTATATATATCGCAGAGTAGGATTCTTTTTACTCCTCAGAACCTTCGTCGCTCTGGTGAGGCCTCCTGACATAGAGTTTTGACTCTTCTCTCCTCAAATTTCACGATTTTTTTAGGATCACGCGGGTATCTTGGAATCGTTCCGATGGTTTTGTGACGAGAACATTGTTCTTGGTGCCTCCTGACATTTAGGGTTGTGGCAGTGTCCCGGGGAGTTGAGCTTCAAGGTGTTGTCGTCACAATTTTATCGTTGCAGTTCTGGAATACCTGAGTTCGCCGACATCAAAAATCTCTTTTTTGCAGTTGTCGGTGAGATAACCTCGACGCCACCCAGTACTAGGGCTGGAGTTCGGGAGTATTGCCATAACTCGTATAATAGATGCTTTTCGAAGGTTGAGGTAAATGATTTCCGAAGGTTTATTGGTTATGTGTTGAAGGATGGATACAGCTGGATTTAGGATTTGCTAGTTCTGGGTGAGATACTATGCTTCCCCTGTATCCCCAACACTTGATTGCATAACCAGAAAGTTTCAGGAGTTTTATAGGTGGGAATTCAAGTAGCTCTAGTATTTCTTCCTGCAGATATTTGGTTTGTGATTGGTTAATCCTTACCACTTATTTGTTCATATCGTACCTTGTTGCTTTATTCATCTACCTTTATCTAAGTGGCTTCTCAACTTAATGGACGTGTGATGCTTTACTTTGGAATTCATTCTATCATCCTTGTTCGAACGTCAAGACTTTATGTTGCAATTTCGATCCATTGATTCAGCATGAATATATGTCTTTCAAGATGCTAACGGATGTCAACCTCTTCAGGATGGCTCCTCCAACGCGTCAGAATCCGGACTCTCCGCCACCACCTCCACCTTCGGAGGCATGGCAAGCTGTCATGGCAGCCACCAATGCCAACACTCATATGCTTTTGCAACTCTTGCAAGAGCGCAATCAAGGGCAAGGCAACCAAGGAAATCAAGGCCAAGGCAACAATCAGCCTTAGTTTGCTACCCTCAACCAGTTCCTCGCAAACTAGTTGTGGTTTTTGATGCGTATGTAAGAACGGTTCTTGCTCAGCCCGTAGCAGCCACGTAAAACTTGCAACAACAAAATAGAGGATGTCTAACTTGTTTTTGCAGGGCATGTTGTGATTTGATATGGTCAAGACATGATGAGATATAAATTGTTGTATGATATGATCATGTTTTGCTAAAGTTATAGGCAACTGGCAGGAGCCTTATGGTTGTCTCTTTATTGCATAAGATGCAAGCACCATATAATTGCTTTACTTTATCGCTATGCGATAGCAATAGTTGCAAAAGCAATAGTTGGTGAGTGACTATGTGACGACACGTTGATAGAGATCAAGATGATGGAGATCATGGTGCCATGCCGGTGATGATAGAGATCATGATGGTGTTTTGGAGATGGAGATCAAAGGCACGAGATGATGATGGCCATATCATATCACATATTTTGATTGCATGTGATGTTTATCCTTTACGTATCTTATTTTTCTTAGTTCGGCGGTAGCATTATAAGATGATCTCTCACTAAATTTCAAGGTATAAGTTTTCTCCCTGAGTATGCACCGTTGCGATAGTTTGTCGTGCCAAGACACCACGTGATGATCCGGTGTGATAAGCTCTACGTTCGCATACAACGGGTGCAAGCCAGTTTTGCACATGCGGAATACTTGGGTTAAACTTGATGAGCCTAGCATATGCAGATATGGCCTCGGAACACTGGAGACCGAAAGGTTGAGCGTGAATCACATAGTAGATATGATCAACATAGTGATGTTCACCATTGAAAAACTACTCCATCTCACATGATGATCGGACATGGTTTAGTTGATTTGGATCACGTGATCATTTAGATGACTAGAGGGATGTCTGTCTAAGAGGGAGTTCTTAAGTAATATGATTAATTGAACTTTAATTTATCATGAACTTAGTCCTGATAGTATTTGCATAACTATGTTGTAGATCAATAGCTCGCGATGTAGCTCCCCGTTTATTTTTGATATGTTCCTAGAGAAAAACTATGTTGAAAGATGATAGTAGCAATGATGCGAACTAGGTCCGTGATCTGATTATTATCCTCATTGCTGCACAGAAGAATTATGTCCTTGATGCACCGCTAGGTGATGGACCTATTGCAGGAGAAGATACAGACGTTATGAATGTTTGGTAAAGCTCGGTATGATGACTACTTGATAGTTTAGTGCACCATGCTTTACGACTTAGAATCGAGACTTCAAAAACATTTTGAATGCCACAGAGCATATAAGATGTTCTAAGAGTTGAAATTGGTATTTCATACTCATTCCCGTGTCAAGAGGTAGAAGACCTCTGACAGTACTTTGCCTACAAGATAGAGGAGAATAGCTCAACTAGTGAGCATGTGCTCAGATTGTCTGGGGACTACAACTGCTTGAATCAAGTGGAGTTAATCTTCCAGATAAGATAGTAATTGACAAAGTTCTCTAGTCACTATCACCAAGTTACTAGAACTTAGTGATGAACTATAATATGCAAGGGATAATGAAAGTAATTCCCAAGCTCTTCGCGTTGCTGAAATCGGCGGAGGTAGAAATCAACAAATAGCATCAAGTGTTGATGGTTAACAAGACCACTAGTTTCAAGAAAAAGGGCAAAGGGAAAGAAAGAGGAACTTCAAAGAAGAATAGCAAGCAAGTTGCTGCTCCCATGAAGAATCTCAAAGCTAGACCCAAGCCTAGAACTGAGTGCTTCTACTGCAAAGGAAATGGTCACTGGAAGTGGAACTGCCCTAGATACTTGGCGGATAAGAAGGATGGCAAAGTGAACAAAAGTATATATTTGATATACATGTTATAGATGTGTACTTTACTAGTGTTTATAACAACACGTCAGTATTTGATACTGGTTCAGTTACTAAGAGTAGTAACTCAAAACGGGAGTTGCAAAATAAGCAGAGACTAGTTAAGGGCGAGGTGATGATGTGAGTTGGAAGTGATTCTAAGGTTGATAATATCACCATCGCACACTTCGTTTACCATCAGGATTAGTGTTGATCCTGAAATAAATGTTATTTTGTTTTTGCGTAGAGCATAATATGATTGGATCATGTTTATTGCAATATGGTTATTCATTTAAATCAAGGATAATTGTTATTCTGTTTACATGAATAAAACCTTCTGAGGTCATACACCCAAGGTGAATGGTTTATTGAATCTCGATCGTAGTGATACACATATTCATAATATTGAAGCCAAAAGATGCAAAGTTAATAATGATAGTGCAACTTATTTGTGGCACTGCCGTTTAGGTCATATTGGTGTAAAGCGTATGAAGAAAATCCATGCTGATGGGGCTTTTAGAATCACTTGATTATGAATCAGTTGATGCTTGCGAAACATGCCTCATGGGCAAGATGACTAAGACGCCGTTCTCTGGAACAATGGAGCGAGCAACAGACTTGTTGGAAATAATACATATTAATGTATGCAGTCCGATGAGTGTTGAGGCTCGCGGCAGGTATCGTTATTTTCTGACCTTCACAGATGATTTGAGCAGATATGGGTATATCTACTTGATGAAACATATGTCTGAAACATTTGAAAAGTTCGAAGAATTTTGGAGTGAAGTGGAAAATCCTCATAACAATAAAATAATGTTTCTGCGATCTGGTCGTGGAGGAGAATATTTGAGTTATGAGTTTGGTCTTCATTTGAAACAATGTGGAATAGTTTCGCAACTCACGCCACCTGGAACACCACAGCGTAATGGTGTGTCCGAACGTCACAACCATACTTTATTGGATATAGTGCAATCTATGATGTCTCTTACCAATTTACCACTATCGTTTTGGGGTTATACATTAGAGACAGCTACATTCACGTTAAATAGGGCACCATCTAATCCGTTGAGACGACACTGTATGAACTATGGTTCGGCTGGAAACCTAAGCTGTCGTTTCTTAAAGTTTAGGGTTGTGATGCTTATGTGAAAAAGTTTCAGCCTGATAAGCTCAAACCCAAATCGGAAAAGTGTGTCTTCATAGGACACCCAAAAGAAACTATTGGGTACACCTTCTATCACAGATCTGAAAGGCAAGATCTTTGTTGCTAAGATGGATCCTTTCTAGAGAAGAAGTTTCTCTCGAAAGAAGTGAGTGGGAGGAATGTAGAACTTCATGAGGTAATTGTACCTTCCCCTGAATTAGAAAGTAGTTCATCACATAAATCAGTTCTAGTGATTTCTACACCAATTAGTGAGGAAGCTAATGATGACGATCATGAAACTTCAGATCAACTCACTATCGAACCTCGTTGGACAACCAGAGTATGGTCCGCACCAGAGTGGTACGGTAATCCTTTCTGGAAGTCATGTTACTAGACCATGACGAACCTACGAACAATGAGGAAGCGATGATGAGCCCAGATTCTGCGAAATGGCTTAAGTTCGTGAAATTTGAGATGGGATCCATGTGTAAAGAACAAAGTATGGACTTTGATTGACTTTCCCAATGATCGGCGAGCCATTGATAATAAATGGATCTTCAAGAGGAAGACGGATGATGATAGTAGTGTTACTATCTACAAAGCTCAAATTGTCGCAAAAGGGTTTTCGACAAGTTCAAGGTGTTGACTACGATGAGATTTTCTCACTCTTAGCGATGCTTAAGTCTGTTTGAATCATGTTAGCAATTGCCACATTTTATGAAATCTGGCACATGGATGTCAAAACTGCATTCCCTAATGGATTTCTTAAAGAAGAGTTGGATATGATACAACAAGAAAGTTTTATCAATCCTAAAGGTGCTAACAAAGTGTGCAAGCTCCAGCGATCCATCTATGGACTAGTGCAAGCATCTCGTAGTTGGAATATACGCTTTGATGAGTTGATCAAAGCATATAGTTATATACAGACTTTTGGAGAAGCCTGTATTTACAAGAAAGTGAGTGGGAGCTCTGTAGCATTTCTGATATTATATGTGGATGACATATTGTTGATCGGAAATGATACTGAATTTCTAGATAGCATAAAAGGATACTTGAATAAGAATATTTCAAAGAAAGACCTCGGTAAGCTGCTTACACATTGAGCATCAAGATCTATAGAGATAGATCAAGACGCTTGATAAGATTTTTCAATGAGTACATACCTTGACAAGATTTTGAAGTAATTCAAAATGTAAAAGTCAAAAAAGGAGTTCTTGCCTATGTTGCAAGGTGTGAAGTTGAGTAAAGACTCAAAACCCGACCACGATAGAAACTAGAGAGAGAATGAAAAGTCATTCCCTATGCCTTAGTCATAGGTTCTATAAAGTATGCTATGCTATGTGCCAGTCCTATTGTATACCTTAGCATGATTCTGGCAAGGGAGTACAATAGTAATCTAGGAGTAGATCACTAGATAGCGGTCAAAATTATCCTTGGAAGACTAAGGAAACATTTATCGGTTATGGAGGTGATAAAAGAGTTCGTCGTAAAGAGTTACGTCGATGAAAGCTTTTTACATCGATCTAGATGACTCTAAGTCTCAATCTGGATACATATTGAAAGTGGGAGCAATTATCTAGAGTATGTCCGTGCAGAGCATTGTAGACATAGAAATTTGTGAAATACATACGGATCTGAATGTTGCAGACCCATAGACTAAACTTCTCTCACAAGCAAAACATATCACTCTTTGGGTGTTAATCACATAGCAATGTGAACTAGATTATTGACTCTAGTAAACCCTTTTGGGTATTAGTCACATGGAGATGTGAACTACTGATGTTAAATAACATGACGATGTGAATTAGATTATTGACTCTGGTGCAAGCGGGAGACTGAAAGAAATATGCCCTAGATGCAATAATAAAGTTGTTATTTATATTTCCTTATATCATGATAAATGTTTATTATTCATGATAGAATTGTATTAACCAGAAACTTAGTACATGTGTGAATACATAGGCAAACAGAGTGTCACTAGTATGCCTCTACTTGACTAGCTCGTTGAATTAATGATGGTTATGTTTCCTAACCATAGACATGAGTTGTCATATGATTAACGGGATCACATCATTAGAGAATGATGTGATTGACTTGACCCATCCGTTAGCTTAGCACGATGATCGTTTAGTTTGTTGCTATTGCTTTCTCCATAACTTATACATGTTCCTATGGCTATGAGATTATGCAACTCCCGAATATTGGATGAACACCTTGTGTGCTATCAAACGTCACAATGTAACTGGGTGATTATAAAGATGCTCTACAGGTGTCTTCGAAGGTGTTTGTTGGGTTGGCATAGATCGAGATTAGGATTTGTCACTGTGAGTATCGGAGAGGTATCTTTGGGCCCTCTCAGTAATGCACATCACTATAAGCCTTGCAATCAATATGACTAATGAGTTAGTTGCAGGATGACGCATTATCGAACGAGTAAAGAGACTTGCGGGTAACGAGATTGAACTAGGTATGATGATACCGACGATCGAATCTCTGGCAAGTAACATACCGATGACAAAGGGAACAAAGTATGTTGTTATGCGGTTTGACCAATAAAGATCTTCGTAGAATATGTAGGAACCAATATGAGCATCCAGGTTCCGTTATTGGTTATTGACCGGAGATGAGTCTCGGTCATGTCTAATAGTTCTTGAACCCATAGGGTCCGCACGCTTAACGTTTGGTGATGATCGGTATTATGAGTTTATGTGATTTGATGTACCGAAGGTTGTTCGGATTCCCGGATGAGATCACGGACATGACGAGGAGTCTCGAAATGGTCAAGACGTAAAGATCAATATATTGGAAGGCTATATTCGGACATTGGAAAGGTTCCGAGTGATTCAGGTATTTTTCGGAGTACCGCAGAGTTACGGGAATTCGCCGGAGTGGTCAATGGGTCTTCATGGGCCTTACTGGAAAGAGAGGGGAGCAACAAAGTGTGGGGTGCGCCCCCTAGGCCCAAACCGAATTGGTTTAGGGATTTGGGGGCCGGCGCCCTCTTTCCTTCTCCGCTCCTCGTCTTTCCTTCCCCTCCTAGTTGGACTAGGAAAGAGGAAACCTACTCCTAGTAGGAGTAGGATTCCCCCCTTGGGGCGCATCCTATGAGGCTGCTGTCAGATTTCGGGTTCCGGCAGACTCGAGGTTCGAACACTGGGGTGCACGCAGAGATTTTGCCTCCTACCTACCTGCACCCCTCCGCCTTGCTAGGATTTGAACTAAGGAAAGAACAACGCAAGAGACACAGGGTTTATACTGGTTCGGGCCATCGTTGTGGTGTAATACCCTACTCCAGTGTGTGGTGTGGTGGATTGCCTCTTGGGCTGATGATGATGAACAATACAAGGAAGAACAGCCTCGCGAGGGTCTGTTCTTGGCTAGGGTGATGAACTGCTGGGAGGAGCTCAGTCACCTTTCTCTCTCTCTCTCTTTCCGATCTTCTCTCTCTCTCTCTTTCCCTGCCTCTGCTTGCTCCATCTCTTTGTGTCTCCGTGTCCCCCTTGCTCTGTGGGTGACTGGTCCTATTTATAGAGGCCCTGATCCTCTTCCCAAATATCGAGCGGGAAGGGAGCCAACAATGGCGGGCTAATTTGAAGGGGGAAAACTAGTATCAACTATCCTGACTAAAGTAGTCTTCGCCTGCGCAATGCTTTGGTGATGACGCCGTCTTGGGCTCCACGGTGACCTCCTTCTTGTAGTCCTCCTGGTCTTGGTCTCGTTGCACCGAAATGGCAACCTTTTCCTGATGCCTTGGTACTCCACGGCTGCGCTTGCCCCCTTTGCACCAAAGAGGAAGGGGGGACGCTGCGCGGGCTGGCACCCGCCTGGCGCCCCTGGTCGTCATGGCTTGCGTCACGGGCACCTCGTGAGGTACCCCGCCTTGATCTCTCTGCCTCCTTGTGAGCCAGCCTGACGAGGCCGCGCCTGAGGAAGCTCCGCGTCGTCCGCCCCGCGAGGCTTGGCCCCTCGCGAGGGTCTTGGGTTTGTATTGGTGAAGATGGGCCGCGCTGGGGCCCCCCTTTGAGCCATGCCGCAGGCCGCAGGCAGGCAAGTCTGGGGACCCCCATTCCCAGAACACCGACAGTAGCCCCCGGGCCCAAGGCGCGCCTGGACTTGGCTGTGCAGGGAGGCGGAAGGGCAAGAGCGAAGCGCCGCGGGCCCTAACAGCCTGCGGCCTTGGGCGCCGCGTGGCGGTTGATTGGACGTGGGCGTCTCCACTTCCCCATGGCGCCTCGGCAACTGCACGGATTGGACAAGTCCCTGCATGCAAAGCGGGTCATAATTACCTGCGATCGTGGGGGGCCGTTGGTTGGCCATCGCGAGTTCTAAGTACGGACGGGCGCGCGTCCTTCCAGTTCATCCCTCCTTGCTCCTCCCTTTCTTCATGGCCCCGTCAAGGAGGTTCTCGGCCGTAGAGAAGGGGAAGGCTCACCAGGTTGAGCCCGCCTCCACCCCACCCAAGCGCGGCCGAGGGCGCCCTCGTAAACATCCTGTGGCCACCACGGTGGCTCCCCGCGGCCGTGGAGGCGATCTTCAGCACGGCGACGGGCGGATTGCTACGGCCGGGGGCGTGCTCCGGCTGCGTGTCCCCCTAGGCCGCGCTTTCGCGCTGCTCAAGTGCTGCTAGAGTTCGTCGTGTGGTCGGCGGGGCCGACCAGCACTGGGCTTCCGCTTCCTCGCTTCCTCCTTGGCGAGCTCCCGGCCGGCGCCCCGGGCGGCCTCTGGCTTCAGGCCGACGGCTGCTGCAGCCGGGCCTCATGGGTCTCACTGGAGGTCTCCGCGGCCGGGAACCTGTTCCTGGCCCGCGGTTGGCAGACGTTTGCCCGCGCGCGTGGCCTGAGCCGTCGGTGCACCCTACACTTCAAGTTCGACGGAGATGCCACCCTCTACGTGAGGGTGTTTGGGGAAGATGGTCGCCGCGCAGGGTGTTGCCCCGAGGGTGACGATTGTGGCTGGGAACCCAGCTCCAGCGATGATGGAGCGGGCAACGCTCGCGCGGCCGGCGGCGCTCAGGGTTCCTCAAGCTTCTCCGGTTCTTCTTCAGGCGGCGACTCCTCTAGCGGTGGCCGCGGTCAGCTCCCGCACCGTCGTATCTGCTTGGGGGTGGCAACGTGTCCGCCCGCTGTCGCGCCCTGGTGAAGCACGAGAGGGAGTCCGCCTGAGCTCCGGAGGCAGCTCGGGCCTTCCCTGCGGGCCGGTGTGAGGCGAGCTGCACCAGATTTGTTCTTTATTTTTCCTTTTTCCTGTGTAACAAAGACAATAGTGTGGAGCCCCGCGGGGGCGTGTTTGGGTTATTGTTGTTAATCATCGTTGTGCTTTCGTTACCGTACCTTCCGGCTACGTGCCCGAGCGTGGATAGTTTCCGGCCCCGGCCGTGGGGGGCGACCGACCCAGGCCCTTTGTTTGTGTCGTGGTGCCCGTGGGGCACGGACTGGAGGGGTGCTCCTGTAAGGGGCCCAGGTCGCGAACTCTTTGAATGACTAGGATAGGAACACTCGCGAGGGTGCTCAGCTGCCCCCCTCGCGAGGCCTTGCACAAGAGAAATCGAGGCAGGAGAGTGAAAAGTCAGAGAACCACAAGCCAAAGATGGCAACAACTTCAATAAAACTTCGAATGAGAAGGAACAAGCCAACTGCGGAAAGCAAATGAAAAGCCGCGTCCGGCACCTAATCTAGTCTTCGACGTCTTCTCACTAGCGCGGAGCTAAGTGCTGCCACTGGGCGTGGGAGGGAGCCCCAGGGCCCGAGGCCAGCGCTCCTGAGACTCCGGGGCGTGTACAGCCCCAACTCATTATTACATGAGAGTGTCACGGGTGGCGAGCTTCACAGGCGTTGGCCTTCTTCACAGGCTCTGGGCCTTTTCCCAAATGCGATGGCTTCACAGGCATTCGCCTTCTTCACAGGCTCCGGGCCTTTTCCCAAACGCGATAGCTTCACAGGCATTCGCCTTCTTCACAGGCTCTGGGCCTTTTCCAAAACGCGATAGCTTCACAGGCATTTGCCTTCTTCATAGGCTCTGGGCCTTTTCCAAAACGCAATAGCTTCACAGGCATTCGCCTTCTTCACAGGATCTGGGCCTTTTCCAAAACGCGATAGCTTCACAGGCATTCCCCTTCTTCACAGGCTCTGGGCCTTTTCCAAAATGTGATAGCTTCACAGGCATTTGCCTTCTTCACAGGCTCTGGGCCTTTTTTAGGGGTAGAACCTCCGGAGGTGCTGGATATTCCACGCATTCTGGACTGTCACCCCCTCCTGAGTCTCCAAGCGCACAGAGCCGGGCCTAGAAACATGAACAACTTTGAACGGGCCCTCCCACATGGGAGAGAGCTTGTGCAGCCCCTCCCTGGAGAGGACCCGCCTGAGCACTAGGTCTCCTACCTCGAGAGTTCTGGGGCGGATGTTGCGGCAATGATATCGCCGCAGTGCTTGTTGGTATCTTGCTGCTCGTAGCGCGGCTTCTCGGTGATGTTCCTCCCCCAGCACGAGGTCCATCCCCCACATGGCGTCCTGCTGCGCCTCATCAAATGCCAGGACTCGCGCGGAGCGACGTCTGACCTCATGAGGGAGGACCGCTTCGGCTCCGTAGACTAGGAAGAACGGGGTCTCTCCAGTTGGCTTGGTCACGGTTGTGCGGATGGACCACAACACGGACTGAAGCTCGTCGTACCAACCTCTGCCGCAGGCCCCCAGCTTCTTCTTGAACGTCCTGGTCTTGAGGCCCCTCAGGACCTCCGCGTTGGCCCGCTCGGCCTGGCCGTTGCTTCGGGGGTGCGCCACTGAAGCATAGCATATCTGCGTTCCAAGGTTATCACAGTATGTTTTGAAGAGGTTACTGGTGAACTGCGAACCGTTGTCCGTGATGATGCGATTCGGCACCCCGAACCGGCTCACAATGCCCTTGATGAACTTGACCGCGAAACCCGCGGGAATGGTGCGGACAGCCTCTACTTCAGCCCACTTGGTGAACTTGTCCACGACGACGTAGAGGTAGTGGTAGCCCCCAGGCGCCCGAGGAAACGGGCCCAAGATATCCAGCCCCCAGACTGCGAATGGCCACGAAAGGGGTATAGTCTGCAAGCCTCCTGCTGGCTGATGGATCTGCTTGGCGTGGAACTGGCAGGCCTCACAAGCTCTTACTAGTTCGATGGCGTCATTGAGCGCGGTGGGCCAATAAAACCCACTGTGGAACGCCTTGCCGACGAGGGTCCGCGATGATGAATGATGTCCACAATCTCCACCGTGTATATCTTCCAGCAGTTCCTTCCCTTGCTCCCTGGAGATGCAGCGCAGGGATACATCGTTTGGCCGCTTCCGGTAGAGCTCTCCATCCTTGATGCAGTATGCCGTGGCCTGGCGTGCCACTCGCTCCGCTTCCTCCTCCTTCTCCGGCAGGGTCCCTTGCGTTAGGTAACTCCGGAGCTCCGTGATCCAACATCCCTCCTGAGGTTCCATCGTCAGGAGCAGACGTGCTCCTGAGGCCGGGCCACAGGCCGGAGCCCCTAAGGCAGGTGGCTGAGGGAGCTCCTCCCAGGGCTGAGCCGTGTTCGATAATGACGGCAGGGCTAATGGCTTGAAGAGCCGCTCCTCGAAAACACCAGTCTCCTGAGGTAACCGCCTGGACGCCCGTTTGGCGATGTCGTCAGCCTCCTGATTGGTGCCACGGGGCACATGCTGCAACTCCAACCCCCAGAACTACTTCTCCATCTTGTGGACCTCCGCTAGGTTGGCTTCCATGTGCTCATCCTTCGGCTCGTACACTTTGTTGGAGAAATTGACAAGGAGCTGCGAATCGCCCTTGATGGTGAGGCGTTTCACCCCCAGGGCAGCCGCAGCCTTCAAGCCCGCTATTAAACCTTCATACTCTGCTATGTTGTTGGAGACCTTTTCACCTTGCTGGAATTAGAGTTGCACGGCGTAATAGAGCTTGTCCTGAGCGGGCGATATAAGCACCGCCAGAGCCCCAGTGCCATGCCTGGAGAATGCCCCATCGAAGTACATGACCCAGCCTTCTGGTGCCTCACTTCCCGGGGACAGGGACCGATCCTCGTCGGCCTTGAGACCTGGCGCCTCCGTCCATTCTGCCACAAAATCCGCCAACGCTGCTCCCTTGATAACTCTGGTCGTGCTGAATTCGAGCTGAAACGCTTGCAGTTCTATGTTCCACTCAGCGACCCTTCCAGCTGAATTAGGGCTCCTGAGTACTCTCTCCAGGGGGTACGATGACACGACCTTGATGGGGTGACCCTGAAAATAGTGTCGCAGTTTGCGCGAGGCCATCAGTAGCGCGAGGAGGAGTTTCTGAGGCATGGGGTACCATGCCCAGGCATCCCGCAGCACCGTGCTGACGAAGTACACTGGGTGCTCAACGAGGTGGAGTGCGTCAGTGCTGGTGGCTCCCTTCGGAGACCGTGGTGCCTCTTGAGGCAATGAGGCCTCCTGAGGCTGGCCATCTGGAAGAGGGGCCTCTTCCGCCTCTGGTGCACCCCTCTGCGGTGGCTGATCCTCCTCAGCCGCGGTGGCGGTTTCTGTAGGCCTTCCTTGTCCCTGTTCTGCCTTGTCCCGGGCTGCTGCCACGGTTTTGATTCGGCGCTCCTCTCTGACTGCCACTAAGGCTGCGTTGGCGGAGTAAGGAGTGGCGGCTAGGTAAAGCACCAGGGGCTCTTGAGGGCGCGGAGCCACCATGACTGGTGGGGTGGTCAGGTATCTCTTGAGATCCTGGAACGCCTTGTCGGCCTCTTCAGTCCACTCGAAGGGCCCCTTTTTCTTCATTAGCTGGAAGAAGGGCAGTGCTCGTTCCCCCCAACTTGGAGATGAAGCGCCCTAGGGCGGTCACGCGCCCCGTGAGCTTCTGCATTTCTCTGAGGGTCTTTGGCAGGCTCATGTCTTCCACCGCCTTGACCTTCTCCGGGTTAGCCTCGATGCCTCGGTGGGACACGAGGAAACCCAAGAGCTTGCCTGAGGGGACTCCGAACACACACTTCTCTGGGTTGAGCCGTAGGTTCACTGTGTTGAGGCTCATGAAGGTTTCCTCCAAGTCTTGTATCTGTTGGGTTTCGTAGTAATTTCAAAAAATTTCCTACGCACACGCAAGATCATGTGATGCATAGCAACGAGGGGGGAGTGTGATCTACATACCTAGTAGATCGACAACGGAAGCGTTTGGTTGATGTAGTCGTACGTCTTCACGATCCGACCGATCAAGCACCGAAACTACGGCACCTCCGAGTTCTAGCACACGTTCAGCTCAATGACGATCCCCGGACTCTGATCCAGCAAAGTGTCGGGGAAGAGTTCCGTCAGCACGACGGCGTGGTGACGATCTTGATGTACTACTGCAGCAGGGCTTCACCTAAACTCCGCTACAATATTATCGAGGATTATGGTGGAAGGGGGCACCGCACACGGCTAAGGATATGATCACGTGGATCAACTTGTGTGTTTCTGGGGTACCTCTGCCTCAGTATATAAAGGAGCCAAGGGGGAGGGGGGCGCCGGCCAGGAGGAGGGCGCAGGAGGAGTCCTACTCCTTCCGGGAGTAGGACTCCCCCCCCCCCCAATCCTAGTTGGACTAGGATTCCCCGAGGGGGAAAGAGAGAGAGGGGGGCCGGCCACCTCTCCTAGTCCTAATAGGACTAGGGGAGGGGGGAGGCGCGCGGCCACCTTGGGCTGCCCCTTTCTCCTTTCCACTAAGGCCCATGAAGGCCCATATGGCTCCCGGGGGGTTCCGGTAACCTCCCGGTACTCCGGTAAAATCCCGATTTCACCCGGAACACTTCCGATATCCAAACATAGGGTTCCAATATATCAATATTTATGTCTCGACCATTTCGAGACTCCTCGTCATGTCCGTGATCACATCCGGGACTCCGAACAACCTTCGGTACATCAAAATGCATAAACTCATAATATAACTGTCATCGTAACCTTAAGCGTGCGGACCCTACGGGTTCGAGAACAATGTAGACATGACCGAGACACGTCTCCGGTCAATAACCAATAGCGGGACCTGGATGCCCATATTGGCTCCTACATATTCTATGAAGATCTTTATCGGTTAGACCGCATAACAACATACGTTGTTCCCTTTGTCATCGGTATGTTACTTGCCTGAGATTCGATCGTCGGTATCCAATACCTAGCTCAATCTCGTTACCGGCAAGTCTCTTTACTCGTTCTGTAATACATCATCCCGCAACTAACTCATTAGTTGCAATGCTTGCAAGGCTTATGTGATGTGCATTACCGAGAGGGCCCAGAGATACCTCTCCGACAATCGGAGCGACAAATCCTAATCTCGAAATACGCCAACCCAACAAGTACCTTTGGAGAGACCTGTAGAGCACCTTTATAATCACCCAGTTACGTTGTGACGTTTGGTAGCACCCAAAGTGTTCCTCCGGCAAACGGGAGTTGCATAATCTCATAGTCATAGGAACATGTATAAGTCATGAAGAAAGCAATAGCAACATACTAAACGATCGGGTGCTAAGCTAATGGAATGGGTCATGTCAATCAGATCATTCAACTAATGATGTGATCCCGTTAATCAAATAACAACTCCTTTGTCTATGGTTAGGAAACATAACCATCTTTGATTAACGAGCTAGTCAAGTAGAGGCATACTAGTGACACTCTGTTTGTCTATGTATTCACACATGTATTATGTTTCCGGTTAATACAATTCTAGCATGAATAATAAACATTTATCATGATATAAGGAAATAAATAATAACTTTATTATTACCTCTAGGGCATATTTCCTTCAGTCTCCCACTTGCAATAGAGTCAATAATCTAGTTCACATCGCCATGTGATTTAACATCAATAGTTCACATCATCATGTGATTAACACCCATAGTTCACATCGCCATGTGACCAACACCCAAAGGGTTTACTAGATTCAGTAATCTAGTTCACATCGCTATGTGATTAACACCCAAGGAGTACTAAGGTGTGATCATGTTTTGCTTGTGAGAGAATCTTAGTCAACGGGTGTGCCACATTCAGATCCGCATGTATTTTGCAAATTTCTATGTCAACAATGCTCTGCATGGAGCTACTCTAGCTAATTGCTCCCACTTTCAATATGTATCTAGACCGAGACTTAGAGTCATCTAGATTAGTGTCAAAACTTGCATCGGCGTAACCCTTTACGACGAACCTTTTTTTCACTTCCATAATCGAGAAACATATCCTTATTCCACTAAGGATAATTTTGACCGCTGTCCAGTGATATACTCCTAGATCACTATCGTACTCCCTTGCCAAACTCAGTGGTAGGGCATACAATAGATCTGGTATACAGCATGGCATACTTTATAGAACCTATGACTGAGGCATAGGGAATGACTTTCATTCTCTTTCTATCTTCTGCCGTGGTCGGGCTTTGAGTCTTACTCAACTTCACACCTTGTAACACAGGCAAGAAACCTTTTCTTTGACTGTTCCATTTTGAACTACTTCAAAATCTTGTCAAGGTATGTACTCATTGAAAAAACTTATCAAGTGTCTTGATCTATCTCTATAGATCTTGATCCTCAATATGTAAGCAGCTTCACCGAGGTCTTTCTTTGAAAAACTCCTTTCAAACACTCCTTTATGCTTTGCAGAATAATTCTACATTATTTCCGATCAACAATATGTCATTCACATATACTTATCAGAAATGTTGTAGTGCTCCCACTCACTTTCTTGTAAATACAGGCTTCACCGCAAGTCTGTATAAAACTATATGCTTTGATCAACTTATCAAAGCGTATATTCCAACTCCGAGATTCTTGCACCAGTCCATAGATGGATCGCTGGAGCTTGCATATTTAGTTAACACCTTTAGGATCGACAAAACCTTCTAGTTGCATCGTATACAACTCTTCTTTAGTAAATCCATTAAGGAATGCAGTTTTGTTTATCCATTTGCCAGATTTCATAAAATGCGGCAATTGCTAACATGATTTGGACAGACTTAAGCATAGATACGAGTGAGAAAATCTCATCGTAGTCAACACCTTGAACTTGTCGAAAACCTTTTGCGAAAATTCTAGCTTTGTAGATAGTAACACTACTATCAGCGTCCGTCTTCCTCTTGAAGATCCATTTATTTTCTATGGCTTGCCGATCATCGAGCAAGTCAACCAAAGTCCATACTTTGTTCTCATACATGGATCATATCTCAGATTTCATGGCTTCAAGCCACTTTGCGGAATCTGGGCTCACCATCGCTTCTTCATAGTTCGTAGGTTCATCATGATCTAGTAGCATGACTTCCAGAACAGGATTACCGTACCACTCTGGCGCGGATCTTACTCTGGTTGATCTACGAGGTTCAGTAGTATCTTGTTTTGAAGTTTCATGATCATCATCATTAGCTTCCTCACTAACTGGTGTAGGTGTCACAGAAACAGTTTTCTGTGATGTACTACTTTCCAATAAGGGAGCAGGTACAGTTACCTCGTCAAGTTCTACTTTCCTCCCACTCACTTCTTTCGAGAGAAACTCCTTCTCCAGAAAGTTTCCGAATTTAGCAACAAAAGTCTTGCCTTCGGATTTGTGATAGAAGGTGTATCCAATAGTTTCCTTTGGATATCCTATGAAGACGCACTTCTCTGATTTGAGTTTGAGCTTATCAGGATGAAACTTTTTCATATAAGCATCACAACCCCAAACTTTAAGAAACGACAACTTTGGTTTCTTGCCAAACCACAGTTCATAAGGCGTCGTCTCAACGGATTTTGATGGTGCCCTATTTAATGTGAATGCAGCTGTCTCTAATGCATAACCCCAAAACGATAGTGGTAGATCGCTAATATACATCATAGATTGCACTATATCCAATAAAGTACGGTTATGACGTTCGGACATACCCTTATGCTGTGGTGTTCCAGGTGGCGTGAGTAGTGAAACTATTTCACATTGTTTTTAACTGAAGGCCAAACTCGTAACTCAAATACTCTTCTCTACGATCGGATCGTAGAAACTTTATTTTATCGTTACGATGATTTTTCACTTCACTCTGAAATTCTTTGAACTTCTCAAATGTTTCAGACTTATGTTTCATCAAATAGATATACTCATATCTGCTCAAATCATCTGTGAAGATCAGAAAATAATGACATCTGTCGCGAGCCTCAATATTCATCGGACCACATACATCAATATGTATGATTTCCAACAAATCTGTTGCTCGCTCCATTGCTCCGAAGAACAGAGTCTTATTCATATTGCCCATGAGGCATGGTTCGCAAGCATCAACTGATTCATAATCAAGTGATTCCAAAAAGCCCATCAGCATGGAGTTTCTTCATGCGCTGTACACCAATATGACCTAAACGGCAGTGCTACAAATAAGTTGCACTATCATTATTAACTTTGCATCTTTTGGTTTCAATATTATGATTATGTGTATCACTATGATCGAGATCCAATGAACTATTTTCATTGGGTGTGTAACCATAAAAGGTTTTATTCATGTAAACAGAACAACAATTTATTCTCTTACTTAAATGAATAACCGTATTACAATAAACATGATCAAATCATATTCATGCTCAACGCAAACACCAAATAACACTTATTTAGGTTCAACACTAATCCCGAAATTATAGGGAGTGTGCGATGATGATCATATCAATCTTGGAACCATTTCCAACACACATCATCACTTCACCCTTAACTAGTCTCTGTTTATTCTGCAACTCCCGTTTCGAGTTACTAATCTTTAGCAACTGAACTAGTATCAAATACCGAGGGTTTGCTATAAACACTAGTAAAGTACACATCAATAACATGTATATCAAATATACTTATGTTCACTTTGCCATCCTTCTTATTCGCCAATCACTTGGGGTAGTTCCGCTTCCAGTGACCAATCCCTTTGCAGTAGAAGCACTTAGTCTCAGGCTTAGGATCAGATTTGGGCTTCTTCACTTGAGCAACAACTTGCTTGCCATTCTTCTTGAAGTTCCCCTTCTTCCCTTTGCCCATTTATTGAAACTAGTGGTCTTGTCTACCATCAACACTTGATGTTTTCTTTGATTTCTACCTTCGTTTGATTTCAGCATCACGAAGAGCTTGGGAGTTGTTTCTGTTATCCCTTGCATATTATAGTTCATCACGAAGTTCTACTAACTTGGTGATGGTGACTAGAGAATTCTGTCAATCACTATCTTATCTAGAAGATTAACTCCCACTTGATTCAAGCGATTGTAGTACCCAGACAATCTGAGCACATGCTCACTAGTTGAGCGATTCTCCTCCATCTTTTAGCTATAGAACTTGTTGGAGACTTCATATCTCTCAACTCGGGTATTTGCTTGAAATATTAACTTCAACTTCTGGAACATCTCATATGGTCCATGACGTTCAAAACGTCTTTGAAGTCCCGATTCTAAGCCGTTAAGCATGGTGCACTAAACTATCAAGTAGTCATCATATTGAGCTAGCCAAACGTTCATAACGTCTGCATCTGCTCCTGCAATAGGTCTGTTACCTAGCGGTGCATCAAGGACATAATTCTTCTGTGCAGCAATGAGGATAAACCTCAGATCATGGATCCAATCCGCATCATTGCTACTAACATCTTTCAACACAATTTTCTCTAGGAACATATCAAAATAAACATATGAAAGCAACAACGCGAGCTATTGATCTACAACATAGATATGCTAATACTACCAGGACTAAGGTCATGATAAATTAAAGTTCAATTAATCATATTACTTAAGAACTCCCACTTAGATAGACATCCCTCTAATCTTCTAAGTGATCACGTGATCCAAATCAACTAAACCATAACCGATCATCACGTGAGATGGAGTAGTTTTCAATGGTGAACATCATTATGTTGATCATATCTACTATATGATTCACGCTCGACCTTTAGGTCTCCGTGTTCCGAGGCCATATCTGCATATGCTAGGCTCGTCAAGTTTAACCTGAGTATTCCGCGTGTGCAAAACTGGCTTGCACCCATTGTAGATGGACGTAGAGCTTATCACACCCGATCATCACGTGGTGTCTGGGCACGACGAACTTTGGCAACGGTGCATACTCAGGGAGAACACTTCTTGATAATTAGTGAGAGATCATCTTAAAATGCTACCGTCAAACTAAGCAAAATAAGATGTATAAAAAATAAACATCATATGCAATCAAAATATGTGACATGATATGGCCATCATCATCTTGCGCCTTTGATCTCCATCTCCAAAGTACTCTCATGATCTCTATCGTCACCAGCATGACACCATGATCTCCATCATCTTGATCTATATCAATGTGTCGTCACACGGTCGTCTCACCAACTATTGCTCTTGCAACTATTGCTATCGCATAGCGATAAAGTAAAGCAATTATTTGGTGCTTGCATCTTATGCAATATAGAGACAACCATAAGGCTTTTGCCAGTTGCCGATAACTTTAACAAAACATGATCATCTCATACAACAACTTATATCTCATCACGTTTTGACCATATGACATCACAACATGCCCTGCAAAAACAAGTTAGACGTCCTCTACTATGTTGTTGCAAGTTTTACGTGGCTGCTATGGGCTTAAGTAAGAACCAATCTCACCTACGCATCAAAACCACAACGATAGTTTGTCAATTTGACTCCGTTTTAACCTTCGCAAGGACCGGGCGTAGCCACACTTGATTCAACTAAAGTTGGAGAAACTGTCACCCGCAAGCCACCTATGTGCAAAGCACGTCGGGAGAACCGGTCTCGCGTAAGCGTACGCGTAATGTCGGTCCGGGCCGCTTCATCCAACAATACCGCCGAACCAAAGTATGACATGCTGGTAGGCAGTATGACTTATATCGCCCACAACTCACTTGTGTTCTACTCGTGCATATAACATCAACATATAAAACCTAGGCTCGGATGCCACTGTTGGGTTTTGTAGTAATTTCAAAAAAATTCCTACGCACACGCAAGATCATGTGATGCATAGCAACGAGGGGGGGAGTGTGATCTACATACCTAGTAGATCGACAACGGAAGCGTTTGGTTGATGTAGTCGTACGTCTTCACGATCCGACCGATCAAGCACCGAAACTATGGCACCTCCGAGTTCTAGCACACGTTCAGCTCGATGACGATCCCCGGACTCCGATCCAGCAAAGTGTTGGGGAAGAGTTCCGTCAGCACGACGGCGTGGTGACGATCTTGATGTACTACTGCAGCAGGGCTTCACCTAAACTCCGCTACAATATTATCGAGGATTATGGTGGAAGGGGGCACTGCACACGGCTAAGGATATGATCACGTGGATCAACTTGTGTGTTTCTGGGATGCCTCTGCCTCATTATATAAAGGAGCCAAGGGGGAGGGGGGCGCCGGCCAGGAGGAGGGCGCAGGAGGAGTCCTACTCCTTCCGGGAGTAGGACTCCCCCCCAATCCTAGTTGGACTAGGATTCCCCGAGGGGGAAAGAGAGAGAGGGGGGAGGCGCGTGGCCACCTTGGGCTGCCCCTTTCTCCTTTCCACTAAGGCCCATGAAGGCCCATATGGCTCCCGGGGGGTTCCGGTAACCTCCCGGTACTCTAGTAAAATCCCGATTTCACCCGGAACACTTCCGATATCCAAACATAGGCTTCCAATATATCAATCTTCATGTCTCGACCATTTCGAGACTCCTCGTCATGTCCATGATCACATCCGGGACTCCGAACAATCTTCGTTACATCAAAATGCATAAACTCATAATATAACTGTCATCGTAACCTTAAGCGTGCGGACCCTACGGGTTCGAGAACAATGTAGACATGACCGAGACACGTCTCCGGTCAATAACCAATAGCGGGACCTGGATGCCCATATTGGCTCCAACATATTCTACGAAGATCTTTATCGGTTAGACCGCATAACAACATACGTTGTTCCCTTTGTCATCGGTATGTTACTTACCCGAGATTCGATCGTCGGTATTCAATACCTAGCTCAATCTCGTTACTGGCAAGTCTCTTTACACGTTCTGTAATACATCATCCCGCAACTAACTCATTAGTTGCAATGCTTGCAAGGCTTATGTGATGTGCATTACCGAGAGGGCCCAGAGATACCTCTCCGACAATCGGAGTGACAAATCCTAATCTCGAAATACGCCAACCCAACATCTACCTTTGGAGACACCTGTAATGCTCCTTTATAATCACCCAGTTACGTTGTGACGTTTGGTAGCACCCAAAGTGTTCCTCCGGCAAACGGGAGTTTCATAATCTCATAGTCATAGGAACATGTATAAGTCATGAAGAAAGCAATAGCAACATACTAAATGATCGGGTGCTAAGCTAATGGAATGGGTCATGTCAATCAGATCATTCAACTAATGATGTGATCCCGTTAATCAAATAACAACTCCTTTGTCTATGGTTAGGAAACATAACCATCTTTGATTAACGAGCTAGTCAAGTAGAGGCATACTAGTGACAGTCTGTTTGTCTATGTATTCACACATGTATTATGTTTCCGGTTAATACAATTCTAGCATGAATAATAAACATTTATCATGATATAAGGAAATAAATAATAACTTTATTATTGCCTCTAGGGCATATTTCCTTCAGTATCAAGGTCTTGGCCTCCCGAGACTTTACCACAATGTCATCGACGTAAGCTTCAACATTCTTCCCGAGCTGCGGGCCCAAGGTGTTGTGCATCAGCCGCTGGAAGGTCGCCCCTGTGTTACGCAGCCCAAATGGCATGCATGTGTGGCAGTACACCCCACATGGGGTTAGGAAGGCTGTCTTCTTGACGTCTTCTACCGCCATCTTGATCTGGTGATACCCAGAGAAGGCATCAAAGAAGCACAACAGGTCGCATTCCGCAGTGGAATCGACGATCTGGTCGATGCGGGGGAGTGGGAAAGGATCTTGCGGGCATGCTTTGTTGAGGTTGGTGAAGTCGACACACAGGCGCTCCTTCCCTCCCTTCTTTGGCACAACGACAGGGTTGGCCAACCAGTCCGGGTATCGGACCTCGCGAATGACCTCAGCGGCTTCTAATTTGTGGGTCTCTTGGATGATGAAGGCCTGCTTTTCTGTGGACTGCCGCCTGGCCTTCTGCTTCATAGGGCGCACGTTGGGGCACACGTTGAGGTGATGCTCGATTACACTCCTAGGGATCCCTGCCAACTGGTCAGGCTCCCAAGCGAATACCTTCTTGTTTGCACGCAGGAACCCGACCAGGGCCTTCTCCTGCTCGGGTTTGAGGTGGGCGCCTATGGTGAAAGTGGCGTTGGTGGATCCGTCCTCATCGACAGGTATCTGCTTGGTTTCTGCCTTGTCTTGGGTGAACAACTGTTTCTTCTTGGCGGGTGCAGCCCCCTTGGGCCCGGGGGTCTCCAAGTTGGCGGGCTGTGCCGACGCTGCCATCTTGAAGGCGAGCATCAGCACCCGCAGCGCGTCCCCGGTGTCCCCGTGCGTAGTGAGGACACCGCTACTCCCGGGCATCTTCATGAGGTTGTACGCCGAGTGCGTCATGGCCATGAACTGGGCCAGCACTAGGTAGCCGAGGATGGCGTTGTAGGGGAGGCCGATGGGGGCGATGTCGAAGTCGACCAGCTCCGTGCGGAAGTTGTCGTAGGTGCCGAAGGTTACTGGGAGCCGGATCTGTCCCAAGGAGCTGGACGACTTGCCCCCTACGCCCAAGAAGGGCCGGCTGGGTTGCAGCCGTTCCAGGGGTATGCAGAGGAGGTTGAAGGCCTCGACCGAGAGCATGTTGAGGCCCGCGCCGCCATCAATGAGGGTTCTGGTGACGGCCACCTGGCAGATGGTGGGGGTGCATAGCATGGGGAGTGCACCCGAGCAGGTCGAGTTGGAGGGGTGGTCCTCCGAGCTGAAGGTCAGGCCGGTCTTAGGCGCCGCCCGGTCCAGGGAGCCCCCTGCCGCGTGGAAGCGGCGCCGACCCGGCTGATGAATGGCTTGACATGGTGACTTCTAGGCGGCGCCTGCGAGCCGCCCAAGAGGGTCGCGACGACCGGGGGTGTTGGTGCAGCGCGATGTGCGGGGGAGAGGTTGCGGGGCTCCATGGGCACGCGGAGCGCGCGGGACGAAGAACCAGCTGGGGTGAGCGAGGGAGTTGCGGTGCGGCCGTCTTGCCACACGGACGGGTGCTGGGACGATGCTTGCTGCTCGTCCCCTGCCGGGCCGGTGGCGGCGTTGACGGCAGGCGACTTGGAACGACGAGGACGCCCGCCGATAGGGGCCGTCTGGGCGACGTGGGAAGCAAGCGCGGCCAGGCGCTCGGCGCGGGCCCGACGAGCGTCAGACATGGGCGTGATGGTCGGAGGAGAACGGGGTGGTGGAAGACGAATCCCGGCGCACCCCTACCTGGCGCGCCAAATGTCGGGTTTCGGGTTTCGGCAGACCCTCGAGGTTCGAACACTGGGGTGCGCACGGAGATTTCGCCTCCTACCTACCTGCACCCCTCCGCCTTGCTAGGATCTTAACTAAGGAAAGAACAACGCAAGAGACACAGGGTTTATACTAGTTCGGGCCACCGTTGTGGTGTAATACCCTACTCCAGTGTGTGGTGTGGTGGATTGCCTCTTGGGCTGATGATGATGAACAATACAAGGAAGAACAGCCTCGCGAGGGTCTGTTCTTGGCTGGGGTGATGAACTGCTGGGAGGAGCTCAGTCAGCTTTCTCTCTCTCTCTCTCTTTCTGATCTTCTCTCTCTCTCTCTCTCTTTCTTTCCCTGCCTCTCCTTGCTCCATCTCTCTGTGTCTCCGTGTCCCCCTTGCTCTGTGGGTGGCTGGTCCTATTTATAGAGGCCCTGGTCCTCTTCCCAAATATCGAGCGGGAAGGGAGCCAACAATGGCGGGCTAATTTGAAGGGGACAACTTGTATCAACTATCCTGACTAAAGTAGTCTTCGCCTGCGCAAAGCTCTGGTGATGATGGCATCTTGGGCTCCACGGTGTCCTCCGTCTCGTAGTCCTCCTGGTCTTGGTCTCGTTGCACCGAAATGGCAACCTTTTCCTGATGCCTCGGTACTCCGCGGCTGCGCTTGCCCCCTTTGCACCAAAGAGGAAGGGGGGACGCTGCGCGGGCTGGCACCCGCCTGGCGCCCCTGGTCGTCATGGCTTGCGTCACGGGCACCTCGTGAGGTACCCCGCCTTGATCTCTCTGCGTCCTCGTGAGCCAGCCTGACGAGGCCGCGCCTGAGGAAGCTCCGCGTCGTCCGCCCCGCGAGGCTTGACCCCTCGCGAGGGTCTTGGGTTTGTGTTGGTGAAGATGGGCCGCGCTGGGCCCCCCTTTGAGCCACGCTGCAGGCCGCAGGCAGGCAAGTCTGGGGACCCCCGTTCCCAGAACGCCGACAGCTGCCGACCCCCTCCCCTTGCTCCTTTATATACGGGGGCAGGGGCACCCTAGAACACACAAGTTGATCATTGATCTTTAGCCGTGTGCGGTGCCCCCCTCCACCATAATCCACCTCGGTAATGTTGTAGTGGTGCTTAGGCAAAGCCCTGTTCCGGTAGCAACATCATCACCGTCATCACACCATCGTGCTGACGAAGCTCTCCGTCAAAGCTCTACTAGATCATGAGTTCGCAGGACGTCACCGAGCCGAACGTGTGCAGATCGTGGAGGTGCCGTATCTTCGGTACTAGATCGGTAGATCATGAAGACGTACGACTACATCAACCATGTTATCATAACACTTCCGCTTACGGTCTACAAGGGTACATAGAAGATACTCTCCCTTCTCGTTGCTATGCATCACCATGATCTTGCGTGTGCGTACGATTTTTTTTGAAATTACTGCGTTCCCCAACAGTTAAGACTTTCGATGAGTACATACCTTGATAAGATTTTGAAGGAGTACAAAATGGATCAGTCAAAGAAGGAGTTCTTGCCTGAGTTGTAAGGTATGAAGTTGAGTAAGGATCAAAACCCGACCATGGCAGAAGATAGAGAGAGAATGAAAGTCATTCCCTATGCCTTAGCCATAGGTTCTATAAAGTATGCCATGTTGTATACCAGACCTATTATGTACCTTGCCATGAGTTTGGCAAAGGGGTACAATAGTGATCCAGGAGTAGATCACTTGACAACGGTCAAAATTATCCTTAGAGGACTAAGGAAATATTTCTCGGTTATGGAGGTGATAAAGAGTTCATTGTAAAGAGTTATGTTGATGCAAGCTTTAACACTGATCTGGATGACTTTGAGTCTCAATCTGGATACATATTAAAAGTGGGAGCAATTAGCTAGAGTAGCTCCATGCAGAGCATTGTAGACATAGAAATTTGCAAAATGCATACAGATCAGAATGTGGCAGACCTATTGACTAAACTTCTCTCACAAGCAAAACATGATCACACCTTAGTACTCTTTGGGTGTCAAGCACATGGCAATGTGAACTAGATTATTGACTCTGGTAAACCCTTTGGGTGTTTGTTAAATTACATGGCGATGTGAACTACATTATTGACTCTTGTGAAAGTGGGATACTGAAGGAAATATGTCCTAGAGGCAATAATAAAGTTGTTATTTATATTTCTTTATATCATGATAAATGTTTATTATTCATGCTAGAATTGTATTAACTAGAAACTTGATACATGTGTGGATACATAGACAAAACAAAGTGTCCCTAGTATGCCTCTACTTGACTAGCTCGTTAATCAAACATGGTTAAGTTTCCTGACCATAGACATGTGTTGTCATTTGATGAACGGGATCACATCATTAGGAGAATGATGTGATGGACAAGACCCATCTGTTAGCTTAGCATAATGATCATTAAGTTTTATTGCTATTGCTTTCTTCATGACTTATACATATTCCTCTGACTATGAGATTATGCAACTCCCGAATACTGGAGGAACACCTTGTGTGCTATCAAATGTCACAACGTAACTGGGTGGTTATAAAAATGCGCTACAGGTGTCTCCGAAGGTGTTTGTTGGGTTTGCATAGATCAAGATTAGGATTTGTCACTCCGAGTATCGGAGAGGTATCTCTGGGCCCTCTCGGTAATCCATACCACTATATTGGGCGATGATATTCGGACACCGGAATGGTTTCGGAAAAGTTCGGGCATATTTCGGAGTACCAAGGGGTTACCGGAACCCCCCGGGGAAGTATTGGGCCTACATGGGCCTTAGGGCAGAGAGAGGGGAGCCCGCAAGGGGTGGCGCGCGCGCCCTCCAAGGGAGTCTGAATAGGACAAGGAGGAGGGGGCGCGACCCCGTTTCCCTCTCCCTCTCCTTCCTTTATCCCTCCGATGAGAAAGGAAAGGGGGGGGGCGAATCCTGCTAGGAGTGGAGTCCTATTAGGACTCCCCCCCATGGTGTGCCCCTTTGCTGGCCGGCCTCCTCCTCCCCTCCTTTAAATACGGGGGCAGGGGGAACCCCATAGCACATCAATTGTTCTCTTAGCCGCGTACGGTTCCGCCCTCCACAGTTTACTCCTGCGGCCATTGCGTCATAGTGCTTAGGCAAAGCCCTGTGCGGATCACATCACCATCACCGTCACCATGCCGTCGTTCTGATGAAACTCTCCCTCGACCCTCTGCTGGATCAAGAACTCGAGGGACGTCATCGAGCTGAATGTGTGCTGAAGTCGGAGGTGACGTATGTTTGGTACTAGATCGGTTGGATCGCGAAGACGTTCGACTACATCAACCACGTTAACGTAACGCTTCCGCTTTCGGTCTACGAGGGTATGTGGACACACTCTCCCCCTCTTGTTGCTTTGTATCTCCTAGGTAGATCTTGCATGATCGTAGGAATTTTTTTGAAATTGCATGCTACGTTCCCCAACATATAATGTAGGCATGTATTTCGTAAATAGTCATACGTGCTTATGGAAAGAACTTGCATGACATCTTTTGTCCTACCCTCCTGTGGCAGTGGGGTCCTATTGGAAACTAAGGGATATTAAAGCCTCCTTTTAAAAGAGAACCAGAACAAAGCATTAACACATAGTGAGTACATGAACTCCTCAAACTACGATCATCACCGGGAAGTGTCCTGACTGCTGTCACTCCGGGGTTGCCGGATCAAAACACGTAGTAGGTGACTATAACTTGCAAGATCAGATCTAGAACATAGATATAATGGTGATAACATAAATGGTTCAGATCTAAAATCATGGCACCCGGGCCCAAAGTGACAAGCATTAAGCATCGAAAAGTTATAGCAACATCAATCTCAGAACATAATGGATACTAGGGATCAAGCCCTAACAGAACTAACTCGGTTACATGATGAATCTCATCCAACTCCTCACCGACCAGCGAGCCTACGAAGGAATTACTCACTCCGGTGGGAAGCATCATGGAATTGACGATGGAGAAGGGTTGGTGATGACTAAGATCGAAGATCCCCCTCCCAGAGCCCCAAACAGACTCCAGATCTGGCCTCCCCTTTCACGAGAATTCTTTCTCCCCGATTTTTCCTCCGAAAATGTGATTTTATAGCATTAGGGTTCAGGTCTACGGGGCCACCAGGTGGGGACAACCCACCTGGGCGCACCTGGAGTGGGGGCGCCCTGGTTGGTTGTGCCCACCCAGGTGCCCCTCTCCGGTGGTTCTTGGCTCCAGAAATTATCTTTATTTGTATAAAAACAACACCATGGTAGTTCTGCTGAAAACTGCGTCAATCCGGGTTACTTTCATTCAAATCATTCAAATTAGAGTCCAAAACAAGAGGAAAAGCACTAGGAATTTATCAGGCGTGGGCCACTCGGCAGCTGACACAACGCCTAGCTCGAAGTGCGGATGAGTAGAGGCGGAGAGCTCAGCCGAGAAGCAGCTCAAAAAGCCCAAGTAGATTTCCGCCAAGCCCCGGAAGGCCGCTGTGTCAACGATCAACGTGGTGATGTTGGTGGCTTTAATGTAAGTGCCTTTGCTAAGCTCCCTTTTGTCGTCATTTTGACTCGGCTAACAGTCGAGTGACTTCGTGATTTGCAGCAATGAGACATCGACATCCTCGTTGGACGCGGACGCCCCTAAGCAGGATCAGACGAAGGCACTACAAAAAAACACTCCGTGATGATACGTGTTTGTCACAGTAGGTCATGTTTTCTGTCATGCATGTACATCCATGACAATTTTATGACAGAATCAAGATAGTCATCCATGTGATGTTGTAGAAGTGTTCCATGACAATATTGAAATTATCATCACGGAAGTGACCACTTCCATGATGATAAATTGCACGTCATTGAAGTGTTGTCGTCAAGGGTAACCGACACGTGGCATCCATTGTAATGGGTCGTCGTTAAGCTATCGGGTCTAGTTTTGGATCCGATAACCCGTTTACAGCAAGGACCAATCATGATTTTCCACGTGTAAAATTCTCATTGGCCGGAAGAACCACGCGTCAACTCCGCATTGGGATAGATGTCATCCAACAAATAGATGGGACGTGCCTATGATACATCGACACGTGGCTTGGCCCAACAGTGGCCCATTCATGTCAAAAGGCTGGCCCGTTTGACTTGGTCAAAAGACAGCGGTCGGCCCACGGAAAGCTTGTTAACAGCTTGTTCGCATATAGTTCATTTACAACTCGCTAACTCACGAACCGTTATGGCCTACCCAAATTAGGCCCAGTAGCGTCATCTGGGTCGTCCAATATTATTCCAGCCCGTTGCAACTTCTGGCCCATGTATGCCCCATGACGTCTTTCGGCCCATACGAGGCCCTTTGTAACTCTGGGCCCTTTAATGACCCGTGGTGAAACTGGCCCATAATGAACAGTATATCTCTTTATACCCATTAACGGCCCATTATTCCATCGGGCCGTTTCCAGCCTGTGTTAACTTTCGGCCTTCTAAGGGCCCATTTATTCTAAAAGCCTCCCCAAAAGCTCCATCGGAAGCTGGGAAGAGCTCGAAGATGCTTTTCGGGCAAATTTTCAAGGGACTTATGTCCGAACTCCGGATGCGGACGATTTGAGTCATATAACTCAACAGCCCGGAGAGTCAGCCCGAAAGCTTTGGAACTGGTTTCTTACTAAAAAGAACCAAATAGTCGATTGTCCGGACACCGAAGCCTTGGCAGATTTTAAGCACAGCATCCAAGACGAATGGCTTTCCAGACACCTCGGCCAAGAAAAGCCGAGAACAATGGCAGCATTAACAAGCCTCATGACCCGCTTTTGCGCGGGCGAGGATAGCTGGCTAGCCCGATGCAGCACCAGCGACCCAAGTACATCCGAAGTTGGAGATGGAAACGGGAAATCACGATGCAGAAAAAATAATAAGCGCCAGAATAAAGAAGACAGCCTGAAGAGCACGGTGGTAAATGCCGAATTCAGAAGCTCTCGGCCAGGTCAGCAAAAGCCGCCCTCTAAAGGAGCCATAGATGAACTGTCCAGCTTAAACAAAATTCTGGACCAAATATGTCAGATCCATAGCACCCCCGATAAACCTGCAAATCATACCCACAGAGAATGTTGGGTCTTCAAGCAGTCCGGCAAGCTCAACACTGAACATATGCGATAGGATACACAAAGCGAAGACGAGGATGAGCCTCGCATGCAAAACACTGGGGAATAGAAGAAATTTCCACCAAAAGTCAAAACAGTAAACGCGTTACACGTGATAAAGGGGAGAAGCAAAGCGGCACTCCCAGATAAACATGCCCAAGGGCCTATCACCGCGGAGTTCTGCCACTGGCCATCTCAGCCGATCACCTTCGACCATCAGGATTACTCAGCAAGTATCCGGAGCGCAGGATGGGCTGCCTTGGTATTAGACCCAATAATTGACAGATACCACTTCACACGAGTCATGATGGACAGCGGCAGCAGCTTAAACCTGATATATCAGGACACAAACCGCAAAATGGGGATAGACCCAACAAAAATTTGCCACAGCAATACTACCTTTAGAGGAGTAACGCCAGGCCCAGGGGCTCATTGCACGGGCTCCCTGCTACTAGAGGTTATATTCGGCTTCCCCGATAACTTTCGTAGCAAAAATTTAACTTTCCACATTGCTCCGTTCCAAAGTGGCTATCAAGCACTACTTGGACGCGAAGCTGTCGCTCGCTTTAATGCAATACCGCATTATGCTTCCCTCATGCTTAAGATGCCCGGTCCACGTGGCATCATTACAGTAAATGGAAATGTTGAGCGATCTCTGCGCGCCGAAGAGAGTGCAGCTGCCTTGGCAGCCGCACACTAAAACGGCCTCACCAACCAAAGCATTCGATAGGTCGTCAAGACCACGGACACGGTTAGACGAGTCCGGTGCAGCTATATGTAATTCATAAAGGTTTGATGGCCACACCCCTACTACAAATACAGGAGGCTTAACGCACGCAGACAAGTGGCAATTTTTACTTATCTTGAAATCTACATGGTTTCTTTAAACCTACCTTTTTGCATGACAAGTTTTCACCTAAGTTCCTCTCTTTTATAGATGAGCATCGTGCTACACCCGTCTAGGATACGGCACAACGGAGACACAGGCGCAGACGTGCAGCAGGGACCCGTTCAAAGGATTCTTTTTAGATTAAGACCCTGCGTCAACCTTTTTTACTGTCTCTTGTTGATACACATCCCTCGGATTCTCAGTACAATTGAGAAGGATGCTGACGTCTTGGCATGTGGCCACATCAGAACAATGCACGTACCTGGACAACAGGGGCTTCTTACAAAGGGCACTGTTTAGGCCCGGTTTACACCATAAAGACCGAATACCTTAGGGAGTGTTTGGCGTCGCGAGTTTGGTCTTATATGCATCAGCTCCGAATCATGTCTTTGGTCAAATGTTGGGTTTGCCCGGCTCCTATGTTTTCGTGCCTTACGTTCTGCTCTATCGGCTAAGGCATCACTAGGAGAACTACTGTGATTGTCCCCTGGTTCATCCGGACGACCACCTCAGTAGAGAAAGCCGAAAACTGACTGTCATGATATAGCGCGAGACTGGTCAACCACTCGATGACCTATCAGAATCTTAGAATTCCTCCGCCTTAACGAAGGGTCGTTTCTCGGTCGGGCATGTACGCAACCCGAATTCGGGTGAGTGCGGAGCCACCAGGGGCTATATAGTAGCCCCACTGTCAAACTCCTATGTCTAAGTGAAAGTGTTAAAGCATAATAGTCCGGTTGCCTAGTTCACTGTGCTATCACCTCCTTATTAGGACCAAGACGTTGGATTAAGAGTGAATACGCGTCTTCTGCGAACACCCCCGCATTATGTGCGTGGGGGCTGAAGCCGACGACTGCAATCTTTCAGGTTATACACATGTATACGTAAACGGCCGCACAGGAGGCATCACAATACTTTCGGGCAAAAGTATAAACACAGCCTTGATAAATTTAATAAAACATTGTTTTTACAATGGGAATACATGTCACTCAAAAATAATATTCTTCGAGCACTGGGCCTCGATCAATCGAGCACCCTCAAGAACTTCTTCAAAATACTGCTCGGCAGCAACTCGGCCTATGGCCAAACCCTGCGCCGCAACAGTGGAAGCATCCATCTCCGCCCAGTATGCTTTGACACGGGCAAGGGCCATCCGTGAGCCTTCTATGCACGCTGACCTCTTCATTGCATTGATGCGCGGCACCGCATCAAGGAACTGCTGCACTAAGCTCGGCTTTTCCGGCCACAAATGATCTACGACGGACCTCATGGCGAGGCCGGACAATCTATTAAGTTCGGCCCATATGGCAAGTTGATAAGTTAGTGGAAGCGGATGCTCTGGAACGTTAAACTGCGACCAGAGTAGCTTGTCCACTTCATGATCTGTTTGATCTCGGAAGTACTCGGCGTCATCGACAGCACTCGCCGTCAAATCCAGATATGCGTCTGCCGAACTCCACAGCCGATCCAGAGGGGCATACCACGGATCTCCGAACTTCCTCCACAGCAAAAAGGGCTTCACAGCTCCAATATCACCGGCTTCATGCAGCTCCTCCGTCTTCGCTCTCATGGCAGAGCGGGTGTCTTTGGTCGCCATCGTGGACTTTTCGAGGTCCCCCGCCATCGCCCGGTTTTCTTCTTCAAGGAACTGGCAACGGTCGGTAGTGTCTTTCAACTTTGCAGCCATCTTGGCCATTTTCTCTTTGCTCTTGCAATGCGCGGCCTTCTCGGCTTTCAACTCTTCAGCCGCCTTCAAAGCAGTCGCATTACTACTCCTTGCTTGTTCTTTGGCTCAGGCAAGTTCAGCCCGAAGGGTTTCCACGATGGCCACTCCATCTGCAGTCACAAAATATTAAAGAAACTGGCATCACGCTACTCTTATTATGTGACATTCACCAGAAAATATCACTTACCCTGTGCCTCGTCAAGCCTCTTGTTAACAAGCTCGATGTCGGCATCCGCCGCATCCAGTTGCCGCTTTAGTTTGGCAAACTCATGAGTCCGGCTAGCCACCGGAGCTTCTACTACCTGCACATTAAAGCGGTATGGTTATTACCTAGGACTACGATCCTCTGCTTGTCGCCGTTCTCGGTGACAACCAGAGTCTCAGGGGTTATTATCTACACAGGGCCCATCTAAAAATGTGCGGTACTTTCAAAAAATATACATCATTTTACGTACCTCAAAACCCGTTAGTAGACACATAAAGGCGTCATGCAACCCTATTTCGGCGGACGAAATCCTTTCCATCACCGTACTCATTAACGTACGGTGTTCTTCCGAGATGGTCGCTCGCTTTAGCAAATCCCTCAGTGCGTCCGACCGCATACCAGACGGCGCCGGACTCCTTTGTTTACTCTCTTCAAGAGCCGGATGCTCGGACTTTGGGTGACTATAGGATTATCTTCTGGCCTCACCGAATTCGGAGAGGCCCTCCATGACGACACTTCAAGGTCGCCCGCTTCTTGAGCGGGGGAGTCCGGGGGAGGCGTTTCGCTCTCCATCATCTTCGGAAGAAGGTCCCCTGAAGACGAGCTCCGTTGAGAAGGGCTAAGATCCGAACTGCAAGACAAATGCTTCGGTTATTTTCCTTGGAAGCAAGGTAGAATATCTTTACTATTAAGTATTTTTTTGATCACTTACGGCTCGTTAGAGGGCTGATCCCCGCGCGGACTTTGTGCGGCAAGAGCACCCCCCAAGGCAGGACCCTCTGTTGGAGACTTCTTCTCCCGTTTGGAAGCCTTGGTTTCCGCATCTTCAAAGGCAGTCCTCTTCCTTCCCTAGAGTGAGAGAAGGTCAGAATCTTCCCCTTGGTTATCCTCCCTCATGGAGGCACTCATTCCCTCGGTTGGAATTGGTAGTGATGGGGGCTCGCTTTCGCCCTCATTATTACCCCCTTTATCTTCCTTTGAGGGCTCCGGGCAAGGTGCTAGCTCGAGCATCTTTTCTAGTACCGGATTGTCCAAACCCTTAGGGAGGGGGCCGAACACCGAATCATCTTCGCCTTTTTATCCGGTCCTGGTCAAAGAGCGATTTCTCAGAATGACGTCATGATAAATGACAGATGGTGTGCTCGGCTAGAGGATTACTTACTTGGTCGGTGGTGTGGTTGCTGCTCAGGCCCACGTCCTCGGTAGTATCCGGACACTCTATTTGAGGTCCAAAGAATGATTTATACATCTCCTCGTGCGTCGGGCCGAGGAAATTCTGAATAGCGCGCGGTCCTTCTGGGTTAAATTCCCACAAGCGAAGGGGCTGGTGTTTACAAGGCTGGACTCGACGAACCAGCATGACTTGCATTACCATAACCAAACTAAAATCTCCCTCGAAGAGATCCCGGATACGGCTCTGCAATATGGGCACATCCTTGGCTGGACCCTAGCTCAGCCCACTGCTGATCCATGACATCAGTTGTGGTGGAGGGCCCGAGCGAAAGGCGGGGGAAGCTACCCACTTGGCACTTCTGGGAGCGGTGATGTAGAACCACTCCCATTGCCATAATCCGGACACCTCTGGAAAGGAACCTTTTGCCCACATGGCTCCTGCAATCTTGCTTATTAACGCGCCTCCGCACGCTGCGTACTGTCCCTCGACCGTCTTCGGCTTCACATCAAAGGTCTTGAGCCACAGGCCGAAGTGAGGGGTAATGCGGAGGAATGCCTCACATACGGCAATAAATGCCGAGATGTGGAGAAAGGAATCCGGGGCTAGATCGTGGAAATCAAGCCCGTAATAGAACATCAAACCCCTTACAAAGGGATCCAGAGCGAGGCCTAGTCCTCGGAGGAAGTGGGAGATGAACACGACGTCTTCGTTGGTTTCAGGAGTAGGGACGACCTGCCCTCGGGCGGGCAGCCGATGTGAGACTTCGGCGGTCAGGTTTCTTACCTCCCTCAATTTCTTGATATCCTCTTCCGTGACGGAGGAGGGCATCCACCAGCCCTGGAGGCTGGATCCGGACATGATCGAAGGTCCGAAGCACCTGACCTAGGCTTTGGGTGTTAGAACTCAAGGCGGGAGAAGGATTCGATTGAGCACGGGAGGAAAAAGTAAAAGCCTTGTCCCTTTATAAAGAGGGTGAATATCAAGCGTCCTCCCCATGGCCGTTTGGGACTTGCCTAAAATCTAGGAGTCCTAGGCACGATTGGGTTACCCATGTCCATACTGATGAGAATCCCTTAATAGGGGGAACACGATCTCTGCTTTGACAAGACGTGTCAAAAAACTGCCTCACGTTATGCGTGGGGCTAGTTAAAATAAACGGTTCGAATAATTACCGGGCCATGGCGTAATGTCCTGCTGCCAAAACATGTCAGCCAATTGGATTTGTGGAAATATTATTCTCTCTATGGTGGTATGTGGAACTTATTTTGCAAGGTCGGGCACTATCCTTGTATTCAAACTCTTCTGTGATGTATTCGGAGGAGGAACCCGCCTTGCAATGCCGAAGACAATACTGCGCGCCGGACTCATCGTCATTGAAGCCTGGTTCAGGGGCTACTGAGGGAGTCCTGGATTAGGGGGTCTCTGGACAGCCGGACTCTATCCTTTGGCTGGACTGTTGGACTATGAAGATGCAAGATTGAAGACTTCGTCTCATGTCCGGATGGGACTCTACTTGGCGTGGAAGGCAAGCTAGGCAATGCGGATATGTATATCTCCTCCTTTGTAACCGACCTTGTGTAACCCTAGCCCCCTCCGGTGTCTATATAAACCGGAGGGTTTTAGTCCGTAGGATAACATACAATCATACCATAGGCTAGCTTTTAGGGTTTAGCCTCTCCGATCTCGTGGTAGATCTACTCTTGTACTACCCATATCAACAATATTAATTAAGCAGGACGTAGGGTTTTACCTCCATCAAGAGGGCCCGAACCTGGGTAAAATATCGTGTCCCCTGCCTCCTGTTACCATCCGCCTTAGACGCACAGTTCGGGACCCCCTACCCGGGATCCGCCGGTTTTGACACCGACAGGCTCATTTCCAGCATTCGATTACATACGGTCTGTTACTGGCCTGTTCCGCTTGTGGGCTAAATTCAGCCCGTGGTTATAGTTGGCCCATTAATCCACTGGGCCGTTTTCATAGAGTCATCTAATATGGCTCATTAAAGACCTATTATGCCAGTTGATAGAATTAAGCTTGTTATACATATCGGCCTATTAACGACCCATTATGGTCGACCCACAAACAAATGATTCCCATTCTAGCCTGTTTAAGGCCCATGTCGTGGTCCGTTATTGGTCTACGAATTGTATGACCCATGTTTGGCCAATCGATCATATAGCCCGTACATGGCCCATTGATTCTACGGCTCATAGAAGGTACATGGATTCTACGGCCCGTAGGAGGCCCATGGTCACTACAACAGGTAGCAGGACCATGGTTAGTATGTTGCCCATGGCTAATGTGTCCTAGTTTAAAAAATAGGTTATTGTGGCCACTAGCACACCGCAGAAAAAGAACAACAGTGACTACAGGCAAACAAATAAACAAGACAATAAGGAAATAAATAAGAAAGCAACTTAAGCTAGGCTATTACTTCTATTACACATATTACATCCACTAGGCATCAAAGTTCGCCACCAGTGCAAATATAGGGAACAAAGCAGCATATTACATACACTAGGCGTCTAAATTGGTCACCAGTGCAAAAAAACGTGGTAGCAAAACAAGTCCATATCTGAAACAACTTCAGAATTGCTCAAGAAACGTTATCCTAGCTATACACCATGTTAGCAATAAGCTTATCAAGCTTATTAGCGTTCTCTTGTTTGGCGCTAAAATCCTACAACGCTTGTTGTTGCACCAGAAAGTATGCATCTGAATTTTGCAGGGACTTCCTCAGTCCTTCGGCTTCTTGTCACAACACAACTGATTGATGTCTTTCAACTTGTAGTTGAGACTTAAGAAACCGAACTAATTCAGACCCTGAGTTCGAAGAGATTGTGCCAGTGGTAGTGGCCAGTAACTCGACCATTACATCAAGACACGACTTTGGGGTTGTCTCACTGTCATCAAGATAGTTTTCCTTAGTTTTTTATCAGCTTTGTTGGAGACCAACAAGGATGTCTCTCTATCCTGAACCTTATCTGCATTACTTCATTTACCATAGCTTAATAAGATACTCTTCCCCAATATTCTGTCAGCATTCTAAAATAGGAAACAAGCAGAAACATAACAAGTTTAGCACGTAGTATATGAAAATAATTTTGGTGAACCAGTTCAATAGTGAGGTGGACAGGATTAAACTACAAAGTCTTCTATTGCGAAGTAGTACATAATAAAAGCATCAAATAAACATATATCTATGTGCTATGGTCACTGCATTGTCTTGCCAAATCAAAATAGAGACATGGTTCAAATCATATCAGTTCAAGACAAAGCAAAATTGAAAGAATACAAGTGTGGGAAACTACACGGCACAACAAGATTTTAGATGGGTACCACGGGTATACATTTACAACAACACTATTGGCTCCGTTGTGATTCTAGTAATGTGCATGATATGAGAAGACAACTGTATACACAATTGAAATTGAAATCAACAGAGCAATTTAGAAGAGCAAACCAGTTAAAGAAACATGTTTAAACATATTTGTTGTGCCATTGGAGTTTCGATTGGATCCTTCAATTTAAAAATAACTTTGTATGAGTAAATATAGTGATACAAGAGCAAAGCAATATGCACCATAGCAATGGAATCTTAAATGAGAACAATTATTCTTCATGTTTAAGCACTTGTTCTACACGAACAGAGTACAGTAAGACGCAGACATATATAGTACGTTAAAAAATGATCTCATAGACCTTAATTACCACATTCTTGGTTCTGGACCAATATAGAACAAGGCATTCCCAGTCATCGTCCTGTAAATGTGTCTTAGGAGAAAGTAAGGGAATTTGATGAGTTCCCTTGCCAATGAAGTATGTTTTCTTCAAGTAATTCCGATAATGCCACAAAGAATTCTTAAAGATAACAGAGGTATTAGCACAGGTTATCTCATCCTGAGTTTTCAAATCGGTCCTTCTCTATAGAGAAAAATGGGAACATTTGAAGTATTATAACTAGCATGGAGGTAGAAAGTATGGGACAAAGAGAAGTAATGCCATGAAAAACATTACTTACACATAACTCATGGACGAACACCTGCAACCGGCTTTTTCCTTCATCTTTAGTATAATATTTCCATGATGGGAAGATACACACATGGGATTTTACAACATCAAATGTGATGGATGCTAAACTACAAATGGTTGCTTGTGCTTCATCCACAGGAATAGGTGGACTAACTGGTGGAGTTGGGGTTCGCCATGGTAGTCCTAGCTCTTTGGGCACTTGAGCTGTCTTACTAACTGCTCTTGTTTGGGAGCTCTATGGTGGAGATGGTGTTGTGTCAACTGGAACTGGGTTACTATCTGATGGAGTTGGGGTTAGATTGGGTGAAGCTGGTTCTCTGTCCATCGGAGGAGGGGTACAATCTGCGAGAGTCTGAGTTATGTGTGGTAGGGCTAGTTCTTGTGCGTGTACAACTGGGGTGCTATCTCCACCAAGAGGTAGCACTATTTTATTTGAAGTCTGTGTTTTTACTCCGCTAGATACTGCCATCAGCCCCTCCAATTCAAATGTGTGATAAACAAGAAAAGTAGTTGAATGCACAGACCTTGTATGAGAGGCATGCAATAGATAGTGTGGAAAAATAGGGCATGAAATAGTTAACATATGTATTGTTTAACTAAAAAATATAGCATGACATAACTTTACATATATGATATCTATCTAAACTGGATAGCATAGCATGACATAATTCAAAGATATGATGACTAACTAAACAGGATGGCATGAGATAATTATATGATGTCTTTAGTAAATAGGTTCGCATGACATAATTCACATACATGTTATCTAAGTAATCAGGATTGCATGATATAATTCACATATGTGATTTATATACTAAGCTGATGGCATTCGCATATATGATGTCTGAACTAAGAACATGGTGTTGAATATTGTGTATATGATGTCTAAACTATACAATGCAAGACACCATATGCATGATATGAGCCGTATAGCCGTGCCAAGTTAGAGCATACACCTCGGTGGGGGAACATGATGTTGGGGAACAATACTGCAGGATGCTGCTAACGCGACACTACGATCAGAGACCCTTCGAGGAAACTGTGTGTGATGCCATAATCTTAAACGATGGTGTAGAAAACCGTCAAAAAAGGTGCAAAACATTTGCGATGGACGATGCATCAAACACGGTTCAGATTTTAGTTGCATATGCGATGCAGGGCATATGGTTCATCTCAATTAACTATTCCCGATGAGGAGGAACAAAAGAAACGGGCAGCCAGAGGAAGGTGTGTGTGATGTACAACATACGGTTCACTCGGATGAACTATTTGTTATTAGGCAACACAATGGAAACGGTCAGCCAAATCAAAGGTGTGTGCGATATACGGCATGCGGTTCAGTCGGATGAACTGTTTGCGTTGAGACATGAGAACAGAAACGGTTCAAATGAACAACATGTGTGTGATACGTGGCAAACAGGTTTGTAATCAGAAATGTGTGTGAATACCAATAATAACATAGACGGTTGCTACTAATAAGACGTGTGTGTTGTGCGATGGGATTGCATACAGAACAACAACAACAACAACAACATATATATAGACACACACACACTCTCTCTCTCTCTCTCTCTCTTATAAGGACATGCTTGCATAACTAAATTAAACATCGACTTACATAGGTGGCCACTACAACCATGGCATTTGCACACACCAAAGTAAACTGTTACATGCATAATTACATAGGTGGCTACTACTCACATTTCCACACACCGATAAAGTAAACTATATATTACATGCATGATTAACTAGCATAAACGATCATCTGATCATCATCTACTTCTTTCAATGCTTGCTCTGCTTGTGGCTCGATCCGGGCTCATCGATTTGGGTAACGAGGCACTTCCTCATGTCAACGATCCGCATGTGCATCTCGTAGCATGTGTACACGCTCTTGGCTGCGAACCTGAGGTGAGGTTCATCCAGTTACCGCATCCAGGCCCTGTGCCAGGATAGGGGGCTTCTTCTCTGGGCATCCTACTTCATCTTTTCGTAGTAGGGGTCGATGATGGCCGAGGCGAGTTCAACCAGGGAGTCCTTCGTGCTGCCCTAGACCCTGTAGTGGTCATGGATTTCGACAAGGTTCTTGCAGGCCAATCCCGTAACACTGAGCGCATTTACATCATCTTTGGTTTCCATCGTGAACTTGTAGTCGGTGCTGTTGACAAACCTGTTGAAACGATCGCAAGGCTCTGCGGCCATGCAGTAGTGGTAGATGAGGCCATGATGGCGCACGCACAAATGGGCGACGACAACCTTCTGATCTATGCGGGGACGACCGGCGGTGTACTGGAGGTCGATGACGACCACCTTGTACTTGTCTCCAGCAAGCAACTGCTCAATGCTATTGATGTAGTCATCCAAAACGGCCGGGTAGATGGTGTAAACCACCGAGAGATCCGTCTCCCTCGCGTGGGTCTCCACTCTATGCTCGCCGAACTCCATTGGAGCACCGCTGGACATCCCCTCTCTATGTGTCATCATGGGTGTGCTTGTTGTGTTGTGGGGCGTGATCGAAAGGTTGAACAGACTAAGGTTATAATGGCCGCCAGAATTAAAGGGGAAGCCGGGCGGCCGGGAATATCAGCAAGCCCTGATGGAAGTTCTAATTTGCAGCGCGTAACTCCATCGTGCCTCACGTAACTGCATCGTGTGGCAATGCGCGCGGTGCAACCGCATGCATATGGGGCCCCCGATGTGATCGTGCGCACGCCCAACTGCTGGCAGAGCACATGTGGATGGACGCGAGCAGAGCGCTCCGTGGTCACCTCAACGGCGAGCAACCATATATATTGAACGCACAAGGAAAAGTTGTCCATAGGGCGAGCGCGCCAACGGATGTGACAGAGCACACCGTGGCGCCTAACGGCGAGCAGTGCTTGCCAAGGGACGCGAGCAGAGGACGGCACATTGATATGTGGCAAATAAGACGAACTGTGCGAGCGATGTCGGAGACATCAAGCACAAATTAGATTAGAGTTACGTGTGTGATACGTGGCATACAGTTAATCCATCCGAGTTGTTTGTGATGGAATAAGCCGTGTGTGTTGCAGGCAAACGCTTGCTGGTATATCACCTTAAATTTAAACAAAAAAATGTTAATGAATGTTACAAAAATTGTATAGCTGGAAACTATATTCAAATATGACTCCAACGATATAATCTTTGGCGACATGCATTTGTATTTTATTAGTTAAATCCTACTTATAAACTAGGACGGGGGTATAGTAGGTAATTAAATCTCAATGTTTTTTATTAACTTTATGTGTACGTTTCCTCTTGTCCTCCTCTCGCACGTCTTGTCACCCCGCTGCCGCAGACGGCTTATAGCGCAATCTTGCGCAGCGTGCGGGGGTGTTCTTTTGGCCAAACAGTGGCGCCAATGAATCGTCAGTGAGCCCGTTCCCGCGCAACCTCGCAGGTTCCCACGCAAGATTCCCGCCCGACTCGGTGAAATCCCCCAAAATCCCAATGCTTACCAGCCTGCTATAAAAACCCTCACGACCGACGAGTCCTGCGTCGCATTTTCCCCTCCCTCCATGTAGCTTACACTACAAAAAAATACAAATCCGTGATGATACATGTTTGTCACAGTAGGTCACATTTTCTATCATGCATGTACATCCATGACAATTTTATGACAGAATCAAGATAGTCATACCTGTGCTATCGTAGAAGTGTTCCATGAAATTACCAAAATTATCATCACGGAAGTGTCCACTTTGATGACGATAAATCGCGTGTCATAGTAGTGCTTTCGCCTAGGGTGACCGACACGTGGCATCCACCCTAGCGGAACGCCGTTAAGCTACCGGGTCTGGTTTTGGATCTGATAACCCGTTACCAGCCCCGGCCAATAGGGATTTTCCACGTGTAAAATCATCATTGGCTGGAGGAAACACGTGTCGGCTCACCGTTGGGACAGATGTCATCCACTCATTGGACCCAAAGCGCCTATGATACGTGGACATGTGGCACGACCTAATAGAGGCCCATTCCTCTGAAAAGGCCGGCCCGTCTGACTTGGTCAAAAGGTGGCGGGCCGGCCCACGGCAAGCCAGTTAACAGCCTGTTCGCATATAGCACATTTATAGTCTGCTAACCCAGGGCCTATTTACGGCCTATCCGAATTAGGCCCAGTAACGTCATCTGGGTCGTCCAATATAATTCCAGCCCATTTTAACTTCCGGCCCATGTATGGCCCATGACGTCTTTCGGCCCATATGAGGCCCTTAGTAACCCTCGGCCCATTAACGGCCCGTGGTTAAACTGGCCCATAATGAACAGTGTATCACTTTATACCCATTAACGGCCCATTACTCCATTGCGCCGTTTCCAGCCCATGTTATCTTTCGGCCTTCTCAAGGCCCATTTATTCTTGGGCTCATTTCCAGCATTCCTTTACTTTCGGCCCATTACTGTCATTTTCTGCTTGTGGGCCAAATTCAGCCCGTGGTTATAGTCGGCCCGTTTGAGGCCCGTTAATACGTTGGGCCGTTTTCTTAGCGTCGTCAAATATGGTCGATTAACGACGGCCCGTTATGGTCGGCCCATGAACGGACGATTTCAATTCTAGCCCATTTACGCCCATAATGTGGTCTATTATTGGCCCATGTTTGGCCAACCGATCATACAGCCCGTAGAAGGCCCATTGATGATACGGCCCGTAGAAGGCCCATTGTGTCTACGGCTCGTATAAGGCTCATTGTTTCTACGCCCCGTAGAAGGCCCATTGTTTCTACGGCCTGCTACCTCTTGAGCACTGTGTTAGTTTTTCCCCGAAGAGGAAGGGATGATGCAACAAAGTAGCGTAAGTATTTCCCTCAGTTTTTTAGAACCAAGGGATCAATCCAGTAGGAGGCTACACGCGAGTCCCTCGTACCTGCACAAAACAAATAAATCCTCGCAAACAATGCGACAAGGGGTTGTCAATCTCTACACGGCCACATACGAGAGTGAGATCTGATAGATATGATAAGATAATATTTTTGGTATTTTTATGATAAAGATGCAAAGTAAAATAAAAGCAAAGTAAATAGCAAATGAAATAACTAAGTATTGGAAGATTAATATGATGAAGATAGACCCGGGGGCCATAGGTTTCACTAGTGGCTTCTCTTAAGAGCATAAGTATTCTACGGTGGGTGAACGAATTACTGTTGAGCAATTGGCAGAATTGAGCATAGTTATGAGAATATCTAGGCATGATCATGTATATAGGCATCATGTCCGAGACAAGTAGACCAACTCTTGCCTGCATCTACAACTATTACTCCAATCATCGACCGCTATCCAGCATGCATCTAGAGTATTAAGTTAATGAAAACAGAGTAACGCCTTAAGCAAGATGACATGATGTAGAGGGATAAACTCATGCAATATGAATAAAACCCCATCTTGTTATCCTCGATGGCAACAATACAATACATGCCTTGCTGCCCCTACTATCACTGGGAAAGGACACCGCAAGATTGAGCCCAAAACTAAGCACTTCTCCCATTGTAAGAAAGATCAATCTAGTAGGCCAAACCAAACTGATAATTCGAAGAGACTTGCAAAGATAACCAATCATACATAAAAGAGTTCAGAGAATATTCAAATATTGTTCATAGATAGACTTGATCATAAACCCACAATTCATTGGTCTCAACAAACACACCACAAAAAGAAGATTACATCGAATAGTTCTCCACAAGAGAGGGGGAGAACATTGTATTGAGATCCAAAAAGAGAGAAGAAGCCATCTAGCTAATAACTATGGACCCGTAGGTCTGAGGTAAACTACTCACACTTCATCGGAGGGGCTATGGTGATGATGTAGAAGCCCTTCGTGATGGATACCCCCTCCGACGGAGCTCCGGAACAGGCCCAAGATGGGATCTCGTGGATACAGAAAGTTGTGGCGGTGGAATTAGGGTTTTGGCTCCGTCCCTGATCGTTTGGGGGTACGTAGGTATATATAGGAGGAAGGAGTACGTCGGTGGAGCAACAGGGGGCCCACGAGGGTGGAGGGCGTGCCTTGGGGGGGGGGGGGTAGGCGCGCCCCTACCTCGTGGCCTCCTCCTTTGTTTCTTGACGTAGGGTCCAAGTCCCCTGGATCATGTTCGGTGAGAAAATCACATTCCCGAAGGTTTCTTTCCGTTTGGGCTCCGTTTGATATTCCTTTTCTTCGAAACCCTAAAATAGGCAAAAAAACAGCAATTCTGGGTTGGGCCTCCGGTTAGTAGGTTAGTCCCAAAAATAATATAAAAGTGGATAATAAAGCCCAATAATGTCCAAAACAGTAGATAATATAGCATGGAGCAATCAAAAATTATAGATACATTGGAGACGTATCACGGCCCTTAGAAGGTCGATTGCTTCTACGACCCATAGGAGGCCCATGTTAACTACAGTAAATATGTAGCCCATGGTTAATGTGGCCTAGTTTTAAAAAATAGGTTATCGGGGCCACTAGCAAACCGTGGAAAATGAACTGCACTGACTACAAGAAAACAAATAAACAAGACCATAACGAAATAAATAAGCAAGCAACCTACGCTAGGCTATCACGGCTATTACACATTACATCCACTAGGCATCAAAGTTCGCCCCTAGTGCAAATATAGGGAACAAAGCAGCATATGAACACCACAACAAAACAAGTCCAGAACTGAAACCACTTCAGAAGAGCTCAAGAAACAATATCATGGGTACCCATAATGCTGGCAAGATGCTTAGCAAGCTTATTAACTTACTCTTGTTTGGCACTTAAATCCTCCAGCACTTGCTGTTGCACCAGAAAGTATGCATCTGAATTCTACAGGGACTTCCTCAGTCCTTCGGCTTCCTATCGCATAACATCTGATCGATGTCTTTCAACTTGAAGTTGAGACACAAGAAGATGAACTGATTCAGGCAGCGAGTTCGAAGAGCTGGTGCTAGCAGTAGTAGCCAGTAACTCGAACACTACATCAAGACAGGACTTTGGCGTTGTCTCAGTGTCTTCAATATAGTTTTTATCAGCTTTCTTAGAGACCAACAAGGATGTCTCACTATCTTGAACCTTATCTGCATTACTTCCTTTACCATTGCATAACGGGGTACTCTTCTCCAATATTATATCCGCGTTCTAAAAGAGAAACAAACAAACACATCACAGGTTTATAGTGTAGTATATGAAACTCATTTTGGTGAAGCAGTTCAGGAGTAAGGTGGATAGGATACCAACATGAAACAAACATATATCTATCTAGTATGGTCACTGTATGGTCTATATCACTCTAGTTTACGTTGCCAAATCAAGATAGATACAGTTCGAATCATATCTATTTAAGACAAAGCAGCATAGACATTATATAAGTGTGGGAAACTACACAGCAATAACAACACTTGTAATGTGCATGGCATGAGAACATAACTGTTTATTCAATTGAAACTGAAATCAACATAGAGCAAGTTACAACAGCAAACATGTTAAAGAAACAGGTTTAAAACATACCTATTGCGCCATTGGAGTTTCAATTACATCCTTCAAATTTGAAATTAGTTGGTATGAGTAAATACAGTGATGCAAGAGAAAAGTAGTATGAACCATAGCTACGGAACCTGACCTGAGAACAATTCTTCTTCTTCTTTAAGCGTTGAGTTGGGGTTCGGAGTTGTGGTCCTCGTGCTTTGGGCACTGCAGTTGCCTTACTAACTGCTCATGTTTGGGTGCTCTGTGGTGGAGACGGTGTTGTGTCAACGGGAACTTGGTTACTATATGCTGGGGTTGGGGTTAGAAGGGGTGTAGCTAGTTCTCTGTCCAACTGGGTAGGGGTACAATCTGCGTGAGTCTGGGTTATGTGTGGTGGGGCTGGTTCTTGGGTAAGTACAATCGTGGTTCTATCTCCATCGACGGGCAGCACGATCTTTTCTGAAGACCGTGTTTTTACTCCCACAGATACTGCCATCACCCCCTCCAATTGAAATGGCTGATAAACAAGAAAAGTAATTGAATGTACAGACATTGTAAGATAGACAGGTGCAATGGATAGTAGGGAAGAAAACAGGGCATGAAATAATTCACATTTATGTTGTCTAACCAAACAGAATAGCAGGACATAATTTCACATATATGACGGCTAATTAAATAGGATAGCATGACACAATTTCACATGTAAGATGGCTAACTAAATAGGATAGAATGACATACTTCAAAATATGATGACTATGTAAACAATATGACATGATATAACTATATGATGTGTCTATTAAAGTGGTTGGCATGCCATAAATAACAAACATGTCGTCAATGGAAACATGATGGCATGATATAATTCATGGATAGAATGACATAATTCAAAATATGATGACTATGTGAATAGGATGAGAAGATATAACTATATTATGTCTTTAGAAAATTGGTTGGCATGCCATAATTCAGATACATGCTGTCTATGTAAACATCATGGCATGATATAATTCAAATATATGATTTATATACTAAGGAAGTGAGCAGAGGGCAATCGCATATATGATGTGTCAACTACGGAGATGGCATTCAATATCGTGTATATGATGTAAAAACTAAGCATTGCAATACAACATATGCATGATATGAGTAATATAACCCTGCGAAGTTTGAGCATACACCTCAGGGGGATAATAGGATTGGTCATCTGCCTCTGAATCCTCCTCTGAAGAGCTATCTGTAACCTGCAAGATATTTGCTTCAACGGGTAGTATTGTCTGCTCTGAAGACCTTGTTTTCACTCCAGATTTCTCCATCACCAATTCAAATGGCTGATGCACAGGAAAAGCAGTTGAATATACAAACATTGTCGACAAAAGCAATGAGAAATACAAAAAAGGACGGCATGATATAATTCACATATATGACGCTTGGCTAAACAACATGGCATTGCATAATTCACATATATAATGCCTTGCAACAAGATAGCATTGCATAATTCACATATATAATGTCTTGCAATAAGATGGCATTGCATAATTCACATATATGGTAATTAGACACTAAACAGGTGGCATTCACACAAAGCATGTCTAAACTAAGCAAATGACATAGCAATGCAAGATACCATACGCACGATATGAGCAACATAACCCTGCCAAGTTAGAGCATGCACCTCGGGGGGGGGGAATAGGACTGGTCATCTGTATCTGAATCCTCCTCTGAGGAGCTATCTATAACCAGCAAGACATGCACTTCGTCAGATAGCATTCTCTGCTCTGAAGACCTTGTTTCCACTCCAGATTTTTCCATGACCGTGCTGAATGGATGATGCACAGGAAGAGTAATTGAATGTACTAAAATTGTTGACAAATCTAACACGTAATAAAAATGATGTCATGATATAATTCACATATAAGATGACTGGCTAACCAGGGTGGCATTGTAAAATTCACATATATAATGCCTGGCTAAACAAGATGGCATTGCATGATTCACATATACGATAAAGAAACTAAACAGATGGCATTGACACAAAGCATGTCTAAACTAAGCAGATGACATCTTTGATGTATACAGTATGCAATGCAAGGCACCATATGCATGATATTACCAACATCAGCATGCCAAGTTAGAGCGAAGACCTCATGGGGTAAATAGGAGTGGTCTTCTGCTTTTGAATCCCCCATGGAACAGTTATCTTCCTCTTGATTATGATCCGAAATGGGTGGAAGGGGGCTACCTTTGCGCCCACCATGGAGCGACGTCTACATGAAAAAATTATTGCCATGCAAGGCTCGTCTCTTTTGCTCTACATGTTCAATTCCATTATGTACAATAACTGACATGCATAGAAATAGAACATAGTGAGATTATGTAAGGAGTGCATGCACAAATCCAGAGTGATGGTAGCAAACTGTGGATAGACCCAAAACCAATGATAGCAGACAGATAATAGCTTTAGTTAAAAAATACAGATAATGGCTCCTTTAATGTTTGTTTGCACTCAACATGAAACTCATAGTAGACACCCGAGATTAACCAAATAGTATTGATTGCTGCCCCAATATGTACCCCACAACCATTTAAAAATTCAAGTTTTAGCATAAGTTTGGACCTGACTCAAAGTCTAATAGGTGAACACGACGATAAAGTAGCATGTCATCAGATTAAGCGATGCATAACGTAAGCAGACACGAAAGAGTGCGACCTCTCTTGCGGACCCTTGTAGTCCTCAAGGTCATCTGCTCAGTTGATGATGGTAATGCAGTTGTCGTGGCTGCTGGCGGCGGGGAAGAAGATCTGAGGCGGCGAAAGACAGTCTGGAGAGCGGATCCCTGCTGTGGTGAACCCTTCCGTCGTTCGATCAGCTTAGCTGGGGTGGAACACAGCACCGCAGGAGCAGGACAGACCACACAAAGTTTTCTTTGACACATATCTGTAACAGAAGTAATTGTGTAAGGGCTTGTTTGGATTTGAGGATTCTAACAATACATGATAGGAAATAGACAGGAATAGGATAGGAATGCACGTGCAAAACAGAGAATTTAAAAACACAGGATTTCTGCCAATCTGGGTGTTTGGTTCACAAGAATTGGAAGATCACAGGATGCAAAGAAGCATGGTGAGATTACGTCAAACCACAAGAAAATGTATGGTTATAATGCTATTATGCTACTATCTCTTAGTCTTGTGCTTCATGAATAGGAATTTGAAAAGGGGGACAAGTGGAAATTAAAATTCCTATGGTTTATCTTTCAAGGAGACACTAAAGGAACAAATCCTACAGTTTTCCTTTGCTCCATTCCTTTGCACCAAATTCATGAAAAGTAGTACCATAGGAAAATTTCCAACTCCTATGTTTTTCATTCACTTTTCCTTTCAAGCACCAGAGATTCTAGTAGGCAGGCTAGAGCAAGGAAAAACCTACACTAAAAAATGTTTTTGTGATACTTCTATTACTTTGGACCCATGCCACTACCCTACTAGCTCAACTCCCAGGGCCATCGACAGATGCACAGCTCAAACGCGCAGAGATAAATAACGATGGCGTTCAAGAGAGTTCATCATGGATAGCTAAGTTGCCTGGTACCTCACTGCTTGTCATATAGTAGGATAAAATAATCGTATTTCCCGTTACTCCGTGTGCTCAGTGGATAATATATATAACATGTAGAGTAAAAAAGATATGCAACAAGTGTACAACCTCTTTGGCGAAGCCATGTCGATCTCAGCGTGATTGGGTTGGCTGGTGACGATGCTCCGGCTGACTTGGCTGTCGGAGGAGGGGAAGAAGATCTTAGGTGTCTGGAGATGGAGCCCGAGGTACTGCTTCGCTGTGATGGAGGGTTTCGTCGTTGGAGCGGCTCCGGTGAGTTGTACGACGCCGAGGCTGAGGCATGACAAGAGAGACAATGTTAACCTGAGTGGAATTCTAATAGCATCTCCAATAAATGATGTAAAATACATAACCACAAAGTGCTAGATGTAAAATACATCAGCCGCTCATCTCTGAACTTAACTGTCGAAACTGAATTTAACTGTCGAAACTGAATTTAGATGTCGAAACTGAACTTGATTGTCGAAACTGAATTTTGTTGTCCAAACTAAACGTGCTAGAGGTGAGGCTACACGTCAGTCGACTGACTTTTTCATCTCTGGTCAGTCGATTTTGCAGCCGTTGGATACGAAATCAAGGGCCTAGAGTTCATCTTCAACCTCCACCCCCTGAGCCGCCAGCCACCACCGGCCGAACAGCCGCCCGCGGCCGGCGGTGCGCTGCCCCGGCTGCCCCGAAAACACTCTCCATCGCCGGTCCGCCGCTGTCCTGGCCATCCCTCTAGCCCCCCCCCCGTTCCGAGCTTTTTCTACGGTAATCCCCACGCCACCGCCCCACCACCGCCCCCACCCTGAACCTTAATCGTCCATTTTGCATCATGCTTTTATATCGATATTTATTGCATTATGGGCTGTTATTTCACTTTATGTCACAATACTTATGGCTATTCTCTCTTATTTTACAAGGTTTACATAAGGAGGGAGAATGCCGGCAGCTGGAATTCTAGGCTGGAAAAGGAGCAAATATTAGAGACCTATTATGTGCAACTCCAAAAGTCCTGAAACTCCACGGAACGTCTTAAAATAAATAAAGAAAAATCCTCGCCAAAGATGAAGGCCAGGGGGCCCACACCCTGCTCACGAGGGTGGGGGCGCCCCCCCCCTAGGGCGCGCCCCCCTACCTCGTGGGCCCCCTAGTGGCTCTCCGAAGTCCGTCTTCTCCTATATGAAGTCTTTCGATGAGAAAAAAATAAGGAGGAACTTTTCGGGACGAGACTCCGCCGCCACGAGGCGGAACCTTGGCGGATCCAATCTAGAGCTCTCTGCCGGGGATACTTCCCTCCGGGAGGGGGAAATCATCACCATCGTCATTACTAATGCTCCTCTCATCGGGAGAGGGCAATCTCCATCAACATCTTCACCAGCACCATCTCATCTTCAAACCCTAGTTCATCTCTTGTATCCAATTCTTGTCTCAAAGTTCGGGATTGGTGCTAGTAGGTTGCTAGTAGTGTTGATTACTCCTTGTAGTTGATGCTAGTTGGTTTATTTGCTGGAAGATCATATGTTCAGATCCTATATCCATATTATTACCCCTCTGATTATGAACATGAATATGCTTTGTGAGTAATTATGTTTGTTCCTGAGGACAAGGGAGAAGTCTTGCTATTAGTAGTCATGTGAATTTGGTATTCGTTTGATATTTTGATAAGATGTATGTTGTCTAGCCTCTAGTGGTGTTATGTGAACATCGACTACATAACACTTCACCATTATTTGGGCCTAGAGGAAGGCATTGGGAAGTAATAAGTAGATGATGGGTTGCTAGAGTGACAGAAGCTTAAACCCTAGATTATGCGTTGCTTCGTAAGGGGCTGATTTGGATCCATATGTTTCATGCTATGGTTAGGTTTACCTTAATAATTTTGTTGTAGTTGCGGATGCTTGCAATAGAGGTTAATCATAAGTGGGATGCTTGTTCAAGTAAGAACATCACCCAAGCACCGGTCCACCCACATATCAAATTATCAAAGTATCGAACGCGAATCATATGAACGTGATGAAAACTAGCTTGACGATATTCCTATGTGTCCTCGGGAGCGGTTTTCCTATTATAAGAGTTTGTTCCGGCTTGTCCTTTGCTACAAAAAGGATTGGGCCACCTTGCTACACTTTATTTACTTTTGTTACTATTTGCTCGTTACAATTTATCTTATCACAAAACTATCTGTTACCACTTATTTCAGTATTTGCAGAGAATACCTTGCTGAAAACCGCTTATCATTTCCTTCTGCTCCTTGTTGGGTTTGACACTCTTACTTATCGAAAGGACTACGATAGATCCCCTATACTTGTGGGTCATCAAGACTCTTTTCTGGCGCCGTTGCCAGGGAGTGTAGCGCCTTTGGTAGGTGGAATTTGGTAAGGAAAAATTTATATAGTGTGCTGAAATTTACTGTCACTTGTTACTATGGAAAGTAATTCTATGAGGGGCTTGTTCGGGGTATCTTCACCCCGTCCAGTAGAGCAAAGAGTTGCTCCTCAACCTACTGAACCTATTGAAAATGAAACTCCTTTTGAATTTCCTTCGGGTATGATGGAAAGACTGCTAGCTAACCCTTTTACAGGAGATGGAACAAAGCATCCCGATGAGCACTTAATATATGTGGATGAAGCTTGCAAGTATACCCAATGATGTTGCTAAGAAGAAGGTCTTCCCTTTATCTTTGAAGGGAGACGCATTGATATGGTATAGGCTATGTGATGATATGAGATCGTGGGACTATAAAAGATTGAAATTGGAATTTCATCATAAGTATTACCCTATACATCTTGTTCATCATGATCGCAATTATATATATAATTTCTGGCCTCGCGAAGGAGAAAGCATCGCTCAAGCTTTGCGGAGGCTTAAATAAATGTTATATTCATGCCCCAATCATGAGCTCTCAAGAGAAATGATTATTCAAAATTTATATGCTCGGCTTTCTAAAAACAATCGCACCATGCTCGATACTTCTTGTGCTGGCTCTTTTATGATGAAGACTATTGAATTCAGATGGAATTTATTGGATAGAATTAAATGCAACTTTGAAGATTGGGACCTCGACGAAGGTAAGGAGTCAGGTATGACACCTAAGTTTGATTGTGTTAAATCTTTTATGGACACCGATATTTTCCGTTAGTTTAGCACTAAATATGGCCTTGACTCTGAGATAGTAGCTTCTTTCTGTGAATCTTTTGCTACTTATGTTGATCTCCCTACGGAGAAGTGGTTTAAGTATCATCCTCCCGTAGAAGTAAAAGTAGCTGCACCTATTAAAGTTGAAGAAAAGACAATCACTTATAATGATCCTATTGTTCCTACTTCTTATGTTGAGAAGCCACCTTTCCCTGTTAGGATAAAGGATCATGCTAAAGCTTCACCTGTGGTTCATAAAAGCAATATTAAAACATATACACCTCCTAAGCAAGTTAAAGTTGAACCTAATATTGCTATTGTTAAAGATCTCTTGTCTAATAATATAGATGGGCATGTTATTCAGTTCGAAGGTGAAACTGCTAGAATTGCTAAACCTTGTGCTAAAGATAAACATAGACCTGTGGTAGGCATGCCTGTTATTTCTGTTAAAATAGGAGATCATTGTTATCATGGCTTATGTGATATGGGTGCCAGTGCTAGTGTTATATCTCATGACTTATACAAATAAATTATGCATGATATTGCACCTGCAGAGTTAGAAGATATTGATGTCACAATTAAACTTGCCAATAGAGATACTATTTCACCAATTGGAATTGTTAGAGATGTTGAAGTCTTGTGTGGGAAAAATAAATATCCTGCTGATTTTCTTGTTCTTACTTCTCTGCAAGATAGCTTTTGTCCCATTATATTTGGTAGACCCTTCTTGAACACTGTTAATGCTAGGATAGATTGCGAAAAAAATGTTGTTACTATTGGCTTGGATGATATGGTTCATGAGTTTAATTTCTCTAAATTTAGTAAACGACATCGTGAGGAAGAATTGCCTAGTAAGGATGAAATTATTTGTCTTGCTTCTATTGCCGTACCTCCTAGTGATCCTTTAGAACAGTATTTACTAGACCATGAAAATGATATGTTCATGAATGAAAGAAGGGAAATAGATATTCTTTAAACAGGAACCTATTCTGCAACACAATTTTCCTGTTGAAATTTTAGGAGATCCTCCTCCACCCAAGGGTGATCTCGTGTTTGAGCTTAAACCGTTACCTGGTAATCTTAAATATGCTTATCTTGATGAAAAGAAGATATATCCTGTTATTATTAGTACTAACCTTTCAAGGCATGAAGAAGAAAGATTATTGGAAACTCTGAAGAAGCATCATGCTGCTATTGGATATACTCTTGATGATCTTAAAGGCATTAGTCCCACTTTATGTCAACATAAAATAAATTTGGAAGCAGATGCCAAACCAGTTCATGATCCTCAACAACGTCTGAATCCTAAAATGAAAGAAGTGGTAAGAAAAGAAATACTTAAACTTCTGGAGGCATGTATAATCTATCCTGTTGCTGATAGTGAGTGGGTAAGTCATGTACATTGTGTCCCTAAGAAGGGAGTTATTACTGTTGTTCCTAATGATAAAGATGAATTGATTCCACAAAGAATTGTCAAAGTTTATAGGATGGTAATTGATTTCCGCAAATTAAATAAATCTACTAAGAAAGATCATTACCCCTTACCTTTTTTGATCAAATGCTAGAAAGATTATGCAAACATACACACTATTTCTTTCTAGCTAGTTATTCTAGTTTCTCTCAAATACCTATGTCGGCCAGAGATCAATCTAAGACTACTTTTACATGCCCTTTTGGTACTTTTGCTTATAGACGTATGCCTTTTGGTTTATGCAATGCACCTTCTACCTTCCAAAGATGCATGATGGCTATATTCTATGACTTTTGTGAAAAAAATTGTGAGGTTTTCATGGATGACTTTTCCATCTATGGTTCTTCTTTTGATGATTGCTTGAGCAATCTTGATCGATTTTTGCAGAGATGTGAAGAAACTAATCTTGTCTTGAATTGGGAAAAGTGCCACTTTATGGTTAATGAAGGTATTGTCTTGGGGCACAAAGTTTCTGAAAGAGGTATTGAAGTTGATAAAGCCAAGGTTGATGCTATTGAAAAGATGTCATGTCCCAAGGACATCAAAGGTATAAGAAGTTTCCTTGGTCACGCTGGATTTTATAGGAGGTTCATTAAGGACTTCTCAAAAATTTCTCGGCCTTTGACTAATTTAATGCGAAAAGATATACCATTTGTCTTTGATAATGATTGTGTAGAAGCATTTGAAATACTTAAGAAAGCATTAGTATCTGCACCTATTGTTCAGCCACCTGATTGGAATTTGCCCTTTGAAATTATGTGTGATGCTAGTGATTATGCTATAGGTGCTGTTCTAGGGCAAAGAGTTGATAAGAAATTAAATGTTATTCATTATGCTAATAAGACTTCAGACAATGCTCAAAGAAATTATGCTACTACTGAAAAAGAGCTTTTAGCAGTTGTATTTGTTTGTGATAAGTTCATATCTTATATTGTTGATTCTAAAGTAACTATTCAAACTGATTATGCTGCTATTTAATACCTTATGGAAAAGAAAGATGCTAAACCTAGACTTATTAGATGGGTTCTCTTGCTACAAGAATTTGATTTGCATGTTGTTGATAGAAAGGGAGCTGAGAATCCCGTTGCAGACAACTTGTCTAGGTTAGAAAATATTCTTGATGACCCACTGCCTATTAACGATAACTTTCCTGATGGACAAATAAATGTTATAAGTACTTCTCGTAGTACTCCATGGTATGCTGATTATGCTAATTATATTGTTGCTAAGTTTATACCACCTAGATTCACATACCAGCAAAAGAAAAAGTTTTTGTATGACTTGAGACATTACTTTTGGGATGACCCACATCTTTATAAAGGAGTAGATGGTGTCATTAGACGTTGTGTTCCTGAGCATGAACAGGAACATATCCTACGCAAGTGTCATTCCTAGTCTCATGGAGGACACCACGCTGGAGATAGAACTGCACATAAGGTACTACAATCTGGTTTTTATTGGCCTACTCTCTTCAAGGATGCCCGTAAGTTTGTCTTGTCTTGTGATGAATGTCAAAGAATTGGTAATATTAGTAGACGTCAAGAAATGCCTATGAATTATTCTCTTGTTATTGAACCGTTTGATGTATGGGGCTTTGATTATATGGAACCTTTTCCTGCCTCTAATGGATACACACATATTTTAGTTGTTGTTGATTACGTTACTAAGTGGGTAGAAGCTATTCCAACTAGTAGTGTTGATCATAACACTTCTATTAAAATGCTTAAAGAAGTTATTTTTCTGAGGTTTGGAGTCCCTAGATATTTAATGACTGATGGTGGTTCACACTTTATTCATGGTGCCTTTCGTAAAATGCTTGCTAAATATGATGTTAATCATAGAATTGCATCTCCTTATCACCCACAGTCTAGTGGTCAAGTAGAGTTGAGCAATAGAGAGCTAAAATTAATTTTGCAAAAGACTATTAATAGGTCTAGAAAGAATTGGTCTAAGAAACTTGATGATGCATTATGGGATTATAGAACTGCATATAAAAATCCTATGGGTATGTCTCCGTATAAAATGGTTTATGGAAAAGCATGTCACTTACCTCTCGAACTAGAACAAAAGGCATATTGGGCTATTAAAGAGCTTAACTACGATTTCAAACTTGCCGGTGAGAAGAGGTTATTTGATATTAGCTCACTTGATGAATGGAGAACCCAGGCTTATGAAAATGCCAAGTTGTTTAAAGAAAAAGTTAAAAGATGGCATGACAAAAGGATACAAAGCGTGATTTTAATGTAGGTGATTATGTATTGCTATACAACTCTTGTTTAAGATTTTTTGCAGGAAAACTTCTCTCAAAATGGGAAGGCCCCCATGTTATCGAGGAGGTCTATCGTTCCAGTGCCATAAAAATCAACAACTTCGAGGGCACAAATCTGAAGGTGGTAAACGGTCAAAGAATTAAACATTATATCTCAGGTAATCCCATAAATGTTGAAACCAATATTATTGAAACCGTAACCCCGGAGGAATACATAAGGGACACTTTCCGGAATGTTTCAGACTCCGAAAAGGAATAGGTATGTGGTACCGTAAGTAAACCGACTCCAAAACAATTTTTAAGGCAATATTTCTCTGTTTTGGAATATTTAGAAAAATAGAAAAATAAGTAGCAGTCCGAGAAGGACACGAGGGCCCCACGAGGGTGGTGGGCGCCCCCCTACCTTGTGAGCACCTCGTGTGCCTTCCGGACTCCGTTTTCTTGCACGATACGTATTTTGGTCGGTAAAAAATCATTATATAATCTCTTGGGGGTTTGGACTCCTGTATCACGCAAAAATCTTCTGTTTTTGTTTCGAGCTTTTTTTCTGACAGATCTAGATTATCATGACATCCCCAAGTGCTTCCAAGGACAAGTTCTTCGAGAAGGTCATCAACCCTTACCTCGCGGAGGTGCTGCGACACCCTCAAACCATTGAGATGCGTGATGGGGTGATGCACATCTGCGATGTTGAGGAACCAAAGGGAACCGGAAGCGTGGAGACGAGGCTCGAAGCAATGGAGCAACAAATTTTCAAGTGCCAGGGGATGGTGGAGCGTGGAATCAACGCTAGCCACATGATGCTCGCGGAGTTCACTAACAACTACAAGCCGGATGCCAAGAACACCGAGGAAGCCATCTTCAAGCTATATGAGATGATCGAGCACCTCCAAGCCCAAATCTATGACTTTCAAAACCAAAATTGTGAGTATGAATATAGATTCAAAAGAATGAGTTTGGTTGCAGATTCGAGGATTCCGGAGACTCGATCATCCTTCTATGATGGTGAACCTATGCCTTGGAAGATGGATGACAAGCCCGCATCATCAACAACACCTTCACCTTCTTCACCAACAAAGAAGGAGATATAATCACATGGGTATGGGCACTCCCCTTGGAAACTGCCAAGCTTGGGGGAGGTGCCCCGGTATTGTATCACCATCACAACTCCTGTCTTTATCGTTTTTCTTAGTTCGATCCTATTAGTAGTATCTTGATCTAGTAGAATAAAGTTTATGGCATGATCTAGTTTTGTGTTTTGCTTTATGATCTCTATTTTTAATCGAGTCCGTGAGCTATATAATAAAGATTAGTGTTGAGTAAAGGGCTTGATTATTTTGCCATGATCTTGGGCGAATAAAAGAAAGAGAAAAAAGGAATAAAAAGAAACAAAAAAGTTCATATTGATCTTATTGAGAGTAATGACTTCACATAGAAGAGTATGATGATTAAAAGTTGTTGGGAGTTGGCAGACATAGCTTTGGTCATTGTTGCAATTAATAGGAAGTAATAATGTTGGGTATATTACTACTGGGCATAAACCGGCCTAGCTGGGCCGGATTAACTTCATCAGTAGTTCAAAGGTGTTAAAGCCTAAAGAGGCAGATAAAGGCCCAGGGCCCGTAGTCAGTTTACAACCTGTAGCCGTACATCGACGTTTGTGCATATACTTGTACTGTAAGTTAGGAACAAGGAGGGACCGGTGTTGGGACTCTCTGAACTGGCGGGCGTCACCCGTGTATATAAGGGGGCGACCTGGTGGCGGTTCAGGGACAAGAGACAACAACTCGAGACATAGGCGAAGCTTGTTGGCTCCCTAGTAATCTAAACCCCATCAATTCCATCACAACTAGACGTAGGCTTTTACCTTCCTCGAAGGGGCCGAACTAGTATAAACTCTCTTGCGTCCTTGTGTCCGCTTTAACCCCTTCAAGCTAACCCATCGCGATGGCTCCACGACTAAGTCCTTTCTCTAGGACATCTGCCGTGACAAAACCACGACAGTTGGCGCCCACCGTGGGGCCATCGCACGACGGTTTCCGGTTCTTGGAGGGCCGCTTTGAAGGACTCGAGGGCTATGCTGTAGGCCGGATGACTAAGAGTCGTCGCGGCAGGCTCTACATCGACGACGCAGGCTGGGGCCCCGAGGCTGGCTCAGTTGAGTACGGGTACCGGGTCCCCTTTGGTAGCATTCACGTTTTCATTGGTAAGATCGGTGAACCGGGCCCTGAGCCGGACATCTGCACCGACCTCGTCGAGACGGCTCAGCGTGCGCAATTCTCCTGGGTTAAACCGGCCATGAAGCGTGCCTTCGTGGGAGTCATCCATGGAGGAAGTCATGAGGATGGATCGGGATTTCGCGGGGCAACTGTCATTTGTTCCGGTGACGAATCTTCGACCGGAGAAACTGAATCTCTTCATCAGCTACAAGATGGCCGGATTGGGAGCTGTTCCGATGGCGACAGTATTCCGGACCCCTCTGATCTGCCCAACCGGGTTGGAATATTCATGGCCGGAACACAAGCAGCGCTTCATTCTTCGACAGCTGCGGCAACGATTTCCGGTTCAGATCTATTCGATGCGTTGGCTGTGCTTATGGCGGAAGTTAATCCGCCAGATCAGGACGTTCACAATATGGAGATTGCAAAGGTAAAGGAACAGATCACCCAGGCCAAGGCGGATCTGGCGACCGAGGACACCAGGATGGCCGCAGAGCGGGCTGCTTTAGACGCACAGGCCTACAGGCTTATGTTAGACCAGAGCGCATCACTTGAAGTCATGAGGAGGAAGAACCGATCCCGCTTACCTCCGGTTTTTGAGGACAGAGACCTTTTCAACACTCCAGGGCCAAGAGCCGGCAATCCACTGGAGGGGAACCGGGCAGAAGCCCCTGGGACCGGTGCACCGGTTCAGCCTCGTCAGATCGACCCGCCTCGTCAAAACACCATTGTACCTCAGGCTGCTTTAACATCCCTGGGTCACTACTCCAACCCAATGGACAATCTTGTTGCCGCTGCTGCACAGCTGGAGGCCATTCCAATTGAAGGTGACTCGCCACAGGCAGTAGAGACACGACGGGTCAAGGAACTTCTGAGGACCGCTTTGGCCCAACAGGAAGCATACTCGTACAGCCGCGACTGGATCCACTCGACCCCTCGTCCAAGCCGGAGCTATAGCAGACATATGGATGAACCGGCAGTGTCGAGTAATGAACGACGTGGGGCACCCCGGGACAATAACCCGGCGGGTGGTGCTGATGACGCTCAGGGAGTGGTGGACCGGGCCCGCGCGCGCGCAGGGAGGCCGAGTTAGCCGCACAGCATCAGGCTCGGCAGCTCACGCCGGTTCATCCAACCACCTTGACTGAACCTGGTGTTACTTCCAGTTCTTTGGGGGTGCCTTGCCTTATCCCCGCTTTACGTAACGTGCGCCTGCCCAAGGATTTCAAAGGCCCGTGCAAGGTACCAAATTACACGGCGGATCAACCTCCAGAGACATGGGTGGAGAGCTATGAGATGGCCATGGCGATGCTCGATGTAGATGACGTGGCGTGTGCAAAATGCTTCACCATGATGCTCGAAGGAACGGCCCGTACTTGGTTAAAAAGCTTACCGGCTAATTATATCAGTTCATGGGCCCAATTACGGGCCCGGTTTATCAGCAATTTCAAAGATACCTGTAAACAGCCTATGTCGATAGTGGACTTAGCTACATGCGTCCAGGAGGAAGGAGAATCAACGACTCATTGGGTGCGCTGGGTTTCACAAGTGTTGCACTCCTCAGACCGCATCAACGCTGACACCGCAGTATTAACCCTAGAGGGCAACTACCGGTTTGGACCCCTGAAGCTAAAGTTGTGATGGATGAAGCGTCATTGCACCGACATGGGGACTCTCATGGCCGCTTTGGTGAAATATGCTGATTCTGATAGTACCAAGGATCCCGAATCTGATGATGACAAGACAGGTAAGGGAAAGAAGAATAGCAGCTCCAAAGGTCAGCAGCATCATTGGGTAGGCAATGGCGGAGGAGGCAAGCGTAAAGCGGACGGTAACATGGACTTTGTGGCTAATACCAACGCACAGAACAATGGCCAGGGACGCAAGGGTAGGCCAAGAAATCGTAGTGGGGCACCCAACCCTAACCCAAACCGCCTAAACTATCTGCTAAGCCAGCCCTGTCCAAAACATGGGACGAAGGAGGAACCAGCAAACCACCTTTGGAAGGATTGCTTTATTATGCAGGAGTTCAAGAATTCTAATAATTTCCAGTATGATCGCGAATCTGGCGATGGCTTAGGGTCCGGGCCGGGTTACGATGGAGGAAGTTCCGATTCAGGGTTTAATGGTAATCCGGGCAGAAATAATGGTCAAAATAATCGGAACAACCAGGGTGGTTACAACCAACAGCAGCAGCAGCAGCAGTCAGGTTACCAGAGCAACCCAAAGAAGTTGAGTGGTGGACAGTACCATGTCTTTACCACTAGCTTGGACAAGCGAGACCGGAAGGTTCAGAGGCAGGCAGTCAACTCTGTTGAACCGGCCATACCCCGTTATCTACGTTGGTCTGAACAGCCGATCATATGGAGCAGGGAAGATCACCCACCCCAGGTCGATAATCCGGGTCAGTTGGCTCTGGTGGTGGCACCTCAGGTGGGAGGTTATAAGTTTACCAAGGTGCTCATGGATGGAGGGGGCAGTATTAACATCCTGTACTATGAGACCTTCCGACGTATGGGGCTAACAGATAAGAATCTCAAACCATCTAATACAGTATTCCATGGTGTAGTGCCTGGCAGATCAGCATATCCCGTTGGTAAGATAGCTCTGGAAGTGGCCTTTGGGGATGATCATGATTCCAGGTCGGAGACATTGACGTTTGAGGTGGTGAAAATCCAAAGTCCATATCATGCCCTGTTTGGGCGACCGGCATACGCCAAGTTTATGGCTCGGCCTTGTTATGTGTATTTGCAGCTCAAGATGCCGGGTCACAAGGGGACAATAGCGGTTCATGAAAACCGCAAAATCGCTTTGGAATGCGAGGAAGGAGATGCAGCTTATGCAGAGTCGGTTTGTGCCACTGAGGAGTTGAAGTACTATAAAGACAATGTTGATCCGGCGGATATGACTCCGTTGAAGAAGCCAACTACGAAGCATGATCTGGCCCTGAAGTTCAAATTGGCAGCAGAGACTAAGCTTGTTGATTTCGTACCTGGCGATTCATCCAAGCAGTTCACCATTAGTGCCAACTTGGATCCGAAATAGGAAGGCGCGCTCATCGAGTTCATCCGTGAGAATCGGGACATTTTCGCATGGAAACCTTCTGACATGCCAGGTGTACCGAGGCAACTCGCTGAGCACACACTTAATGTGGATCCTAAATACAAACCGGTGAAACAGTTCCTCCGTCGGTTTAACGAAGAAAGGCGCAAGGCGATTGGAGAAGAGGTAGCCAGGCTCTTAGCAGCTGGCTTTATTATTGAAGTTTTTCACCCTGAGTGGCTTGCCAATCCGGTGCTGGTCCTCAAGAAAAACGGCACCTGGCGCATGTGTGTGGATTACACAGATCTTAATAAGGCTTGTCCAGCAGATCCTTTTGCCCTCCCCCGTATTGATCAAATTATTGATGCTACGGCGGGTTGTGAGCGTCTAAGTTTTTTGGACGCGTATTCTGGCTATCGTCAGATCAAAATGGCAGTTAAGGACCAGGAGAAGACAGCATTTATAACTCCCTTTGGAGCCTTCTGCTATGTGTCTATGCCCTTCGGGCTCAAGAGTGCCCAGGCAACTTACCAATGGTGTGTACAAAATTGTCTTCACAAGCAGATTGGCCGTAATGTACATGCTTACGTGGATGATATTGTGGTTAAATCCAGGGAGAAGGAGACTCTGATTGAGGATTTGAAAGAAACCTTTGATAATCTGAGAACATACAAGATGATGCTTAATCCGGACAAGTGTGTTTTTGGTGTACCGGCAGGCAAGCTATTGGGTTTTCTAGTGTCCAACAGGGGAATTGAGGCTAATCCGGAGAAGATCACAGCTATCACCTCCCTGGCTAAACCAAAGTGTATCAACGATGTTCAACGCCTGGCAGGCAGGATTGCTGCGCTAAGCTGGTTTATCAGTCGCCTGGGTGAGAAGGCAATCCCTTTGTATCAGATGTTGAAAAAGACGGATCAGTTTGTCTGGGGTTCTGCTGCTGATGAAGCGTTTGAGGACTTAAAGCGGCAATTGGCCAATCCGCCTGTGCTCGCCGCTCCTGTTGACAAGGAGCCGTTACTGCTATATGTTGCTGCTAATGTTCGGGCGGTCAGTGTAGCTATTGTGGTAGAGCGAAAGGAGGCAGGTAAGGAGCATCCGGTTCAACGTCCGGTTTATTACATCAGTGAGGTGCTCATTGAGTCCAAGCAAAGGTATCTGGATTGGCAGAAGCTGGTGTATGGAGTCTTTATGGCAAGCTGGAAGCTTAAACAATATTTCCAAGGGCACTCAATTACGGTGGTAAGTTCTGCTCCTTTGGGAGATATCATCCAGAACCGGGAAGCAACTGGCCGGATTGCAAAGTAGGCCATAGAGCTGGGGCTGTACGGTTTGAAGTATGTGCCTCGGACAACGGTTAAGTCTGAAGCACTTGTTGATTTCATCAATGATTGGACGGAAATGCAAGCACCTGAAGAAAAGCCGGATCATACATATTGGACCATCCATTTTGACGGATCCAGGCAGTTGGAAGGCTCGGGGGCTGGAGTCATATTAACTTCCCCACGAGGTGATAAGTTTTGTTATGTTCTCCGTTTAATGTTCCCTTGTACTAACAATGCAGCTAAGTATGAAGCCTTGCTCCATGGTCTTCGGATGGCTAAGGAGATGAATCTAAGTCGAGTTAAGTGCTTCGGTGACTCGGACCTTGTGGCCCAGCAAGTGTCTGGTACTTGGGACTCCAAGGACCCACTAATGGCAGCATATCGTCGTGAGGTGGATACTGTCGCAGGTTATTTCAAAGGCTATCAGGTGGATCACATGGACCGGCGGAAAAATGAAGCGGCAGACGCTTTAAGCCGGCTGGCTCTCAGGGCAAACCGATCCCACCCAATGTTTTTCTGGATGTGCTACACAACCCGTCGGTCAAGATCCCTGGTGAAAAGGATTTGGCTATTCCTGATCCGGAGGCTCGATTGGTGGCGGCTCTTCATGTTATTACAGATTGGACGCTTCCTTACCTGGCGTACAAGAACTGGGGTGAGTTGCCAGAAGATGAAATTCTAGCAAGGCAGATAATCCGGCGATCCAAGTCCATGGCTATCATCAACGGCGAGTTGCATCATTGCAGTATATCAGGGGCTTTCCAATGCTGTGTGTCTCCTGAAGAAGGCCGTGAAATCTTGCGTGAGATCCACGAAGGAGATTGTGGTCACCACGACGGTTCAAAGTCTCTGGTGGCTAAAGCGTTTCGCGATGGATTTTATTGGTTAACTGCTCATGCTGATGCAGAGGATCTGGTCAGATGGTGTGATGGTTGCCAAAGGTTTTCAAGGCGCACTCATGTACCGACTCAAGAATTGAGAATGATTCCGATTACTTGTCCGTTTGCGACTTGGGGGCTGGATATGGTTGGGCGTTTCAAAAGGTCCAAAGATAAGAAGACCCACCTCCTGGTGGCGGTTGACAAGTTTACAAAGTGGGTGGAGGCAGAACCTGTTAGCAAGTGTGATGCGGCCATGGTGGTTCAGTTCATCAAAAAGGTGATTTTCCGGTTTGGCTTTCCGCACAGTATTATCACAGATAATGGTACCAATTTATCCAAAGGTGCTATGAAGGAGTTCTGCGAACGAGAGCACATCCGGCTCGATGTTTCATCAGTGGCACATCCATAGTCCAATGGTTAAGCAGAAAGAGCTAATCAAGAGATCTTGAGAGGCATCAAGCCCCGGCTCATGGTTCCTTTGCAGAGAACGCCGGGTTGTTGGGTAGAAGAATTACCATCTGTGCTATGGAGCATCAATACAACACCCAACAGATCAACAGGATACACACCGTTCTTCATGGTTTATGGAGCGGAGGCGGTTCTCCCCAGTGATATCCGCCATGATTCACCTCGTGTCACAGCTTATATTGAAGCGGACAACGAGACAGCACGGCAAGATGCTTTGGACCGGTTGGATGAAGAGCGTGACATCGCAGCCGCCCGATCGGCGATTTACCAGCAGGATCTTCGTTGTTATCATAGTCGCCGGGTCAGAACCAGAACCTTTCAGGAAGGAGATTTGGTGCTTCGGCTCATCCAAGATCAGACTAATATGCATAAGCTATCCCCACCTTGGGAGGGGCCTTTCGTGGTCAGCAAGAATCTGCACAACGGGTCATACTATCTGATCGATATTCAAGAGCATAAGGACTCACGTACATCAGAGGAAGAGACTAACAGGTGTGGAATATAGCTCATCTTCGGTCTTACTACACCTGAGCCATTGGCTATACTTATGTACATATTACGACAATGTATATATTATGATTAAATATAATAAACCAGAACCTCAGCTAAAGCGGGGTATCTGTTCTTTTACATCATGTGAGGTTACACGGAGTTGCTCTAAAGCGGCCTCCGGTTTACCCCTTGAGTTCGCTTTGCTAAAAGCATCGTGTTATATCACTTGGAGGATTGGTCGTGTCCGAACCAATACCATGCCTCTTGATAGGCGAAAGCCACCAGATCAATTGGGGACTTGGTCATGTCTGAACCAGTCATGCCTCTTGGTCGGCCTAAGGCCACAGAATCACTTGGGGGCTTGGTCGAACCCGAACCATGACCACGCCATTTGGTCGGCATAAATTCCACGGTTTCATCTGCGGACCTGGCTGACTAGAACCATAGTTACACCTAACGGGAACTTGGTCGTGTTTAGCCATGGTAACGCCATTTGATCAGCTTAAATAAAACTTTTCTTTTGCTTCGCACTTTTCTTTGAAGGTTTTTTTTGCTTTTCTTTGTGTTTCTTAAACCGACAACTTTTTTTCAATTGACGGAACACAGTTCACGTCAATCCGGAGGCTATTTGACCGGTTTGATCCGTGTTGTTAACATCCTCTTATGGAGTAACACGGTGTTTATTATAACCCGGCACGGTTTACATGGTAAACTAGCGTCATATATATATACAGGAGCTGTTATCTCCTACAACAGTATGGGTTTGCAAAACTCCACTTCAAGATTGGCCAAGCCAACTTCACGCTCAATGACGGCAGGTATTATGTATCTCAAAATTTGGTCATACTTAAAATTTTGTTTTGATTTCATATATGCAGACATCATATTCCGCCTGACGGTACAACCGCGGTGGCACTTGACGAGTTTTTCATTTTAGAAAGTGTTTTGGAAAGTTCATTGCCATAGGAAGAACAAATTATGCACGAAGGCATATCAACATCAAAGGTATCAGCTAGCCTATTACAAGGCAACATGGTGCCCATAATAATATAATTGTTTTTCACGAAGAAGAAGCAGTTTTAAACCGGCGTCCGGTTCAAACTTGGTCACCAGCCTGGCCTGATGGTTGTGGGTCATCCTGCGCCGCTTCAGCCTCCGTATCCCTACCCAGTGGCTGGAAATCCACAGTTGTCCAGTCGATTCCCATTAATGCTTGAAAAACAGCTTCATCGTGGATCAACAAGGACGGGTCAATATCGAGAGCGTAAGTATGCTTACGGATTGGAGGAATCAGATTTTCCGATTCATGGATTGGCGCAGCTATTCGCTTGTTCTGACTGTCATATTGCGCTTGATAACGAGACAAGTCTGCTTCCTTAGCCAACTGACAAGCTAGTGGACGCACCTCCCGGTTTATCACTCGCAGATCCGCTTCACCGAATTCTGATCCGTCTTCCTTCAAGCTGGGATAGCCCTGAGCCGCTTCAACAGGATCAAAATCCGGCACCCAGGCTTTTGCCCAGATTAAAGCATTGATTGCGCCGGTTCGAGCAGCAGATTTCTTTAGCTCTTCAATCTGGGCAGGAAGCGCCGACAGTTTCATCAGAGTATCTTGAATCAAAGTAGGCGCCGGTTTGTTATGAGAGGCGGTACAGATGATCCGCTGGGCACCAGTATACAATTGTTCAACCAATGTATAGGCGGCTTTTAGCTTCTTCCGTACATCTGACCCCAAGTGACCAATGCGTGTCCCTGAAATACCATAAAGGGTTAATAAACCGGCGACTTTGTCAGAAGGCAGAGCCAATTCAGTAGGAAAACAGGCTTACCAAAGATAGCAGCAGTCATGGCATGCACGTGCCGCTTTATGCTGGTCAGTTCATCTGCCACTGGTTTTAGTGCAGCCTCAGCATCCTCTGCTCATTTGATCAAAGCGGATTTCTCAGTGGCCCAGTCTGCCCGTTTCTTCTTGAAGTTCTCCTTAAGTTGTTCCATGGCGCTTAAAGCACTGGCCAATTCCTCTTTTGCTTTGGAGGTTTCAGCTTGTTGGGTTTTCAGGGCTTCTTGAAGATCGATGACTTGGTTCTCTTTCGTCTTCAGATCCGCCTGCATGCATACAAATATATGCTTCAACAAATTGGTAGAAGGATTCAAGTACCAACCACATAACAAGTTATGCACTTAGTACTTGGGGGCTAATGCATATTTGATCTAAAGCGGCCTCCGGTTTACCCCTTCATCTTTCGATTGTTTACAAAATCCCAAGATCAATACAAGTATTCAACTTGGCACTTGGGGGATAATGGCTATTTGATTATATATATTCTGATATGGCAGTTTCAATTACTTAAAGTACCGGTTTAACTATGCTAAAGTTGAACCGGCCCTTGGGGGCTACATCAGCAAATTTCAAAGCAACAAGATTTATATTATTTAAGTCCCGGATTGAAAGAATATTCCAAACCGGCCCTTGGGGGCTAGGAGAGTCAGGAATGGAAGCATACAAGCAGGAAGGAGCATATGGAAATTACCTCATATTTGTCTTTCATCATGTTGACCAGACCGGCTTCATAGTCACGACTGGTATACAGCCGGTTCAGATAGCCGGAATGGATATCTTGGGAGTTCAGAGCAGTGTAAGTCGTCAGATCAGTGTTCCACTTGCCTTTACCAAAGGCAACAAGTTCTTCCTTGGCAGAATGTTTGGATAAAGCGACAGGATTGTTTGGCTCAGCATGGTCAGTACCAGTAATGACAACCTCATCATCTTTGGTACCGCCGGTTTGCACTGGAGCTGTTGGCTTGTCAGTAGGCTTTGCTGGACCGGTGGAGCTTTCAATCCGGATGGAACCTGTAGGCTGATGGGTAGGACCTGAGGTGTCAGTAGGTCTCTCTTCTGCAATAAGATCATCATCTTGTGCGGTGGATCGTTGGGAATATCCTCAGGAATAGCCGCTTCAGCATTGGGTGTCTTGTCCGCTTCAAGAACGACATCCTCTTCGGCCGCTTTGTCCAGGCGGGCCTTCTTTCTTGGCCTAGGTTTGGCCCTGAGAAGGACAACAAAATCAAATACAGAATATGTTCTAAGGCAATGTACTGCAAACATCACAATAATTATAGCTTACCCAAACACCGTTTTGAGCGGTGGGAGCTGAGTAGTCGATGACTCGCCAGAAGATGAGTGGGAAGTAACCTGATAATTGGAGCCAGACGGAGTAAGAGGTTGACGAAAGCAGCCCGCTTTAGGACAAGCACTGACAAGCAAATTAGAGACCTTGGAATGGCATTTCTGAACCGGACTGTTCGATAAACCGGCGGAGGTAACTACCTGGCCGCTGTGCCGGGTGGTGCGGCGAGCTTCGTGTTGTTCGGTCTTCATAAGAAGTTTAGGATCCAAATAAGCAAGAGGATGAGAAAATCTAACTTTTCGGTTTGCCTGACGGATTTTTTGTGAAGGCAAAGTTTCTGAATCGGAAGAGAGAATAATTACCTCGGCAACATCCGCGTGGCTGGCTTCGACATCATCCTGACAAATATCATCATCAATAAGACGCATGAAAAATAAACCAAGTGAGTCAAGCTCTACCTCAAAGTCCGGATTATCAACCTCATCATCAGGAGCCGGATTAGAAGAGGCAGTGGTTTTTTTCCTATGGACAGTCTTCTTCACAGCTTTAGTCTTTTGCAGGGTTGCTCTTTCCGGTTTGTCTGGTTTTTCTGGTTTCTCCTGCGGCAGTTTTTTGCTCCAAAACGGATCATCGCCCTGATTATGCAGACACTGATATTAAAAACAATGACCAGACATATCAATAACAGATTCAGTAAAGGGAAACGTCAAAGTCTTACAGCTGGCGGTTTGTTGGTGGCACAGAAAGGAAGCAGGCCGGTTCTGGCACAGATGTGTTCCGGTTCATTAAGTATCTTACGCACAGCCTCTGTGATTTCTTCACCAGAGAGCTGGAGTCTTGAGTGTCGCAGTGGGTCATCAACACGGTCAGTATACCGGCACATCAAACCGGAGCACAGACTAAGAGGCAGTATGCTCCATGATATCCAACAGCGAGCAAGGTCAACCCTGTTAAACCGTTGGCCATAAAAGCTCTGAGCTTTGATAGCTGAGGAGCATATTTACTTCTCTCCTGTGCAGTCAATCTTTGTGGAGAAGGGTGTGTGTTGCTGAGCCACTCCAGTCGAAAGCCAGGCAAGGGATTCTCACCAGCAAGGGAGGTGTCTTTGCAATAGAACCATGTCTGATTCCATTCTTTGGGGTGGCTATGCAGTTTTGCGTGAGGGTATGCGACCTCTTTCCTTTTCTGAATCGCCACACCACCCAACTCCGTATTGGAGCCGTCAGTAAATTCAGTATGACAGTTTAGATGGAATAGGTCTCTGAACAATTCCACTGTGGGCTCCTCTTGAAAGAACGCTTCACAGAGCACTTGGAAGTGACACATATTTGTAACAGAGTTGGGGCCAGTATCTTGTGGATGGAGCTGGAAATTGGCTAAGACATCCCGGTAAAATTTAGAACCGGGCGGCTTAAAGCCCCGGACTAAGTGATCTATGAAAACAACAACCTCTCCTTCTCGAGGTGTGGAAGGGCATTCTTTGCCAGGAGCCCTCCAATGGATTGTATCCTTACTGCCTAAAGCACCAATCAGGACTAAATCGTCCAGTTCAGCCTCTATGACGCGAGAAGGAACCCAATTGCACTCATACACTTGCTTGGCCATGATGGAATCTACAAGGTAAAAGATCCCGGTTCAAAAATGCATTGATTAAAGTGCACTGGTATGTACAATGTTAAACTGGAAACAGCCCTATCTAAACCGGAGTTTCATGAAGCAACCTACATCTGGCGGTTCAACAAGGGGACTAATGGCATATACCGGTTTGGAAAATTTTCTATAAGGTTAAACCGCCTGACCTAAACATTGAAGCAATTGAGATTGCGGATGGTTAAGTATGCAGAAACAGGTTTCACAAGATCTTATTACGGCGTTGGATCTGAAGCAAGTTCAGAAAATAAGAAAAATTGTCGAAGATCAAAGCAGAACAGTATTGAATCAATGAGCAGAAGTATATGTGAGATCTATGGTTTTGGGCAGGAAACTAGCGGCGGATACTGAAAGTTACTGCTACACAAAGCAAGGGTTCACATGTGCATCCAGGAGCTAGTACATGAGTATGAACAAGTGATGAACACCGCAAGAACATGAAGCCCTAGATCAGATCTATGTTGAGAAGAACAGAAGACCTACCAGAGCTGAGGAAGATGCGGAAGGTCGCCGCGGCTTTCTGGTGCGTTCAAGTTGATGCAGCGGCCAAGGGTGATGCAGAAGACGACGGCGGCGGCGGAGCTCTGAGACTGGCAACGCGAGGAAGACGAAGAGGAAGGGCACGAAGGGAAGAAAAGAAATGACCCTTCGGGCCTATTTATAAGGCAAAGAACATGTGTCAGGCGCGGGAATCAAGGGGCCGCAGATTTTGGAAGTGGGGCGGTTAGCTCGGTCATTGCGAATCTATTAAACAAGAGGATATCATGGATGTTTTCTTTATGACAGATGATGTCACGCCGGTTTACAGCAAACAGAGAAGATGACGTCACGGCGGTTCAATAACTACAAGAAGATGTTGAAGACGAAGATTTTTGCTAAGGATTGACATGAACCTGTTCAAATCAATCTGTGGCCTAATGTTGGGGATATTACTACTGGGCATAAACCAGCCTACCTGGGCCGGATTAACTTCATCAGTAGTTCAAAGGTGTTAAAGCCTAAAGAGGCAGATAAAGGCCCAGGGCCCGTAGTCGGTTTACAACCTGTAGCCATACATCAACGTTTGTGCATATACTTGTACTGTAAGTTAGGAACAAGGAGGGACCAACCCGGATACGAGTATGAACCGGTGTTGGGACTCTCTGAACCGGCGGGCGTCACCCGTGTATATAAGGGGGCGACCTGGTGGCGGTTCAGGGACAACAGACAACAACTCGAGACATAGGCGAAGCTTGTTGGCTCCCTAGTCATCGAAACCCCATCAATTCCATCACAACTAGATGTAGGCTTTTACCTTCCTCGAAGGGGCCGAACTAGTATAAACTCTCTTGCGTCCTTGTGTCCGCTTTAACCCCTTCAAGCTAACCCGTCGCGATGGCTCCACGACTAAGTCCTTTCTCTAGGACATCTGCCGTGACAAAACCACGACAAATAAGGAAAGAGAGGTTTTCACATATAGATATATTATCATTGACATCTTTTATGATTGGGAGCACTCATTAAAATATGAAATGCTAAAGAGTTGATGTTGGACAAGGAAGACAACGTAATGAGTTATGTCTTTCTTATATCTGAGATAAAGTATGTTGTCATGGATCCTCTAACTTGTTGAGCTCGCCTTTCCCCCTCATGCTAGCCAAATTCTCAGCACCAAGTAGAAATACTACTTGTGCTTCCAAAATCCCTAAACCAATTTTGCCATGAGAGTCCACCATATCTACCTATGGATTGAGTAAGATCCTTCAAGTAAGTTCTCATCGGTGCAAAGCAATAAAAATTGCTTAAAATATGTATGATTGATTGGTGTGGGAGAAATAAGCTTTATACGATCTTGTGATGTGGATGTAATAAAAGCAACAGACTGCATAATAAAGGTTCATATCACAAGGGGCAATATAAAGTGACGTTCTTTCGCATTGAGATTTTATGCATCCAACCATAAAAGCGCATGGCAACCTCCGCTTCCCTCTGCGAAGGGCCTATCTTTTATTATTATCCTCTACCTTATGCAAGAGTCATGGTGATCTTCACCTTTTCTTTTTCATTTTATCCTTTGGCAAGCTCAGCATGTTGGAAAGAACATGATATATATATATATATAATTGGATGTAGGGGAGCATAAACCATTATTGTTGACATTACCCTTGAGGTAAAAGGTTGTGGGGCAAAACTATAAGCCCCTATCTTTCTCTGTGTCCGATTAAAACTCCGTAACCACAAGTATTGCGTGAGTGTTAGCAATTATGGAGGACTAAATGATAGTTGAGTATGTGGACTTGCTTTTTTAGCTCTGACATAGACTCTTTCTGATATTATGATAAATTGCAATTGCTTCAATGACTGAGATTATGATTTGTCAGAGCCCAATAAGGTTTATGATTTATACTTTTGCATTGTGAATAGATCATCACTTGAACATAAGTAATCATATGACAAAATCTGTATATGTTGCTGTTATGAGAATAATCATGATGCTTGCATGTCCATATTTTTTTATCGATGCCTCTACCTCTAAACATGAGGACATATTTACTGTTATCGACTTCCCGCTTGAGGACAAGCGAGGTCTAAGCTTGGGGGAGTTGATACGTCCATTTTGCATCATGCTTTTATATCGATATTTATTGCATTATGGGCTCTTATTTCGCTTTATGTCACAATACTTATGGCTATTCTCTCTTATTTTACAAGGTTTACATAAGGAGGGATAATGCCGGCAGCTCGAATTTTGGGCTAGAAAAGGAGCAAATATTACAGACCTATTCTGCGCAACTCCAAAAGTCCTGAAACTCCACGGAACGTCTTAAAATAAATAAAGAAAAAATCCTTGCCAAAGATGAACGCCAGGGGGCCCACACCCTGCTCACGAGGGTGAGGGCCACCCCCCTAGGGCGTGCCCCCTACCTCGTGGGCCCCCTGGTGGCTCTCCGACGTCCATCTTCTCCTATATGAAGTCTTTCGATGAGAAAAAATAAAGAGGAACTTTTCGGGACGAGACTCCGCCGCCACGAGGCGGAACCTTGGCGGATCCAATATAGCGCTCCGGCAGAGCTGTTCTGCCGGGGATACTTCCCTCCGGGAGGGGGAAATCAACACCATCGTCATCACCAACGCTCCTCTCATCGGGAGAGGGCAATCTCCATCAACATATTCACCAGCACCATCTCATCTCCAAACCCTAGTTCATCTCTTGTATCCAATTCTTGTCTCAATGTCCGGGATTGGTGCTAGTAGGTTGCTAGTAGTGTTGATTACTCCTTGTAGTTGATGCCAGTTGGTTTATTTGGTGGAAGATCATATGTTCAGATCCTATATGCATATTATTACCCCTCTGATTATGAACATGAATATGCTTTGTGAGTAATTACGTTTGTTCCTGAGGACAAGGGAGAAGTCTTGCAATTAGTAGTCATGTGAATTTGGTATTCGTTTGATATTTTGATAAGATGTATGTTGTCTAGCCTCTAGTTGTGTTATGTGAATGTCAACTACATAACACTTCACCATTATTTGGGCCTAGAGGAAGGCATTGGGAAGTAATAAGTAGATGATGGGTGATGGAGTCCTGGATTAGGGGGTGTTCGGGTAGCCGGACTATACCTTCAGCCGGACTCCTGGACTATGAAGATACAAGATTGAAGACTTTGTCCCGTGTCCGGATGGGACTTTCCTTGGCATGGAAGGCAAGCTTGGCGATGCGGATATTCAAGATCTCCTACCATTGTAACCGACTCTGTGTAACCCTAACCCTATCCGGTGTCTATATAAACCAGAGGGTTGTAGTCCGTAGGCAATCAACTCCATACACAACAATCATACCATAGGCTAGCTTCTAGGGTTTAGCCTCCTTGATCTCGTGGTAGATCTACTCTTGTACTACCCATATCATCAATATTAATCAAGCAGGAGTAGGGTATTACCTCCATCGAGAGGGCCCGAACCTGGGTAAAACAAAGTGTCCCCTGTCTCCTGTTACCATCCGGCCTAGACACACAGTTCGGGACCCCCTACCCGAGATCCGCCGGTTTTGACACCGACATTGGTGCTTTCATTGAGAGTTCCTCTGTGTCGTCGCTTTTAGGCCCGATGGCTCCTTCGATCATCAACAACGATGCAGTCCAGGGTGAGACTTTTCTCCCCGGACAGATCTTCGTCTTCGGCGGCTTCGCACTGCGGGCCAATTCGCTTGGCCACCTTGAGCAGATCGAAAGCTACGCCCCTGGCCATCAGGTCAGGTTTGGAATCCTAAACTACACGGCTGACATCCGCGGGGACTTGATCTTCGACGGATTTTAACCACAGCAAAGCGCGCAACACTGTCTCGATGGGCATGATATAGCTCTGCCACCGAACAGCGCCTTGGAGGCCGCACACACATCGGTTCCGACCATTGATTCGGAGCCTACTGCACCGATTGAGGATCAGCGTTGGACGCTGCCTCAGGGGCTGTGATCTCAGAGGCGATTGAGCGAACTCCAGCCCCGCACTCCGCATGGCCCGTGACTCCGAGGAGCCGGATTCTTCTCCGAGCTCCGAGCCCCCCGCGCCCCTGCCGATCGAATCCGATTGGGCGCCGATCATGGAGTTCACCGCCGCGGACATCTTTCAGCACTCGCCCTTCGGCGACATCCTGAATTCTCTAAAGTCTCTCTCTTTACAGGAGAGCCCTGGCCGGACTATGGTCAGCAAGGTTGGACACGGACGACGAAGAAATTCAAAGCCCACCCACCACCCACTTTGTAGCCACTGTCGATGATTTAACCGACATGCTCGACTTCGACTCCGAAGACATCGACAGTATGGATGCCGATGCAGGAGACGATGAAGAACCAGCGCCTATTGGGCCCTGGAAAGCCACCTCGTCATATGACATATACATGGTGGACACCCCAAAAGAAGGAGATGGGGATGGAACAGCGGAGGATGACCCCTCCAAGAAACAGCCTAAGCACCGGCGTCAGCGGCGCCACTCAAAATCCCGCCAAAGCAAATACGGTGATTCCAGCATGGGAGATAATAATACTCCGGATAGTGCGAAGAAAACCCCCTCCAGCAAGATTCAGCACAGGAGGATGGAGGAAGCCAGCCCTCATGAGAGAGCGGCAAACAGAGAGGTTGAGGACGATAATTATATGCCTCCCTCCGAAGACGAGGCAAGCCTCGACGACGACGAATTCGTCGTGCCAGAGGATCCCGTCGAGCAAGAGCGTTTTCAATGCAGGCTTATGGCCACAGCAAGCAGCCTCAAGAAAAAGCAGCAACAGCTTAGAGCTGCCCAAGAATTGCTAGCTGACAGATGGACTGAAGACCTTGTGGCCGAAGAGTATGAACTCGAACGCCCCTCCAAGAGTTACCCGAAGCGCAGGCCGCTACCCCGATCAGAGGAGGAAGCACCTACATCACTAGCGCATGACATGGCAGACCGGCCACCTCGCAGTTGCGATAGAGAGGCCTGTCGGCCCTCCACCCAAGCCATGCCCCGACGCCTCTCAACTAAGGCACGGGAAAATGCGCCCGACCTGTGAGACATTCTAGAAGATAAGGCAAGACAAACAAGATAGATCTAGGGATTGCGCAGGCGCCCTACAACATGTGATAATGATCTTCACGCCGGATACAACAAATCCGGTCGGGCCGAACACAACAGACATAGCTCTTCTGAGCTGCGTCGCGATATAGCCCAGAACAGAGGCGCCGCACACCTGCTATGCTTCACGAATGAAGTAATGGATCATAAAATCCCAGAGGGTTTCAAAACCGTAAACATCGAATCATATGATGGCACAATAGACCCGGCAGTGTGGATCGAGGATTATCTCCTTCACATCCACATGGCACGCGGCGATGATCTACACGCCATTAAATACCTCCCGCTCAAACTTAAAGGACCAGCCCGGCATTGGCTTAACAGCCTGCCAGCAGACTCAATCGGTTCTTGGGAGGATCTGGAAGCCGCATTCCTCGACAACTTCCAGGGCACTTACGTGGGACCGCCGGATACCGACGACTTAAGCCACATAATTCAGCAGCCAGAAGAATCAGACAGACAATTCTGGACACGGTTCCTGACAAAGAAAAACCAGATAGTCGACTGTCCGGACGCAGAGGCCCTAGCAGCCTTCAAGCATAACATCCACGACGAGTGGCTTGACCGGCACCTGGGACACTCATGACCCGCTTTTGCGCGGGAGAAGACAGTTGGCTAGCTCACAGTAACAACTTATCAAAGAACTCTGGTAATTCGGATACCAAGGACCAAAGTGGCAGGACACGTCGGAATAAGCAAAAACGTCGCGTTAACAGCGACAACAATGAAGACACAGCAATCAATGCCGAATTCAAAGGCTATAAATCCGGTCAGCGGAAAAAGCCATTCAAAAAGAATACTCAGGGCCCGTCCAGTTTGGACCGAATACTCGATCGCTTGTGCCAGATACATGGCACCCCCGAAAGGCCAGCCAATCACACTAACAGGGATTGTTGGGTGTTCAAGCAGGCAGGCAAGTTAAGGGCCGAAAACAGAGACAAGGGGCTGCACAGCGACGACGAGGAGCCCAAGCCGCCGAACAACAATGGAAAGAAGGGCTTTCCCCCACAAGTGCGGACGGTGAACATGATATATGCAACCCACATTCCCAAGCGGGAGCGGAAGCGTGCGCTACGGGACGTATATGCGATGGAGCCAGTCGCCCCAAAGTTCAACCCATGGTCCTCCTGCCCGATCACTTTTGATCGAAGGGACCATCCCACTAGCATCCGTCATGGCGGCTTCGCCGCATTGGTTCTCGGCCCAATCATCGACGGATTTCATCTCACAAGAGTCCTCATGGATGGCGGCAGTAGCCTGAACCTGCTTTATCAGGATACAATGCGGAAAATGGGCATAGATCCCTCAAGGATTAAACCCACAAGAACAGCCTTTAAAGGCGTTATACTAGGTGTAGAAGCCAACTGTATAGGCTCAATAACACTTGACATGGTCTTAGGATCCCCAGACAATTTCCGAAGCGAAGAGTTAATCTTCGATATAGTCCCGTTTCGTAGTGGCTATCACGCCCTGCTCGAACGAACCGCATTCGCAAAGTTCAATGCGGTGCCACACTACTCATATCTCAAGCTCAAGATTCCAGGCCCTCGAGGAGTAATTACGGTCAACGGAAACACTGAATGCTCCCTCCATACGGAGGAGCATACGGCGGCTCTCGCAGCGGAGGTACAAAGTAGCCTTCTCAGGCAATTCTCCAGTCCGGCATTAAAAAGCCAGACACTGCCAAGCGCGCCCGGAGTAACCTACAGCAGGAACCGCCTGACACACTCTGAGCAAGCGTAGCAATGAGGCCCCAACCCCAGCTCTCGCGACATAGCGAAACCAGTACCTTGCGTACATAACTACGCCTTGAAAATACCATGGGCACAGGGAAGGGGCACAATAACGGCACGCCCAAAATACGGCTTAAAACGTACTCGGGCTGCCGGATTCCTTTTTTTTAATTTTTTCTTACTTTCAGGACTCCATACTTCGGACGACCTGTTTCGGCAATCGACTGCCGCACCAAAACGATGCAAGAGGCAGACAAGCCATGCCGCATTATGGAATCCCAGGTGGTCTCTGTTACGAGCCGCTATACCTGTTTTAAATACAATTCCACGGCCTGCCCCTTGGTCAGGGACATACTGAATAGTCCAATATCTTTTGCTTACCGCACTATTTGTATCGTTCGGCTTTGATAAATAGCCTCTCTATAAACAATGCTAGCTTTTGTCTATTTTTTGCATTACTCTCTTTTTATATATGTTCACTAATGACATGTTGCACCCATACACTATGGTACGGCAAGTACACCAGGGGCTTCAGTACCCTTTAATATGGCGAGAGAAGTCCATACACTTTCACAAGTGCGGCACCCCGAACTTATAGCACTATATGCATCGGCTCCGAATCATGATTTGGGTCAATAGTTGGGTTTGCCCGGCTCCAATGTTTTGGTGCCTTACGTTCCGCTATATCGGCTAAGGTAGCACTAGGAGAACCACTGCGATTGTGCCCCGGTTGAGCTGGGTTAAGCACCTCAGTGGAGAAAGCTAAAACTGACTGTCATGATGAGGCGAGAGACCGGTCGCTGTTCGAGAGGTTTTTCGGGTCCCTAAAGACTTCTGCCGCTTCGAGCGAGGAGCTGGATAACCCCAGCCAAGGCGTGGATAGCGCCCCGAACTCGGTCTTCCGAACTAGGGGCTTCGCCGAAATTTGAAATTATAAAGTTCTATGGCTAAGTGAGAGTGTTCAAGCATTATAGTCTGATTGCCTGGTTTGTCGTGCTGAGCGCCTCCCTCGAAGGACCCAAACATGGGAAAAAGAGCGCACAGGTTTATCACCGAACACCCCAGCACTAGTGGCATGGGGGCAGAAGCCGACGACTGGCCATCTCTCAATTTTTGATAAACGGCCGCACAGAAAATAATATTTTAAATTCAATAAGCATTGCTTAGCGCATATGAACAAGTTTTCAGCGCACAGGATAAAATCGAGCGAGTTCATTCAAAAATTACATCCTTGGTGCACTCATCTGCTACAAGGCGGGCACCCGCAAGAACATCCTTATAGTAGTTCTCGGGCTTGCGATGCTCCTTCCCCGGCGGCGGCCCGTCCCTAACAAGCTTCTCACCGTCCAGCTTACCCCAGTGCACCTTTGCACGGGCACCTTCGATGCAGACAGAGCGCTTGATGACCTCGAGCCTTGGACAGGCCTCCACCAGCCGTCGCACCAGCCCAAAGTAGCTCCCAAGCAGGGCCTCTCCGGGCCACAGTCGAACTATGAAGCCCTTCATGGCCTGTTCGGCCGCCTTGTGGAGCTCGACCAGCTGTTTCAGTTGGTCGCTCAAGGGCACAGGGTGTCCGGCCTCAGCATGCTGAGACCAAAACACCTTCTCCTTTGAGCTGCCCTCTTCAGCTCGGTAGAACGCGGCGGCGTCGGATACGCTGCGGGGAAGATCTGCAAATGCCCCTGGTGAGCTCCGGATTCGGGTAAGTAACAAGTAGTTTACTTTTATATTTCTGCTTTGCATAAAGAATGCCTTACCCGCTGCTATCATCTTCACCTCCTCCAACTCTTGGAGGGCCTTTTGGGCTTCGGCCTTGGCAGACTTGGTAGTCTCAAGGGCCGCTGCGAGCTCGGACGCTTGGGTCTTTGACTCACGCTCCAAACTCTCATGTTTTTTCATGAGAGCCTGAAGCTCGTGCTGGACCTCACCAACCTGAGCCCCAAGTTTCTCTCGCTCGGTGCGCTCCGCGGCCGTTTTCTTTTCGGCCTCAGATAGCGCCTGCTTGAGGGTCGCCACCTCAGTCATGGCCCCTACAATAAGCAGTACAATCCTGTTATTTTTTGCAATCACGCCTCTCTATAGGCACCCTTTTTAGTAAGGTATTTCTTACCTTCTTTTTCCTCGAGCTGCCGCTTCGCAAGGCCGAGCTCTTGCTCGGTCCGCTCGAGGTCCTGCTTCAGGACACCCACCTCTGCAGTCAGTGCGGCGGTGGATAGCAGCGAAGCCTGCATACGCATATTGACTCTTTTTGTTAGACTCCTGCGTAATTTACTAGATCCTCTATTCGGCTTTTCTTTCCGAACGCCAAACATAGCATTAGGGGCTACTGTCTATGCGGTAATATTTTTACATATTTTTACTTACCTTGAAGCCTGTTAGAAGGCTAGCGCAAGCTTCAGTCAGTCCGCTCTTGGCGGACTGAACCTTCTGGATCACCGTACTCATAATAGTACAGTGCTCCTCGTCGATGGAGGCGCCTTCAAGCACCTCCAGCAGATTGTCCGGCGCCTCCGGTTGGACGGAGGCTGCCGGCTCAGAAGACTTGCTCCTCTTGGAAGGAGTTTGCCTACCGCAGTCCAGAACTGTTGAAGATTCCGGTGCGGTGTCCGGCATAAAGCCGGACATTGAGCCCTGGGGGGTCTTGTCCCCTTTACTCCTGGAGTCCGGGAGGTCACCTTGCAGCTCCTCCAGGACCACCTCCTCTTGCCCCGGAGCTCGTGGCATGTAGCGACCCGACCCGAATGGATCAAGTCTACTGTGCTCTGGTGTCATCCCTGGATCAGTAATGCTGACACCACACAGTACACCGAAGGATTTATAGCAGAGTTGCAATCACACACTTATTACATCGTTGTCTCAAAGAGAACTTATTACAATAAATATGGCTTAAGGCCATCTAATAACGATAACAGCGGAAGACTCGGAAGATAAATGGGTCCATCAACTCCAATGGCATCACTGAGTATAGAACCACGACCTAAAAGCACCTTACTCGTCGTCTGAAAAGTCTGCAACATGAAAGTTGCAGCCCGAAAACGGGTCAGCACATGGAATATGCTGGCAATGTAACACATAGAGAGTAATGGAATGAAACAGCTATACTATATGCATATATGGCTGGTGGAAAGCTCTATGATTACAGTTTTGCGTAAAGCCAGTTTTTCCCTACTGCAAAGGAATAAATTTATTTAACTATCATGGTAGTTGTTAAACATCGAGAATGGTTGACAGCATTCCGATCCCAATTAAGTAATTAAAACCCAACAACATTAATTAGAAGTAACGTGATGAGATTCACATGATATTCAAGTACTAGATACTCAAGTTGTCCATAACCGGGGACACGGCTAATCATGATTAGTTTGTACACTCTGCAGAGGTTTGCGCACTTTTCCCCACAAGACTCGATCGCCTCCGTTTGGTTTCTCGCACTACATGGTGTTTGAGAAACGGATGACCGAGACACAGTCTTTCAGAAGCGCTAGCACCTTACATGTGGGTAGACCGGTACACCTACTTTCCCCTACATCTGCTAGTCTACCCGTAAGAGTTCGCACGACTTAGTCAACTATGCCAGAGCCCATAATGGCTTGTGGCTGCACACGGAAGTTACTAGCATGAATGATCTTATGATCCCTTTGAGCCTGGGTGGCGGTCCGAAATAAAAACAGGCAAGTCCTGATAGACATCAGGTGCCTCAATCCACCCAGATGTGTGTTTAAGTTGCCACCTTAGATAAACCATTAAATTATCAATCTCACATCTGTCATGGATATCACTCACCCAATCCACGTCTACTAGCATAGCATGGCATAATAAGCAAACGTAGAAGTAACTCCCAAAGGTTTCATAATAATACAGGTAATAGGTACTACCTCATCTACTTCCCATCCCACAATTTAATTAGATCCTAATCATGCAATGTGAGAGGATTGATCTAATGCAATAAAACATGGGTTGTAGAAAAGATATGATCAAAGTGTTACTTGCCTTGCTGATGATCCGCGAGACCTAGGGTTTCGAAGTAACAAGCGGCGCAATCCGGGTGATCTATCGCAGACAAACAACAAGCACACAATAAGTACTCATCTAATGCACAGGTAAAACTCGAACAAGAGAACGAACCAGAAAGTTCAACTTAAGAACTCCGGTTGCAAAGGAAGAACCGAACAGACGACGGAAAAACAAACGGCGGAAGAAAACAACTCGGTTCTAGCAAGTTGAAACTAGGTCAAATTTTATTGTGGCAAAAACTTGTTCAAGTTGATTAGACGGAACGGCGGTTTCGAAACGAAACTCCAGGCGCTTGAATCACCTGATTCCGATAAACGAGCGAGAAGAAAGACTAGAACGAAGATCGGATCTGAGATCACGATCGCGGAATAAATCCGACGAAAAGAAAGAGACGAACGGTTAAACGAACGGGCGTCGTTAACCGGGAAAAATCGGTTGATCCACGTTCGTTGAGACGAACGGTCCGAAAGAAGAATGAAAACCGATCTAGGTTTTCGGAAAAGAACCGAAACAAAGCCGGAAGAAAAACCGGAAGAAAAAAAAAGAAGAATCGGAACGATTTTCTAGAATAAAAACCGAACCGAGGAAAAGAAGAGGCGCGCGGCGGCTTAGGGCGGCGCGGCGGCGGCTTAAGGCGGCGGCGGCGGCTTAAGGCGGCGGCGGCTTGGGGCTTGGGGTGGTGTGGGAGAGGGGTATTGGTATTATATAGGATGGGGGGTCTCTTGCTTGGGGAAGGGGGCAAGGGGAGGCGGCGGCGGCTTGGAGTCCCGCTGGGACTCGGCCTGGCGGCGGGGCTGGCGGCTGCGCCTGGCGCACAGGGCGGCTGGGCCGGCCGGCTGGGGCCCTTGGCCCAGGCGGGCGCTGCGGTCTCCCTTTTTTTTTAAATCGGTTTCGCGCGCAGAAAAACAAAAGAAAAAACTATCTAAACGAACTCCGAAAAATCTAAAGTAAATTTTCCCCGACTCCTAAAAATGAGTCGAACAAAATGAACTTTTCTCCGGGCCTAAAATGCAATTTTGAAAACGCGCATTTTTCCCTATCCAAATAAAAAGCAAACAAAACTCCGGCAAAACCAAAATTTGATTTATTCATTAGATCTTCATTTTTCCTAACTTTGGGAAAGTCATATTATTCCCTCTCTCATTTTTTTGATATTGGAAAAATAATTGAAGATGAAATAAATAAATCAAATGATCCTCTTTTCCAAAATTTGAGAAAACTCAAATATGAAAATAACGAAATCTCCAACTCTCTCCGAGGGTCCTTGAGTTGCGTGAAATTTCTAGGATCAACCAAAATGCATGAAAATATGATATGCATGATGATCTAGTGTATAACATTCCAAATTGCAAATTTGGGATGTTACAAACCTACCCCCCTTAAGATGAATCTCGCCCTCGAGATTCGGGTTGGCTAGAAAATAGGTGAGGGTGGTCCTTGAGCAAATCTTCTTCTCTTTCCCAGGTGGCTTCATCCTCTGAGTGGTGGTTCCACTGAACTTTGCAAAACTTGATAACCTTGCTGCGGGTAACTCTGCTGGCATAATTGAGAATCTTGACTGGTTTCTCCTCATATGTTAAGTCATCCTTCAACTGAATCGCTTCGAGTGGCACGGTATCACTTAGCGGTACCTCCGCCATCTCGGCATGACATTTCTTCAGCTGAGAAACATGGAATACATCATGAACTCCTGACAGCTCCTCTGGTAATTCCAACTTATAAGCGACTTCTCCCATACGTTGCAAGATCTTGTACGGTCCAACGAAGCGCGGTGCTAATTTTCCCTTAACTCCAAAGCGCTTAACTCCTCGAAGTGGGGATACTCGAAGATAAACTCTGTCTCCGGTTTCGTAAACTGTCTCCTTGCGTTTAGAATCTGCGTAGCTCTTCTGCCTGGACTGGGCTACCTTGAGCCTATCGCGAATCAACTTAACTTTCCGTTCAGACTCCTTAATCAAATCTGGTCCAAAGAATTGACGGTCTCCAACTTCGTCCCATGACAACGGTGTCCTGCACCTCCTTCCGTATAAAGCTTCGAAAGGTGCCATCTTCAAACTGGTTTGGTAACTGTTATTATAAGAAAACTCCGCATACGGCAAGTTATCGTCCCAACTAGATCCATAATCTAGTGCACAAGCTCTCAGCATATCTTCTAAAATCTGATTGGCTCTCTCGGTCTGTCCATCTGTCTGTGGATGAAAAGCTGTGCTGAACTCTAGTCTGGTTCCTAAAGTTTCATGCAACTGATTCCAAAACTTTGAGGTAAATTGGGTTCCTCTATCTGATACGATACTCCTCGGAACTCCATGCAAACAAATGATCCTAGTCATGTATATCTTTGCCAACTTAGCACTGGTGTAAGTGGTCTTAACTGGAATGAAATGTGCTACCTTCGTCAAACGATCAACTACTACCCATATCGAGTCATAGCCTGCTTTCGTCCTGGGTAGTCCTGTGATAAAATCCATGCCTATCTTATCCCACTTCCATTCGGGTATCGGCAATGGTTGTAACAATCCTGCTGGCTTCTGATGCTCTGCCTTTACTCTCTGACATACGTCACAAACTGCTACATATGCTGCAATATCCTTCTTCATTCCGGTCCACCAGAATGTTTCCTTCAAATCCAAATACATCTTGGTATTCCCTGGGTGAATCGAATACGGTGAATCATGTGCCTCGTGCAAAATCAACTTCCTGATCTCCGGGTCATTGGGCACATAAACACGGTCCTCAAACCATAAGGTATCGTGCTCATCCTCACGAAATCCCTTTGCTTTTCCTTCGCTCAATTTCTCTTTTATAGCAGCAATCTCCTTGTCAGATTTCTGAGCTTCTCTGATTTTATCCATCAATGTTGACTGAATCTCCAATGCTGCTACATAGCCTCTCGGAACTATTTCCAAACATAGCTCACGAAGGTTTTCTGCTAACTCCTTGGGTATTTTCCCCGTCATTAGAGTATTGACATGGCTCTTACGGCTCAATGCGTCAGCTACTACATTAGCTTTTCCGGGATGGTAATGCAATCTCATGTCATAATCCTTGATGAGCTCCAACCATCTCCTTTGTCTGAGGTTCAACTCCTTCTGCGTGAAAATGTACTTCAAACTCTTGTGATCCGTGTACACCTCACAATGATTTCCAATGAGGAAATGTCTCCACGTTTTCAATGCATGCACTACGGCTGCTAACTCCAAATCATGCGTGGCATAATTCAACTCATGAGGCTTCAGTTGTCGTGAAGCATACGAAACAACTCTTCCTTCCTGCATAAGCACTGCTCCAAGTCCTCGACGTGAAGCGTCGCAATACACCTCATAATCCTTGGTCTGATCTGGCAAAATCAATACTGGTGAGGTAACCAAGCGTTTCTTCAACTCCTGGAAACTAGCCTCACACTCCTCAGTCCATTTGAACTTAGTATCCTTCTTCAACAATTCAGTCATAGGCTTTGCAATCTTTGAAAAGTTCTCAATGAATCTCCGGTAGTATCCTGCGAGTCCAAGAAAACTCCGGATCTCTCCAACTGTCGTTGGTGATTCCCATTCGGTTACGGTCTCAACCTTAGTGGGGTCAACTGCTATACCTTCTCCGGATATAACGTGTCCGAGGAATCCAACTTCCTTCAACCAAAACTCACATTTGCTGAATTTGGCGTATAACTGATGTTCCCTTAGTTTCTCCAAAACCAAACGCAAATGTTCCTTATGCTCCTCTTCATTCTTTGAATAAACCAGGATGTCATCAATGAACACTACGACGAACTTATCCAAAAACTCCATAAACACTTTGTTCATCAGGTTCATAAAATAGGCAGGTGCGTTAGTCAATCCAAATGACATAACGGTATTACTCATACAGTCCATATCTTGTGGTGAATGCTGTCTTAGGTAGGTCCTGCTCTCGAATCTTCAATTGATGGTACCCTGATCGCAAATCGATCTTGGAAAACACTTTAGCTCCTTGCAATCGATCAAACAGATCATTGATCATTGGCAGTGGATACTTGTTCTTGATGGTTACTTCATTCAATCCTCGATAATCTACAACCATCCTTAATGATCCATCCTTCTTTTCCACTAGAAGTACGGGTGATCCCCAAGGCGAAGAACTTGGGCGAATGTAACCTTTATCCAATAACTCCTTAATCTGATTCTTAATTTCCACCAAATTCTTTGTTGGCATCCGGTACGGTTGCTTCAATATTGGGCCTGTACCTGGCAATAACTCAATCAAAAACTCAATGTCTCTATCCGGTAGCATGCCTGGTAATTCCTCAGGAAATACATCAGGAAAATCCTTTATCACTGGTACTTCTTCTTGCACAACTCCTGTTAGGCAGTTTACTTGTGTCCTGTTTGGCACATGCCGGGATACATACTTGATCCTTCTTCCTTCTGGTGTGGTAAGCAAAATTGTCTTACTAGCGCAATCGATGTTTCCTCCATACATCGACAGCCAATCCATACCAAGAATCACATCCAGACCTTGGGATTCTAGAATAATTAAATCTGTTGGGAAAACATGCCTTCCTATACTTAATGGTACTTGGAAACATCCTTGTCTGGCCATGTACTCTGCTCCTGGCGAGCTTACTAGCATAGGCGTTTTAAGAATCCTAGTGGGCAGGCTATACTTTTCCACAAATCCCCTTGATATGTATGAATGCGATGCACCAGTATCGAAAAGAACGAGTGCGGTAAATGACTTAACCAAAAACTTACCGATTACTGCATCAGGCTGATCTTCAACCTCCTCCACATTAACGTGGTTCACCTGTCCCCTATTGAAAGGGTTCGGCTTTTTCCCAGAGCTTCCATTGCCATTTCCATTCTGGCCTTCAAGACATTCATTGGCATAATGTCCGGTCTTGGAACACTTGAAACAGGTGGCTTGACTCAGATCTCTCTTGGTTGGGGTCGATGGGGTGGTACGGTTCTGGCCGTTGCTTCCTCCATTCCCATTACCATTCTTGTGGCCATTATGGTTGTGCGAGCTACCTCCTCCATGGGTATGCTGAAACTGAAATCCCGGTTTAGGGGCAAAACGGGGCTTCTGCTGGGCTCCAGAGTTATACTTCCCCTGTCCATATTTCCTCTTACGATTCTCAATCTGCTGTTGCTTTCCTTCAATCATGATGGCACGATCTACCAACTCCTGGTAGTTGTTGAAACTCGCTACCATCAACTGCATGCTTAGTTCATCATTCAGTCCTTCCAGAAACTTCTCCTGCTTAGCTGCATCCGTAGCAACGTCATCTGGGGCATAACGTGCTAACTTGCTGAAATCGTCAACGTACTGGCCAACTGTCCTTCCTCCTTGGCGTAAGTTGCGAAACTCACGCTTCTTCATGGCCATAGCTCCTGCTGAAACATGGGCAGTGCGGAAAGCTTGCTGAAACTGATCCCATGTGACAGTGTCAACTGGGTAAGTGGCTGTGAAATTCTCCCACCATGCTGCCGCGGGTCCGTCAAGCTGATGTGCGGCAAACTTCACTTTCTCACCATCTGTGCATCCTGCAGTGGTCAACTCCCTTCCTATCTTGCGGAGCCAATCGTCTGCTACTATTGGCTCGGTGCTACTGGAAAACACCGGCGGATTCAGCCTAAGGAAACGGGCTAAGTGGTCAACAGGTGGTGGTGGTGGTGGGTTGTTGTTGTTGTTCTGCTGGTTCTGGACTAACATCTGCATCAATTGATTCTGCTGCTGGATCAACTGAGTGAGCTCCGGTGGGAATCCATTGTCACGTCTCGGAGGCATCTGAGGGTTTAGAAGAGACGAGAATTAAGAATAGAGTGAGGTCTAAAGGGAAAACACTACCCCAATGCACATGAGCAAATGCACAAAAATCACTTCATTCAATCAAACAAGGGCTTACAATCGGTCTAAAACTATCGCAAAAGTGCTCGACTATAATGTTTACAGGGGGAAATGCTACTACTATCTGGTGGTCATCTAGAAATTTGAACCGGTGGAAGACTCCATGATATCTGCTCCAGCTTCGTCTTCAAAGTCGGGTTCACTTGGATCCGAATCGGTGTCGTCGATGATGATGTAGTTGTCCGGACATGCGACGTACTCGTCTTCTTCCTTGGATGCTAACTTCCTCTTGAGTTCTTCAATCTCCTGCTTAAGATCGCCATTGTGTCTCGCTAGAGCTACGATCTCGTCCATGTAGTCCTTGCGTGTAGACTTCAGTTCTCCTTCTAGCTCGATGATCCTTGCCTTCGCATTCTTCAACTCTATCATATCATTGCACATCTGGTTCTCGTGGCGTCGAATGTGCTGGTTTAACTCCTGGATGAAAGATGCAATGGATCTATCCTTCTTGGTGCTGACTAACTCCCATTGTTCATCTCGGCGTCCGCAAATCTGGTAGATAGTGTCCTTGAGGTCTTCTTGATAAACTTCTCCAATGCGTCCCATGGTGATATGAGCTGCCATGCTCCTTCCCAGACTCCAGGTTGGTGCATTGAAAACACTATCTATAGGCTTCGTGATTGGCGCGAATGTCCTTCCCGGAACGTGAGCTTGAATCTTCCAGCGCTCCTCTTCAGGCAGAGTGGCGTTGAAGGTTCCCGTGAAGCTTGGTAATCCAATGTTCAGGTACTTGGTGACTTCCTTCAAGTGAAATCCAAAAGGTGTGCCTTCATCCGGTTGAGCGTACTTAATCTTCGCGTTCGTCATCCTAAAAGAGTAGAAAAGATGAGGAGTTAGAAAATGAGAAGAGAATGGTGATCTATGGCTTTAACTTAGTGGTCGTGTCCTACAGTCAGCGTGTGCTCTGATACCATCTCTGTAGCGACCCGACCCGAATGGATCAAGTCTACTGTGCTCCGGTGTCATCCCTGGATCAGTAATGCTGACACCACACAGTACATCGAAGGATTTATAGCAGAGTGGCAATCACACACTTATTACATCGTTGTCTCAAAGAGAACTTATTACAATAAATATGGCTTAAGGCCATCTAATAACGATAACAGCGGAAGACTCGGAAGATAAATGGGTCCATCAACTCCAACGGCATCACTGAGTATAGAACCACGACCTAAAAGCACCTTACTCGTCGTCTGAAAAGTCTGCAACATGAAAGTTGCAGCCCGAAAACGGGTCAGCACATGGAATATGCTGGCAATGTAACACATAGAGAGTAATGGAATGAAACAGCTATACTATATGCATATATGGCTGGTGGAAAGCTCTATGGTTACAGTTTTGCGTAAAGCCAGTTTTTCCCTACTGCAAAGGAATAAATTTATTTAACTATCATGGTAGTTGTTAAACATCGAGAATGGTTGACAGCATTCCGATCCCAATTAAGTAATTAAAACCCAACAACATTAATTAGAAGTAACGTGATGAGATTCACATGATATTCAAGTACTAGATACTCAAGTTGTCCATAACCGGGGACACGGCTAATCATGATTAGTTTGTACACTCTGCAGAGGTTTGCGCACTTTTCCCCACAAGACTTGATCGCCTCCGTTTGGTTTCTCGCACTACATGGTGTTTGAGAAGACGGATGACTGAGACATAGTCTTTCAGAAGCGCTAGCACCTTACATGTGGGTAGACCGGTACACCTACTTTCCCCTACATCTGCTAGTCTACCCGTAAGAGTTCGCACAACTTAGTCAACTATGCCAGAGCCCATAATGGCTTGTGGCTGCACACGGAAGTTACTAGCATGAATGATCTTATGATCCCTTTGAGCCTGGGTGGCGGTCCGAAATAAAAACAGGCAAGTCCTGATAGACATCAGGTGCCTCAATCCACCCAGATGTGTATTTAAGTTGCCACCTTAGGTAAACCATTAAATTATCAAACTCACATCTGTCATGGATATCACTCACCCAATCCACGTCTACTAGCATAGCATGGCATAATAAGCAAACGTAGAAGTAACTCCCAAAGGTTTCATAATAATACAGGTGATAGGTACTACCTCATCTACTTCCCATCCCACAATTTAATTAGATCCTAATCATGCAATGTGAGAGGATTGATCTAATGCAATAAAACATGGGTTGTAGAAAAGGTATGATCAAAGTGTTACTTGCCTTGCTGATGATCCGCGAGACCTAGGGTTTCGAAGTAACAAGCGGCGCAATCCGGGTGATCTATCGCAGACAAACAATAAGCACACAATAAGTACTCATCTAATGCACAGGTAAAACATCGAACAAGAGAACGAACCAGAAAGTTCAACTTAAGAACTCCGGTTGCAAAGGAAGAACCGAACAGACGACGGAAAAACAAACGGCGGAAGAAAACAACTCAGTTCTAGGAAGTTGAAACTAGGTCAAATTTTATTGTGGCAAAAACTTGTTCAAGTTGATTAGACGGAACGGCGGTTTCGAAACGAAACTCCAGGCGCTTGAATCACCTGATTCCGATAAACGAGCGAGAAGAAAGACTAGAACGAAGATCGGATCTGAGATCGCGATCGCGGAATAAATCCGACGAAAAGAAAAAAACGAACGGTTAAACGAACGGGCGTCGTTAACCGGGAAAAATCGGTGATCACGTTCGTTGAGATAACGGTCCGAAAGAAGAATGAAAATCGATCTAGGGTTTTCGGAAAAGAACCGAAACAAAGCCAGAAGAAAAACCGGAAGAAAAAAAAAGAAGAAGAACCGGAACGGTTTTCTAGAATAAAAACCGAACCGAGGAAAAGAAGAGGCGGCGCGGCTACCTCGGGAGGCGGGGCTCCGGGCGGTGGCTTAGGGCGGCGGCGGCGGCTTAAGGCGGCGGTGGCGGCTTAAGGCTTGGGGTGGTGTGGGGAGAGGGGGGTGTTGGTATTTATATAGGATGGGGGGTCTCTTGCTTGGGGAAGGGGCAAGGGGAGGCGGCGGCGGCTTGGAGTCCCACTGGAACTCGGCCTGGCGGCGGGGCTGGCGGCTGCGCCTGGCGCACGGGGCGGCTGGGCCGGCCGGCTGGGCCCTTGGCCCAGGCGGGCGCTGCGGTCTCCCTTTTTTTTAAATCGGTTTCGCGCGCAGAAAAACAAAAGAAAAACTATCTAAACGAACTCCAAAAAATCTAAAGTAAATTTTTCCCTGACTCCTAAAAATGAGTCGAACAAAATGAACTTTTCTCCGGGCCTAAAATGCAATTTTTGAAAACGCGCATTTTTCCCTATCCAAATAAAAAGCAAACAAAACTCCGGCAAAACCAAAATTTGATTTATTCATTAAATCTTCATTTTTCCTAACTTTGGGAAAGTCATATTATTCCCTTTCTCATTTTTTGATATTGGAAAAATAATTGAAGATGAAATAAATAAATCAAATGATCCTCTTTTCCAAAATTTGAGAGAACTCAAATATGAAAATAACGAAATCTCCAACTCTCTCTGTGGGTCCTTGAGTTGCGTGAAATTTCTAGGATCAACCAAAATGCATGAAAATATGATATGCATGATGATCTAGTGTATAACATTCCAAATTGCAAATTTGGCATGTTACATTGCGACACCACTTCGGCATCATCTGCAGTGCGGGGGGAGACAACGGGCGGAACTGAGTTCACGTCCGATGAATCCAGGGAGCCGCTCGACGACTCATTGAGTTCGGCCCGGGGCGGGCTGCATGATTATATTCGACATTAGGGAAAGCTGTGCAATAAAAGGAATACCATGAGTTACTCTGGTATCCGAACACTTACGATTTCGCCGAACGCCTGGCCCTGTCCGGCCACTCCTCTTCGTCCTCGTCGGCGTCGGGGGCGTAGTCCGGCGGAGGGGTCTTCCTCTTCTTGGACCCTTCGGCCTTCCCCTTTGGGGCGGCCTTCCTTTACTTTCCTCCCTCCGCTGGGGGGGAGAGCTTTCTTCTTCCTCCTCCTCGTTCTCACGGGAGGAGGGCGTCTCGGACTCGTCGGATGACGAGTCCGACAACACCATGTTGCGGGTACTCTTTCGAGTCCCCGTGGTCTTCTTCTTCGTGGCCTTCTTTTCCGGCACCACATAAGGCGCCGGAGCCAGCAGCTTCACTAGTAGAGCTGGGGCTGGGTCTTCGGGCAGCGGAGCCGGACAGTTAATCGGTCCGGATACCGCCCGCCAAGCCTGTCGAAGGTAAGGGAGTTTAGATCCCGCATAGAGTTAAACTATGAAAAAACTCAACATCTTGTAAAAGGTGAAAATAGCTTACCTCGCTGGCGTGACGCTGCGAGCTGTATTTGCGGTCCTCGGAAGGGGATGTGGGAGCCTCGGCGCCTTTGGTTAGCACCTTCCAGACGTCTTCATACGTCGTGTCGAAGAGCCTATTAAGGGTTTGGTGCTGCGCCGGGACGAACTCCCACAGATTAAAATCCCGTTGTTGGCACGGGAGGATCCGGCGGACGAGCATAACCTGGATTACATTAACAAGCAGGATTGGCTTGTTCACCAGGGACTGGATGCATGTTTGCAATCCGGTCACCTCTTTTTCGTCACCCCATGATAGGCTCGTCTCTTTCCAGGACATAAGCCGCGTGGGGGGTCCGGATCGGAACTCGGGGGCTGCGGTCCATTTCGGATCGCGTGGCTTGGTGATGTAAAACCACCCGGATTGCCACCCCTTTAGGGTCTCCACGAAGGAGCCCTCGAGCCATAGGACGTTGGCCATCTTGCCCACCATGGCGCCTCCGCACTCCGCCTGGCTGCCGTACACCACCTTGGGCTTGACGTTGAAGGTCTTGAGCCAGAGGCCGAAATGAGGGCGGACGCGGAGGAAAGCCTTGCATACGACGATAAACGCCAAGATATTGAGGATGAAGTTCGGGTCCAGATCGTGGAAATCCAAGCCGTAGTAGAACATGAGCCCCCGGAAAAATGGGTGGAGTGGAAAACCCAGTCCGCGGAGGAAGTGGGGAAGGAATACTACCCTCTCATGGGGCCTTGGGGTGGGAAGAAGCTGCCCCTCCTCGGGAAGCCGGTGCGCGATGTCTTTGGATAAGTATCCGGCCTTCCTTAGCTTTTTGACATGGCCCTCCATGACGGAGGAGACCATCCACTTGCCTCCCGATCCGGACATTGCTGGAGAAGGTTGAAGTGGGAAATGCGGGCTTGGGCGCTGGAGCTCGAGTGCACAGGAGATGGATAGGCAAAGGAGGAAGAAGGCGTAGGCAAAAAAGGTGGATCCTTCTCCCCTTATATGGGCGGATGCGGTTGTGCGTCCCCACCTGCCTAATAAAACTCACTTGCCTCCCAAGCGCCATGGTAAAGGGCGCGGTTAGGGTTACCCACGTCCGTATTGATGAGAAACCAGTAAAAGGGGCACGCGATCTCTGCTTTGACAAGACGTGCCAAGGAAACCGCCTCGCAAAACATGCTGAGGTGGAAAAGTAAAAACGATTCGAGTAAAGGACATGGCCGTAGTGTGATAGCACACTGCGGAATACGTCAGCAGATTTGATTTGTGTCAATATTATTCTCTCTATGGCAATATGTGGAAACTTATTTTGCAGAATCGGACACTACTCTTGGTGTTTACAAATCTTCTATGAAGAACTTGGAGGAGGAACCCGCCTTGCAATGCCGAAGACAATTTGCGTGTCGGACTCGTCGTCATTGAAGCCTGGTTCAGGGGCTACTGAGGGAGTCCTGGATTAGGGGGTGTTCGGGTAGCCGGACTATACCTTCAGCCGGACTCCTGGACTATGAAGATACAAGATTGAAGACTTCGTCCCGTGTCCGGATGGGACTTTCCTTGGCATGGAAGGCAAGCTTGGCGATGCGGATATTCAAGATCTCTTACCATTGTAACCGACTCTGTGTAACCCTAACCCTATCCGGTGTCTATATAAACCGGAGGGTTGTAGTCCGTAGGCAATCAACTCCATACACAACAATCATACCATAGGCTAGCTTCTAGGGTTTAGCCTCCTTGATCTCGCGGTAGATCTACTCTTGTACTACCCATATCATCAATATTAATCAAGCAGGAGTAGGGTATTACCTCCATCGAGAGGGCCCGAACCTGGGTAAAACAAAGTGTCCCCTGTCTCCTGTTACCATCCGGCCTAGACGCACAGTTCGGGACCCCCTACCCGAGATCCGCCGGTTTTGACACCGACAATGGGTTGCTAGAGTGACAGAAGCTTAAACCCTAGTTTATGCGTTGCTTCGTAAGGGGTTGATTTGGATCCATATGTTTCATGCTATGGTTAGGTTTACCTTAATACTTTTGTTGTAGTTGCGGATGCTTGCAATAGAGGTTAATCATAAGTGGGATGCTTGTTCAAGTAAGAACAGCACCCAAGCACCGGTTCACCCACATATCAAATTATCAAAGTATCGAACGCGAATCATATGAACGTGATGAAAACTAACTTGACGATATTCCTATGTGTCCTCGGGAGCGGTTTTCCTATTATAAGAGTTTGTTCCGGCTTGTCCTTTGCTAAAAAAGGGATTGGGCCACCTTGCTGCACTTTATTTACTTTTGTTACTATTTGCTCATTACAATTTATCTTATCATAAAACTATCTGTTACCACTTATTTCAGTACTTGCAGAGAATACCTTGATGAAAACCGCTTATCATTTCCTTCTGCTCCTCGTTGGGTTCGACACTCTTACTTATCGAAAGGACTACGATAGATCCCCTATACTTGTGGGTCATCAAACCCTTAGATAGATAGTGGGGTACCTCTCCGGCGATCCCCCTCCCCGCTACGGCTAGTTCTTCCTTAACTCTGGCGACCCACCCCCCGCCCCCCCCCCCCCGAAAATCGACTGACCCAAGAGTCAATTCAGTTGACTGAAGTGTAGCTAAATCGGAGCAGCATCTCAAGAAAGAGCAAGAGCGAGAGCAGCAGCGTGAGCAAGAGCAAGAGCAAGAGCAGACAAGGCAGGGGACCGAGAGCAAGAGCAGAGCAGCAGCGCGAGCGAGAGCTAAAGCAGCAGCAACTCCTACTGATGTGGACGTTGCTGCCGAGGGAATGACGCCGTGGAGGAAGTGGCCAGCGACACCGCCGTGGATGGAGCCACACTGTGTTGGCTCAGGACCAAGCACCGGCAGCACCGTGAGATCGAATAAAGAAGAAAATGCGGTGATTAGTGTACAACCTCTTTGGTGGCGCCGATTAGGCCGCAGCTTCATCCAAGGAAACGGTGATGATGATGCTCTTCCGGTGGTGCAGGTGAAGTCGAGGTGTGGGAATGGAGGTGGCGCGAAAGATGGGGGGAACGTCGAGGCAACTCCTTGGAGGTGGAGGACGGGGTGGTTGAACCGGTGGGACGACCAGATCGACGATGGATCCTCATCTGGTTTGGTGGATGAGGGACGTCGAGGTGTTGCTATGGACGACGTCGTCGGGGAAGAGGCTCCGGCTGGGTGGCAGACGGAGGAGGGTGTGGGGCTTCACAGGTTTTCCTGACCTCGGTGTACGAATGGGTGGGCGGATGGGATGGGAGTGGGGAACCATGGCTTAGGGACGCGCTTGTCCGAAATGTGGGGTAAGTTACGAAAGTACCCCCACCGGTTTGAGGTGGTTCTTTCGGTTCAGGGGTTTCACGGGCATTTCGCGTGTCGGGATTTCATAGGAGGTGGGAGTTTTCGCGCGCGTTGTAATTTTGGAATAGCATGGTGCAGGTTGAGATGGAGGGAGTTTTCGGAGCACAACGAGACAAATATTTATCTTAAATATTTCGGGGTAACAAGGCGCGGGTTGAAGAGGTGGGAGTTCCGCAGCACGATAGACAGAGACGCTAGCTTAGAATTTCGGCATAACAAAGCGCGGCTTGAAATTTCGGGAGAACAAGCTTAACGTGTACCGAAAAAAGACAATTTAGACTAATATGATATACTACGTACAATGTGTTTAACACGCACAACACACACAGACACCATTTAGACTAGTATGGTACATGTGCACTGCACGCATGAGATTTGGCAACAAAATTATGAATAAATACCACATTATAGCATGTAAGCTTTGATTCATATATTCATGATGTAGATGTTCGTTTAATTCTTATAGTTCATTTCATTCAAAATCATCTAATTTTTATAAGAAAGCTAATCTATTTTAAGATTCATGGGATTGTGCATTGTAAGGCATAAAGTAAAAACAAATCATGTAGAAAAACATTTCGGCAATTCTGATATGGAAGATTCTAGAACAAAGAAGAAGTGCTTGTGTTTTGAGGTTTGTGCATTATGCTTAAGTTCAACCATAGAGTCTTCTAGATTGTACATGTGGCAAAATCTGATGGAATCTAGATGATATCCAACGGGCAGTAGTGCTCAAATTTGCTAGCTCTGCACCATCGGATTGGCCTCATCGAACGACCATCTTTCAAAGTTAAAGTTATCCACACACTATATAAAAAATATATAATATAATATATATAGGGGTATAGATATACATATGTGATGCGAAAGCCACCCATCATCTCCAATTAGAATAGTGTGTCCATGCACGGATGCAATGTGGCCAAACAATGCCTGCCATCGGTATCTCAAATTCAAATTAGTCTCTGACCTTGTTCAATGTGTATACATTGCAGCATGCTCGTTTCCAAACCACACCGCGCAGATCTCCGTTATATTCATGCATGCATGGGTTTCAAACATCATGATCTCTTATTCAAATATTTGAATTCAACTTTACATTGATTATCACCTCACCTACTCTTCTACACCCACACATTGGCCTTCTCTTTGTAGGTGTACCGCTAACTTTCTCTCGTGCATGCATGCACACACACTACCAGTCGGCATTATCCATCGCACACATGCAATCTTTTTCTTCAGGTCGGTCTCCCATGAAGGCACACACACGTCCCCCTCTCCATCATATCGGGCATTCTTTATCTCTCACGTGCATGCGCAACGATCGATCTTCCTCTATGTGTGTGTATATAGCTAGGTCTTTCATAGTTTTCCACATAAATCGATCAATCTATATATCTAGTGAGGTCTCACCCTCTTTCCCACATCCACATCGATCAATCTATACCTCTCTATATAGGATTACATATATAGCTAATACACCCACATTAATTATATATCCAACGCCCCCCTCTCATCATCCATGCCTTCCGCTTCATCTCTCAGAGACGCGCACAATGGCAAAGACAGGGGCAGCAAGGGCCCCCTCCTAACATCACTATATATCGAGGCTAATATGAATGTGATCATTAGACAATTGCTGGTAAAAATGGTTTAAGTTGGTGAATTGGCCCTCCTCGTAAAGGATTAGCAATGCTTGGCCCCCTAGCTCATGGGACATTTTTCATGGCTCCGCCACTGCGCAACAGCGCACGTTCTCGCCCCCGCTCTCTAAATATCAATCTCGCAGTTGTGCACTCCTTCATAGTCTCCCTCCACTCGGCCCCTCGCACCATCTTCTAGCCCCCCACCAAAATTTGCCACATGTACAATTTAGTAGACTTCATGGTTGAACTTAAGCATAATGCACAAATCTCAAAACAATAGTGGTTCTCCTTTGTTCTAGAATCTTCCGTATCATAACTGCCCAAACTTTTTTTTCTAGTTGAATTGCCATTATTTGTTTTTACTTTATGCTTTACAACGCACAATTCCATGAATCATAAAATAGATTAAGGGCTTCTTTGATTCAAAGGATTCTCAAAGGAATTTTGGAGGCCAATTCTTGGTTGTTCGATTTGTAGGATTGTAAACCATAGGAATTTTTCCATATGATTCAGTTGCACTAGATTTCATAGTAAACATCCCATCCACTCAAACCTCTTTGAAAGAATTCTGCATTTTTTCTACGCACAATCAAACACTCGTACAATCATGTAGGATTCAAGACGACATTCCACTCTAATCCCATGTTCCTCCTATTCCCGCGTTTTGGAAATCATACGAATCAAAGAGGCCCTAGGTTTTTTATACAAACTAATTGATTTTGAATGAGATGAACTATAAGAATTAAACGAAGGTCTACATTAGGCATATATGACTCAGAGCTTACATGCTATAGTGTGGTATTTATTCATAATTTGGTTGCAAAATCTGACGCATGCAATGCACATGTACCTTACTAGTACTTCGAGTATGTGCAAAACACAATGGCACGCTACACAGTGCCTCTCTTACAGTTCATGAAGCCACGTGGCACATGTGGAGGCGTTGTTCCGACATCCTTGTGTGGATTGATCACAATGACGTGCTGCTGGTTCCAGAAGAATGTACTCGTCCTCAATGAGCCACACAGGCGGTACATGCACGAAGCGAAGATGTGCACACATGCCACGCACACACTCATTCCCTCGCACGCACACGAGGGTACATGGGCGGATGCAACTTTGTACCAAGATCCACCCCACGCGATAATTTGACGCGTGTAAAGTCCTTCACTTCATTGATGGTCAATTAATACAGCACATGCAAATTGAGTGGACGTGAGGGCGGAAGAAAGACATTACTACTCAACTGCGCGCATGCGAGTAGTTAAATCATGGGTTGCTAGTAGTACTTCCATTGGTCTCCTTCGTATTTTGTGCCAATTTTTGACAGTAACATAATATTTACGCATCTGAGCAGTGTAGTCTACTGGAAATTTATGTTCCACTAAACTCATCGGGAGCCGTTTCGGGCCTCGAAACCAAAACCCATCAATTTATCTTTACCTTGTTCCCATCACATTCGAAAGTACTAGTGATACAATTAAGTGCAAGCCTGCTCAAACCTACTAGTACGTACCAAACCTGAACGTGTTCCCACTATGCAGGTATTAGTACTAGTGCTAGTACTTAGGTTATAAAAAGGGGAACTACCTAACCGAAAATTACTCTACCTTTCCTCCTCATAAGTGCTTCTTCTTCGTCCGTCCTTGCCATGTCCGGTGTGCAGAGCTCTAGGTCGATAACTACTCATACCAAGGCTGTGGAAGAAAAAGAGAGGGCTTGCCGCCACGCAGAGACCTCGAAAGATCTCTCACGGGCTGGCGATGGCTCCTAGGAGTGCCCTAGCCGCGGAGGCGAACATGCCGGGCTGGCGGCGCTGGAGTCGTTATCCCTTGACGGCATGCCCGATCAGCTTAATCAGCACCTCAATAAGCAGAAGGAGTTCATCCACGGCTTGGTGGAGCTGCTGAAGGAGAGCCTCGACGACATGCCCGCTGAGCTCAATAAGCAGGGGGAGTTGACCACTGGCTTCGTGATGCTGCTGAAGAAGAGCATTGCCTCGGAGAAGAAGGCGACTGGTGAAATCCTACAACTTTAGGAGGACAAGGTGAAGCTCCGCCACGAGCTCGACCTGCTGAAGGAGAAGAACGCCGGCTGGAAGAAGCTACATGAGAGTAGTAGTTCCTTGATGAAGATGCTGCAGGCCCTCGTCATGGAACAGAAGGAGGGGTTGGCGAAGCTCCACATCGAGCACTCGGCTGCTGTCAAGGTACGTAATGCGGCCGTGGAATAGATGATGAAGGCTCGCATCAAGAAATCCCGCGTCATGGGCAGAATGAAGAAGATGGCGGAGGAGACGCGCAAGGAGATGAAGGTCGTGGAGGCGATGAAGAAGCAGTTACGACTCCTCAGGGAATTATATCATTTGGGGTGATAATCTTCCTTCTTCTTTTGCTCCTGTGTTTCTTCTTTTGCTTCCGGTGTTTCGACGCACATGTCACATTCTGTGCGAGGCATGAACAGAACAATGCTAACAATGAGATGACTAGCAAATTATATCATTTTTATCGCCATATGGCACTGGGCTGCCATGTTTCGTGCTCCTCAGTCGTACTAGTACTACTCCAGTGGAAAAATTGAGTATACCGCATGGTTCTTTGCTCCTCCTCAGGTCGTCGGCACATTTATACGAGCAGTCAAATCACAAGGCCCCGCCTTCCAGCAGTAATGAGCCGTCAAATCACAAAGGCCCTCGCCTCTCGTGAAAAGGACCAAGCTAGCTTGCCCCGCCCTCTAGCCTTTTAAAAAATGTATACATTTGTACAGTAGTAGTATCGATGGATTACGCCATGGAGCAAAACTAACAAGATGAAATTCAAGAAAAAAGGTGATACATATAGAGAGCGCTCATCGCCAAATTATGCATATACTATATGACACTGCCCACTATGAAGGTACTGGGAAAATAGACTAGTAACTAGTTTATGTTACTCTCCACTATGACCAGCCAAAGTCGAGGCGCTGATACCAACGAGGGCCTGGTTGTGTCTATACTTGGAAAACTCACCCGACTGCATGCGCACCAGGCAGACGAAGCTCGTGTCGTGTTGGTGTCGTGTGCGGCCCGCACATTAACCAAAACCTCGCGCCTCCATCTTAGCCTCTGTGTTTTAAACTTCTCAATATCAAGGCCAAGGAGCAACGTGAAACCTATGATAGAGCCAATCGGATGGTTGAGAACACTACAATTCGTAGCTACAGATGTGTGTGTGAAAGAGGACGAGTGTGTGCGTGCACCTCTTCTCAGAGTACAAGTGTATGTGGGTGGCATCGACCTAGGGAGCAGTGGTGGTGCGTGTAAGAAGTCCCGAGAGATAGGTGTAATGCATCTGAAAAAAAAGACTAGTCTATAGCTCGCCATGAGGCTATTCCTATCGAACGCCAAGCGTAAGATATGTATCTGACGGTGCCAGTTTTTGCACGTACACAGGAGTAGAAAAAGAACTAGTACCATGGCATATGCTACACCACGACCGAGAAAACGTGCTGACATTACGCCATCCCGGAATTGTGTCGCACTTTGAAACTAGAACCGTCAATAAATTTTGAGCGCGTCTCGTCACATTCCAAATTACTACTACTACCACTCTATATTTAATTGCAAACATGTTCACACCGATCACAACCAAAATGGTTTCCCACTTAGGAGCGTATTAGTTGTAATCGGTTATAAATACTACTATGCTAAGATGACTACACATTCCTCCTCAACTCCTCATCCACAAAAAACAATCAAGTCAATCAAGCCATAGCCAGCGTGAGTTCTGGGTCGAGAGATTTCCACCAGGGAGAGGTGAGCATGGAAGAGGAAGCACGAGAGATGTCCCGCCTCACCGCGAAAGCAGCCGACATGTCCAGCCGCGCAGCAGTAGCAGCACAGAGGTCCCGCCGCACCGCCGAACCAGAACGGAGGTCCAGTCGCGTCATCGATGTAGCAGACTAGTTCGGCCACGCCGCGGAAGCAGCAGAGATGTCCCGCCGCGCCGCGGCGGCCTGGGAAAATTTCTCGTGGGTAGGCAAGGACTCTTACAGGCGGATGCATGCGATGGTCCATAGCCAGATGGAACAGATCTTCGGCTGTGCGAGGTTGCAGGACGAGGCTACCGGCGTCATCCGACAACTATCGGAGGGCAATGCGAAGCTCCGGGGCGAGCGCGACCTGCTGAGGGCGAAGATCGCCTGAAGGGCGAAACAGGAGGAGGAGACCGCTGCCTTGTTGCAGAGGACGGGCATCATCATCAAGAAACTTGTGGACGAGAATGCCATGTTCCGCATCGAGAGCAACAGGCTGGCGGAGGAATCCATGGATGCTGCCAAGTAGCATATTAAGGACATGAAACTGATGAAAGAGATCATCGCCCGCTGCAAGAACTTGTATCCATGACCTGCAGCGCAGAAAGAAAGTAGAGATCAGCGAGCCATATCGTTGTATGCGTCTTCCTTCTTCTTTTGCCCTTGTGTATTTCGGGCATAGCCGCATGTGGCTTTTTTAATTATCTTCCTAATTATGCAAGACAATTATTATCCACTCTCGTCGTCCTTATATATATTCAGCAGTCTTGCTATAAGTCGTAGTAGATGCTATATAGGTCCGTCGGATCTTACATCAAGATCCGTGCATAATTTATTTTTATATTTATTTTTTTCTCTCTTAATCCTTGCCAGGCCATTAAACAGAGGCTCGGGCACCATTAATGGAGACCTTGGGAGAGAGGTGGACGGCAGATGGAGGTCAAAGGGCTCACACGCCTCCCGTACTCAAATAGCTACCCTGCACAGCCCCTCCTAGCTAATAAAAAGGGGACGCGTGGCGGCACGTAAATGGTAAATAGAACGCCCATGGTTTCAATAATACTTGTGTTTCCGATTGTAACGTGAGAGCACTTGTTCCAAAATGACTTTGTTGATTGTTAATGTGTGCGCCTTCGCAAATCGGACAGCAAAATTACCACACCATGTTGGTGTTGGGGAACGTAGCAGAAATTCAAAATTTTCCTACGTGTCACCAAGATCTATCTATGGAGAAACTAGCAACGAGGGGAAGGAGAGTGCATCTACATACCCTTGTAGATCGCTAAGCGGAAGCGTTCAAGTGAACGGGGTTGATGGAGTCGTACTCGTCGTGATCCAAATCACCGATGACCAAGTGCCGAACGCACGGCACCTCCGCGTTCAACACACGTACAGCCCGGTGACGTCTCCCATGCCTTGATCCAGCAAGGAGAGAGGGAGAGGTTGAGGAAGACTCCATCCAGCAGCAGCACAACGGCGTGGTGGTGGTGGAGGAGCGTGGCAATCCTGCAGGGCTTCGCCAAGCACCACGGGAGAGGAGAAGGACTTGGGAGAGGGGAGGGCTGCACCAAAGGCAAAGGTATGGCTGCCCTCCCACCCCCACACATATATATAGGGGCAAGGGAGAGGGGGGCGCAGCCTTGGCCCTTCCTCCAAGGAAGGGTGCGGCTAGGGAGGAGTCCCTCCTCCCCAAGGCACCTCGGAGGTGCCTTCCCCCTTTAGGACTCTTCCTTTCCTTATCCCTTGGCGCATGGGCCTCTTGGGGCTGGTTCCCTTGGCCCATTTAGGCCAAGGCGCACCCCCTTACAGCCCATGTGGCCCCCCGGGGCAGGTGGCCCCACCCGATGGACCCCCGGGACCCTTCCGGTGGTCCCGGTACAATACCGGTGACCCCGAAACTTGTCCGGTGACCAAAACAGGACTTCCCATATATAAATCTTTACCTCCGGACCATTTCAGAACTCCTCTTGACGTCCGGGATCTCATCCGGGACTCCGAACAACATTCGGTAACCACATACAAACTTCCTTTATAACCCTAGCGTCATCGAACCTTAAGTGTGTAGACCCTACGGGTTCGGGAGACATGCAGACATGACCGAGACGTTCTCCGGTCAATAACCAATAGCGGGATCTGGATACCCATGTTGGCTCCCACATGTTCCACGATGATCTCATCGGATGAACCATGATGTCCAGGACTTAATCAATCCCGTATACAATTCCCTTTGTCTATCAGTACGATACTTGCCCGAGATTCGATCGTCGGTATCCCGATACCTTGTTCAATCTCGTTACCGGCAAGTCTCTTTACTCGTTCCGTAACACATCATCCCGTGATCAACTCCTTGGTCACATTGTGCACATTATGATGATGTCCTACCGAGTGGGCCCAGAGATACCTCTCCGTCACACGGAGTGACAAATCCCAGTCTCGATTCGTGCCAACCCAACAGACACTTTCGGAGATACCCGTAGTGTACCTTTATAGCCACCCAGTTACGTTGTGACGTTTGGCACACCCAAAGCACTCCTACGGTATCCGGGAGTTGCACAATCTCATGGTCTAAGGAAATGATACTTGACATTAGAAAAGCTTTAGCATACGAACTACACGATCTAGTGCTATGCTTAGGATTGGGTCTTGTCCATCACATCATTCTCCTAATGATGTGATCCCGTTATCAACGACATCCAATGTCCATGGTCAGGAAACCGTAACCATCTATTGATCAACGAGCTAGTCAACTAGAGGCTTACTAGGGACATGGTGTTGTCTATGTATCCACACATGTATCTGAGTTTCCTATCAATACAATTCTAGCATGGATAATAAACGATTATCATGAACAAGGAAATATAATAATAATCAATTTATTATTGCCTCTAGGGCATATTTCCAACAGTCTCCCACTTGCACTAGAGTCAATAATCTAGTTCACATCGATATGTGATTAACACTCAAGGTCACATCCCCATGTGACTAACACCCAAAGAGTTTACTAGAGTCAATAATCTAGTTCACATTTACCATGTGATTAACACTCGATGAGTTCTGGGTTTGATCATGTTATGCTTGTGAGAGAGGTTATAGTCAACGGGTCTGAACCTTTCAGATCCGTGTGTGCTTTACAAATCTCTATGTCATCTCCTAGATGCAGCTACCACGTTCTATTTGGAGCTATTCCAAATAACTGTTCTACTATACGAATCCAGTTTACTACTCAGAATAATCTGGATTAGTGTCAAAGTTTGCATCGGCGTAACCCTTTACGACGAACTCTTTTACCACCTCCATAATCGAGAAAATTCCTTAGTCCACTAGTTACTAAGGATAACTTTGACCGCTGTCCTGTGATCCATTCTTGGATCACTCTTGTACCCCTTGACTGACTCATGGCAAGGCACACTTCAGGTGCGGTACACAGCATAGCATACTGTAGAGCCTACGTCTTAAGCATAGGGGACGACCTTCGTCCTTTCTCTCTATTCTGCCATGGTCGAGCTTTAAGTCTTAACTTCATACCTTACAACTCAGGCAAGAACTCCTTCTTTGACTGATCCATCTTGAACACCTTCAAGATCATGTCAAGGTATGTGCTCATTTGAAAGTTCCATTAAGCGTTTTGATCTATCCTTATAGATCTTGATGCTCAATGCTCAAGCAGCTTAATCCAGGCTTTCCATTGAAAACACTTTCCAAATAACCCTATATGCTTTCCAGAAATTCTACGTCATTTCTGATCAACAATATGTCAACAACATATACTCATCAGAAATTCTATAGTGCTCCCACTCACTTCTTCGGAAATACAAGTTTCTCATAAACTTTGTATACACCCAAAATCTTTGATCATCTCATCAAAGCATACATTCCAACTCCGAGATGCTTACTCCAGTCCTCAGAAGGATAGCTGGAGCTTTGCATACTTATTAGCATCTTTCAGGATTGACAAAACCTTCCGGTTGTATCACATACAACCTTTCCTCAAGAAAAATCGTCGAGGAAACAATGTTTTGACATCCTATCTGCAAGATTTCATAAATAATGCAGTAATCGCTAATATAATTCCAACAGACTCTTAGCATCGCTACGAGTGAGAAAGTCTCACCGTAGTCAACTCCTTGAACTTGTCGGAAAACATCTTAACGACAAGTCGAGCTTTCTTAATGGTGATACTTACCATCATTGTCCGTCTTCCTTTTAAAATCCATCTGTACTCAACAGCCTTACGACCATCGAGCTGTTCCGCCAAAGTCTACACTTTGTTTTCATACATGGATCCTCTCTCGGATTTTATGGCCTCGAGCCATTTATCGGAATCCGGGCCCACCATCGCTTCTCCATGGCTCGTAGGTTCATTGTTGTCTAGCAACATGACTTCCAAGACAGGATTACGTACCACTCTGAAGTAGTACGCATCCTTGTCATCCTACGAGGTTTGGGAGTGACTTGATCCGAAGTCTCATGATCAATATCATAAGCTTCCACTTCAATTGGTGTAGGTGCCACAGGAACAACTCTTTGTGCCCTGCTATACACTAGTTGAAGTGACGGTTCAATAACCTCATCAAGTCTCCACCATCCTCCCACTCAATTCCTTCGAGAGAAACTTTTTCTCGAGAAAGGACCCGATTCTAGAAACAATCCCTTATTGCTTTCGGATCTGAGACAGGAGGTATACCCAACTGTTTTGGGTGTCCTATGAAGATGCATTTATCCGCTTTGGGTTCGAGCTTATCAGCCTGAAACTTTTTCACATAAGCGTCGCAGCCCCACACTTTTAAGAAATGACAGCTTAGGTTTCTCTAAACCATAGTTCATACGGTGTCATCTCATCGGAATTACGTGGTGCCCTATTTAAAGTGAATGTGGTTGTCTCTAATGCCTAACCCATGAACTATCGTGGTAATTCGATAAGAGACATCATGGTATGCATCATATCCAATAGGGTGCAGTTATGATGTACGGACACACCATCACACTATGGTGTTCCAGGCTGTATTAGTTGTGAAACGATTTCCACAATGTCTTAATTCTGTGCCAAACTCGTAATTCAGATATTCATCTCTATGATCATATCATAGATATTTTATCCTCTTGTCACGACGATCTTTCAACTTCACCCTGAAATTACTTGAACCTTTCAATAATTCAGACTCGTGATTCATCAAGTAAATATACTCAACATCTACTCAAATCATCTGTGAAGAACATAACGATATCCACTATACGCCTCAGCACTCATTGGACTGCACACATCAAAATGTGTTACTTCCAACGAGTTGCTATCTTGTTCCGTCTTACTAAAACGAGGCTTTCAGTCATCTTGCCCATGTGGTATGATTTGCATGTCTCAAGTGATTCAAGATCAAGTGAGTCCAAACGGTCCATTTGCATGGAGTTTCTTCATGCATATACACCAATAGACATGGTTCGCATGTCTCAAACTTTTCAAAACGAGTGAGCCCAAAGATCCATCAACATGGAGCTTCTTCATGCGTTTTATACCGATATGACTTAAGTGGCAGTGCCACAAGTAGGTGGTACTATCATTACTATCTTATATCTTTTGGCATGAACATGTGTATCACTACGATCGAGATTCAATAAACCATTCATTTTAGGTGCAAGACCATTGAAGGTATTATTCAAATAAACAGAGTAACCATTATTCTCCTTAAATGAATAACCGTATTGCGATAGACATAATCCAATCACGTCTATGCTCAACGCAAACACCAAATAACAATTATTTAGGTTTAACACCAGTCTCGATGGTAGAGGGAGCGTGCGATGCTTGATCATATCAACATTGGAAACACTTCCAACACATATCGTCAGCTCACCTTTAGCTAGTCTCCGTTTATTCCATAGCTTTTATTTCGAGTTACTAACACTTAGCAACCAAACCGGTATCTAATACCCTGGTGCTACTAGGAGTACTAGTAAAGTACACATCAACACAATGTATATCCAATATACTTCTATCGACCTTGCCAGCCTTCTTATCTACCAAGTATCTAGGGTAATTCTGCTCCAGTGGTTGTTCCCCTTATTACAGAAGCACTTAGTCTCGGGTTTGGGTTCAACCTTGGGTTTCTTCACTAGAGCAGCAGCTGAATTGCCGTTTCATGAAGTATCCCTTCTTGCCCTTGCCCTTCTTGAAACTAGTGGTTTCACCAACCATCAACAATTGATGCTCCTTCTTGATTTCTACTTTGGTGTCAAACATCGCGAATATCTCAAGGATCATCATATATGTCCCTGATATATTATAGTTCATCACGAAGCTCTAGCAGCTTGGTGGTAATGACTTCGGAGAAACATCACTATCTTATCTGGAAGATCAACTCCCACTCGATTCAAATGATTGTTGTACTCAGACAATCTGAGCACAAGCTCAACAATTGAGCTTTTCTCCCTTAGTTTGCAGGCTAAGAAAATCGTCGGAGGTCTTATACCTCTTGACGTGGGCACGAGCCTGAAATCCCAATTTCAGCCCTCGAAGCATCTCATATGTTTCGCGACGTTTCAAAACGTCTTCGGTGCCTCAACTCTAAACCGTTTAGCATTACGCACTGAACTATCATGTAGTCATCAAAACGTGTATGTCAGATGTTCGCAACATCCACAGACGACGTTCGAGGTTCAGCACACTGAGCGGTGCATTAAGGACACAAGCCTTCTATGAAGCAATGAGGACAATCCTCAGTTTACGGACCTAGTCCGCTTAATTGCTACTATCAACTTTCAACTAATTTTTCTCTAGGAACATAACTAAACAGTAGAACTAAAGCGCGAGCTACGACATAATTTGCGAAGACCTTTTGACTATGTTCAGGATAATTTAGTTCATCTTATGAACTCCCACTCAGATAGACATCCCTCTAGTCATCTAAGTGATTACATGATCCGAGTCAACTAGGCCGTGTCCGATCATCACGTGAGACGGACTAGTCAACATCGGTGAACATCTTCATGCTGATCGTATCTACCATACGACTCATGCTCGACCTTTCGGTCTTCTGTGTTCCGAGGCCATGTCTGTACACATGCTAGGCTCGTCAAGTCAACCTAAGTGTTTGCATGTGTAAATCTGTCTTACACCCGTTGTATGTGAACGTTGGAATCAAACACCCGATCATCACGTGGTGCTTTGAAACAACGAACTGTCGCAACGGTGCACAGTTAGGGGGAACACCTTCTTGAAATTTTAATGAGGGATCATCTTATTTACTACCGTTGTTCTAAGCAAACAAGATGCATAAACATGATAAACATCACATGCAATCAAATAGTGACATGATATGTCCAATATCATATTGCTCCTTTTAATCTCCATCTTCGGGGCTCCATGATCATCATCGTCACCGGCATGACACCATGATCTCCATCATCATGATCTCCATCATCGTGTCTTCTTGAAGTTGTCTCGTCAACTATTACTTCTACTACTACAGCTAACGGTTAGCAATAAAGTAAAGTAATTACATGACGTTTATGTTGACACACAGGTCATAAATAAATTAAGACAACTCCTATGGCTCCTGCCGGTTGTCATACTCATCGACATGCAAGTCGTGATTCCTATTATAAGAACATGATCATCTCATACATCACATATATCATTCATCACATCCTTTGGCCATATCACATCACATAGCATACCCTGCAAAAACAAGTTAGACGTCCTCTAATTGTTGTTTGCATGTTTTACGTGGCTGCTATGGGTTTCTAGCAAGAACGTTTCTTACCTACGCAAAGACCACAACGTGATATGCCAATTGCTATTTACCCTTCATAAGGACCCTGTTCATCGAATCCGATCCGACTAAAGTGGGAGAGACAGACACCCGCCAGCCACCTTATGCAACTAGTGCATGTTTGTCGGTGGAACCGGTCTCACGTAAGCGTACGTGTAAGGTTGGTCCGGGCCGCTTCATCCCACGATGCCGCCGAATCAAGATAAGACTAGTAACGGCAAGCATATTGAACAAAATCAACGCCCACAACTACTTTGTGTTCTACTCGTGCATAGAATCTACGCAATAGACCTAGCTCATGATGCCACTGTTGGGGAACGTAGCAGAAATTCAAAATTTTCCTACGTGTCACCAAGATCTATCTATGGAGAAACTAGCAACGAGGGGAAGGAGAGTGCATCTACATACCCTTGTAGATCGCTAAGCGGAAGCGTTCAAGTGAACGGGGTTGATGGAGTCGTACTCGTCGTGATCCAAATCACCGATGACCAAGTGCCGAACGCACGGCACCTCCGCGTTCAACACACGTACAGCCCGGTGACGTCTCCCATGCCTTGATCCAGCAAGGAGAGAGGGAGAGGTTGAGGAAGACTCCATCCAGCAGCAGCACAACGGCGTGGTGGTGGTGGAGGAGCGTGGCAATCCTGCAGGGCTTCGCCAAGCACCACGGGAGAGGAGAAGGACTTGGGAGAGGGGAGGGCTGCACCAAAGGCAAAGGTATGGCTGCCCTCCCACCCCCACACATATATATAGGGGCAAGGGAGAGGGGGGGCGCAGCCTTGGCCCTTCCTCCAAGGAAGGGTGCGGCTAGGGAGGAGTCCCTCCTCCCCAAGGCACCTCGGAGGTGCCTTCCCCCTTTAGGACTCTTCCTTTCCTTATCCCTTGGCGCATGGGCCTCTTGGGGCTGGTGCCCTTGGCCCATATAGGCCAAGGCGCACCCCCTTACAGCCCATGTGGCCCCCCGGGGCAGGTGGCCCCACCCGGTGGACCCCCGGGACCCTTCCGGTGGTCCCGGTACAATACCGGTGACCCCGAAACTTGTCCGGTGACCAAAACAGGACTTCCCATATATAAATCTTTACCTCCGGACCATTCCGGAACTCCTCGTGACGTCCGGGATCTCATCCGGGACTCCGAACAACATTCGGTAACCACATACAAACTTCCTTTATAACCCTAGCGTCATCGAACCTTAAGTGTGTAGACCCTACGGGTTCGGGAGACATGCAGACATGACCGAGACGTTCTCCGGTCAATAACCAATAGCGGGATCTGGATACCCATGTTGGCTCCCACATGTTCCACGATGATCTCATCGGATGAACCACGATGTCAAGGACTTAATCAATCCCGTATACAATTCCCTTTGTCTATCGGTACGATACTTGCCCGAGATTCGATCGTCGGTATCCCGATACCTTGTTCAATCTCGTTACCGGCAAGTCTCTTTACTCGTTCCGTAACACATCATCCCGTGATCAACTCCTTGGTCACATTGTGCACATTATGATGATGTCCTACCGAGTGGGCCCAGAGATACCTCTCCGTCACACGGAGTGACAAATCCCAGTCTCGATTCGTGCCAACCCAACAGACACTTTCGGAGATACCCATAGTGTACCTTTATAGCCACCCAGTTACGTTGTGACGTTTGGCACACCCAAAGCACTCCTACGGTATCCGGGAGTTGCACAATCTCATGGTCTAAGGAAATGATACTTGACATTAGAAAAGCTTTAGCATACGAACTACACGATCTAGTGCTATGCTTAGGATTGGGTCTTGTCCATCACATCATTCTCCTAATGATGTGATCCCGTTATCAAGGACATCCAATGTCCATGGTCAAGAAACCGTAACCATCTATTGATCAACGAGCTAGTCAACTAGAGGCTTACTAGGGACATGGTGTTGTCTATGTATCCACACATGTATCTGAGTTTCCTATCAATACAATTCTCGCATGGATAATAAACGATTATCATGAACAAGGAAATATAATAATAATCAATTTATTATTGCCTCTAGGGCATATTTCCAACAGTTGGTGCCATGTCATGACACCAAGCCAAGTTTCATGATTTTCATGCGTGTTTTAGATTTACAGGAATTAAAAAACCAAGTTTCTCAATGTTTCCAGCCGAGCCATGACGCCCAGATTATTCGAATTTCATTCCCATTTCTGGGATGGGACCCAGAAATTTACCCGAGGACACACATGTGATTTTTCATCCAGCTTTGGTGCACTGGAGCATGTGCTTGTATTTAAAATTTGAATTATGCACACAAAGGTGACACGTTCCCTCTCAGAACCACGAGCCTTCTTGAGAGAAGTTCCGGTTTGCAAGAAACTTATACCAAAATTTGTTCCTATTCTGCAATTTTTTTACCACAGCATGGTAGTACCATGACATGACACCATGCCAAGTTTCACGATTTTCAGGCGTGTTTTGGATTTACAAGAATTTTAAAGCCAAGCTTCTCAATGTTCTCGGCCGAACCACCATGCCCAAATGTTTGAATTTCATTCCCATTTCCTGCATGTGACCTAGAAATTCACCCGAGGACACACATGTGATTCATCAATCAACTTTGGTGCACAGGAGCATGTGCTTGTAGTTCAAATTTGAATTACGTACATTAAATGACGAAAAACTCAATTAATGTATAAAAAGGCCAAACTAACCTGTAATAATTCCAAAATTTAACAGGGCACTTATATAGTTCTATGTTGCCTATGTAAAGAAAATCTGGGGGGAGGCAGCGTATATTGTTTCACACACAAAGGTATAAAGAAATAAAGAAATTAGCATATCTATTTAATTCTTGGGTTCTTATTATTTACGCCACTAGTTGTGTATCACTACTTAGTTTTGCCATTAGAAGTTACAACTACTCAAAAAATGCCATCGATCCGTGAGATGCCTGCTCAAAAATGCAATTAGATATCTAAAAAATGCCACCGTTAAGTTAGATGTTTGCTTAGAAATGCCATTAGACATTGTTATTTTTCACGTCAAACCGTTGACCATGTTACATGACAAAAATAAGCTGATTCTCACAATGATAAGTTAATGGTGTCCAGCACAACACACCCCTCAAATAAAACTAAGCACCCTAGAATTCTTTGACAAAACTAAGCACCCTGAAATTCTTTGACAACTAAACTGTTGGCTATATGATGTTGGCCATATATATTGTACGTATATAATGTGAAGAAATGAGTGATAGTACTATACCAACTACAAGATGAAATGTACTAAATATAACAAGAAGAAACATAACATAGTTCTGCTGGGGACTCAGCACAACACACCCCTCAAATAAAACTAAGCACACCTGAAATTAAACTAAGCAACTAATCCGGTAGACACTACATTAGAACCACCATGAGCAACGACACTGCCACCTTACTCGGACTCCTCATCCACATCCTCGATTTCATCCTTGTTGCTCTTCCTCTTGGCCGATACTTCTTTGCTTGAACTGCACACTTGGCTCTTGCTCTTCATCCAACCCTTGTAGATATTGAAACAAAGGTAGCCATCCATTCCAGCGTTGTGGATATGGTCTATATGTAGTACATTCTACTCCCATGCATGATGAAACTTGAATGGAGGTTTCTTTAGTGTACCGTATGAAGGATGAACCATGGCTCCTGCCAGGATCATCATTGAAGGCTGATCACGGGAGGGCACCAGCCCTTTCTTCTGGAGGTCCAAGGGGTTGCCGACAACGAGACCTATCTGATCCAGGACATCCCTGTCGTTCCTAAAGTCTACAGTAACGAATTTGACTCGGCCATCCTTGAGGAAATTCTTAAAATCCTGGCACTGAACTTCGGCATGGCATATGTGGTAGACCAAGCATAAGTCATGCACGCAAACCTGGATCACGGCGGGCTTCTTCTTCTCTGCCTCCTTTAGATTCTTCTCGCTTCCCAGGACTGTGGTGTACTTAACATCTAGCCCAGCGACCCACTCATCATTTGAGTTTTCAAACATGCGTTTGAAGCGAGCAAGGCATTCTTTGACGTTTTCGGAAGAACGGGTGTAGATGACGTAGAACTCATCACCGGTGATGGTTCTAACCTTGTACTCACCGCCGATCATGGAGATTTGGGACACCATGGATTTGGGAGGAGGGTTAGGATTAGTGGAACTGTCATAATGTGAAAGGACGGGACGACTAGGAGCGGTTTATCGATTGTAAAAATGTCGAGTGGGGGACGCGTGCGAATGGCAGGGTAGTGGCTTGCCTGGTGGATAAATGGATTCATGCACAGTACTATGGGGGCCCAATTAGATGTCATGTCTTCTCGACGCCAAATTAAATGGCTTTCGATGTCATGTCAAGCGTCGGGAAAATTACAAGTGATATGAAGCTTTCCATTCTCCCATGATACGGGCTTCCTAGAGCCCTTGGATCTGAGATCGAATGGTTGCATGGCGTGATTCTAGACCTATGGGTGAATATCCTATCCTGGAGGGTTATTCTGCAAATTTTTAGCAACTTAGCATGCGACCGTTCGATCTCAGATCCAAGGGCTGCCAGCAGCCCGTATCCTGGTTGCGCCTACCACGACCGTCGCCTCGCTCGCGTGGTCACGCCCTTGGAGATTTAACACGGTGAGTTAGGCTATCTAATGTTGGCATGTCATACATAGTGATCACTTAGTAACTCATACAACAAGGTTAGCTATAAGGTTGGCTATAAGATTATTTTTTTTGTTTACTTCTCTCTATCTCTTTCTTAGTAGTATTTATTGCATTCGCCAAGGAGTGACCTCTTCCAATGAAATGGTGCTTAGAAGAGGTGCTATGGGCATTAAATGGCTTAGCAACTCAAGTCCCCAATGCATAGGTGCTTAGTTTTTTGTTGCTAAGTTCTTTCATCTAGGTACACGCGCTTATCACTATTTCTTCCTGGGGTCACCAAACTAGTCTCTCTCCTCTTAATTAACTTGCCACATCAGACTTTATGCCTATGTGGCAGGCTTAGCACCTGTAGGATCAAGTACAATAGTGGGCTAGAAGCCCGCTTTACATGGCATTTTTGCATATGTGGGGGAAAGAGGCAAGGAAAAAGTGGAGGAGTGGGCTCTCAAGCAAGAGCCAGCCTCTACATGGTGGAGCATCGGGAGAGGCACCTATATGGAGGTGGTCAGGAATCAGGAGACTCACGTCGGTCGTAGCACCGTAGCTAAATGATAATGGCAAGTCAAATCACCAGGCCCCACCTGTCCAGCAGTAACTCACCGTCAAATCACGCAGCCCTACATTTGCAGCAGCCTACTCCCTCATCTTCTCGCGTCTCTGCCGAACCGACTAGGCGGAACTGCCCCGCCTACCATGCGGGAAAAGCCCCGCCCTCGACTTTTAAATAGTACAGTATACTATTTTTGTATCCATGGATTGCACCATGGAGCAATGCCTCAAGAAAACGGCGGTACACATGTATGGAGTATACAGCACGCCCGTCGCATTCACGTCGCACCCCAGACGGTCGGCCGGTCTAGCACGCTGCTCTCCGAATGGAACGCGCATCATATTGCATTTGCACACACATGTGGGACCGCAATTTAGAACTGACCATAGGCACACTCCCCGGCCTCGCAAGTTGGGTGAGTCAATAGAAGAGAGAGGAGCGATAGTACTACTAGAGAAGTGTTGTAGGAGTACATACGTTGGTACCTGGACGATCCCCACAAGACACGGAAGATCAGTTGATCCATGCATGTGACCAGACTCCAGCAGACACGCGTGGATTAGCTATCGTCTACATATCGTGCAGGCTGTGTTGTACAGGGTTGTAGTTCTTGTGAGAAATCTAAAAAAAGGTTTCTTATCATCTCGCAAAATTAGGTGTCATGTGCTTCGGATCACTGCGAGGGTTAAACAGCGACAACTAAGTTGGGCTAGTCATTGGCGGCACATGCACGAAGACTACACGGCTGCCATCTAGGTCAAGCCGGCTATGTTAATTAGGACATCTATCGACGGACCCCTTTTCTACGAGTTTATCTTTAATTTGAGCTTTGATCCTCGTCTAGTTTGTCCGTCGGGATTCATCTTGTCTCCTTTGGGCAGTGAGGTTATGATTTCTTGTCATGTGGCATCTTTTCTGTTATATGTTATAATCTGGTGCTTCAGATCAAAATTATGACAACTGCGCCTCCGGGGCACGTGCATGAAGACATCTCGACAGTCATTGCCGAGGTCAAGCCGGCTTCGGCCGGTAGACAAAAGAAAACTGGTACTCCACTATATAGGCAGGAGCCTCCGCGCCTGCTTGCTAGTGTTGCTCTCTTCACACTGTCTCGTCCTCTCCAGATCTAAACACGACAGCGGTGGCCACACACTCTCTCTACTCACCGCTGGTCATAGATCCAGCCGGATCCTCTCCGCCAGGGAAGGTGAGAAGGTGCAACGTTCACGCGGTCATCCTCGACCATGGCTCTTACCCACTGCCGGCGCGTCCCAATCAGCATGACTTGGCGTTCTCTCCCAAGCATCGCTGGCGAGGGAGGGCCTCCCACCCCTTCTTCCTCGTTGTCTTAGTGTGGGCAGATCCGGCCTCCCGTCGCCCACCTAGCGACATCCTGGCGACCCTCAGGTATAACTTCCTTCGAAACCGGCCTTGCTCTACTTCCCGAGCTCCTGACGTCGCTGCATTTGTATCTTTTACTATTTCTCAAGACCCCTCATAGATAGGATCGATCGGCTGTTCGAAAACCACCTCATTTTTTACAGTTAAGAGGTAAAACTAGCTCATTCACTCGAATCTAGTAGTACTTGGTTCAAACAAGGAAGAAAGGGTGTGGGGGTGGGGGAAGATTTGTTACCTGAATCTAGGACTTGGTCGAAAGAGGAAATAATGGGGCAAAAAGTAGCAGAGACTGGCTATCCAACTGGTCTCTAGGTCTAATAGGGAATTAAAGGGAACGCGGTACAAACTCAATATAAACCTGATCTATTGGTTGAAAAAGGAAAGAAAGAGGGGACTGGGGACAAGTCAACAGTGTAAGTCCAACACTAGATTTGCTAGCCTCACACAGTATAAGGTGGATATATACCGAACAAAAATGGGACCAAGCCAGATATCCTCTTCTGATGTTTGTTGCCCCTAGTCGCTCTTATGTAATGCCACTGGTAAAATGTAGTAGTCGCGCTATTAAAAGTAAGGACACGTTAAACCAATGTTGTTTTCAATGTAATGCCTCCAATAATATGAATCACTGGCACTTTTTTTCATGTCCTACTAAATTTCCCATTAAGATAAGTTGCTTCTTTTTGTTAGAGATGCAACTATCCTGGTCCACCTACTCTCTCGTGCCCAAATACCGACTCTGTAGCAGCTGTTAATGTAATGCTGCTGGTAAAATGAAGCAATGGCACCATTAAAGGAATGTCGTATTTAATGGTTGTCTTGTTAATCCTAATACCCACACTAATATCTAGCAATGTTGCTAGAAATTGCTACTGTCCTTGTACGATTGCCATTCAGATAAGGAACATGCTTTTTTTCATTTGATGCATGTTTCATCACTTGTTAGTCACCCTCCTTTCCACCTTTTTTGTGCAAATAGAGATATACATTTCACGCTTGATCTTAGTTGAACTGCACAAATGATATCCAAATTATAGTTGAACATTCTAGGAGCTTCATGACCAACCTTGATGTTGCTCAATTTTATTGCAACTAATGAAGAAGAAGCTCTGTGGGTTTCGTTTTCTGATGGAAATGTAACCGGGGCTGGAGCCCTTTTCTTGAAAAAAAGAAGAAGAAGCTGCTAGCTCATGGGACATTGCTTCATTTTAGGTGAACTGCACCAAAAGGTCCCATGAACTGAATCATCCATGTTGGTGACTGGTGTCATCCCTTCTACGATGGCGTTGACTGCAGATATGGTTCATATCACGAGATATGTTCCTTTTTCGTCTGACCGTTTGCCAAAGCTCCTGCATGTTGATCCTGCTCTTGTGCTACTATTTTGGCACTGCCATGATAAAGTCGTAATGTTATTATTTTGCACCTTAATCTAGTGGCACTATTAATTTGAGGCAATGTTTTGGCACCGCTAGTGCTACTTTTTTTATATATATCAAAAGAGAGGGTTCCCTCCGATTTCATTAAAGAAACCCAACCATAGAGAACCATTATCCGACAACATCTCAGTGTAAACGGGCAGTTATGCAACTACTACTAGAACGGACTGAGTACTAGTAGGAGACAAGTTCGCCACATAAGCTAGGCAGGTAGGGGGGCGCAACACCAGCTCGACCAAGTTTGGATTACAACCCAAATGCTACCAAAGAAACATCAGGGGGAAGATAGGGACTGAAAGAGCCAGCTTCAGCATCCCAGTCTAAGCACCCCTGGCCTTCATCCTTGCGACGCACGGTACACCTTGTTTGCCACCTGCTCGACCCTAGTGTCACTGATAAAATGAAGTAATAATACAGTTAAAATAGAGCGAGTGTCCTCTCTATCATTTCATTTCCAATGTAGATAAAGAAAGTGCTTCTCTTTGTTAATGTATGTTTCATCAACTAGTCCCATTGTTAATGTTTAAGCATTTCTGCAAAATGGGGTGCTTAATTTTAGTTGATCTACACAAAAATAGAGATTTGAATGTCTCAAGGCCCCTCCTTGTACTACCTCTGTACACTGATGTTCATCACTGGCAGAAGGTGTATCAGGCAGACTTGGGACGATTTCCAGTATGAGGCGTGACGTACCGTATGAGGCGTCGCAGGGCCCATCTCGCCCTCGCAGCATGGCATACTATGATACTATCGCAATATTTTATTCTATTTATTTTGCATGTTTCATCAACTAGTGCCACTATTATGTAATCACGCTTTTTCATTATCTTTGCAAACAGGGTTATTCAGCTGCACTTTGGTGGAACTGCACAAATGTACGGATGGAACCGGCATATATGCAGAGTGCCAGGTGTGCCAAGTAAAAATTACCGACACCAACCATGCTCCATGCACGCATTGGCATCCACCACCACCAGTGGGATGTGTGGCGCTCTCTATGGACGGATCTTTCTCGGCAGCAAATCCTCTAACCAAATACAAGTAGGTTATATTGGCAGTTTTCTAGGGAGTACTCTTTTCTGAAAGAAGCACCAATCAACTTTTCTTTATTTGTACACAGTGTCACAACTTTGACCCAAAGGTCCAGAGCTATTTAAGGGTGATTGGAGTAGTACTCGGAGACTAATTGTAAGCATGATTTTCATTAGCTGTCACACTGATTGTAAGCATGAGCAGGTCGAAGATTAGGTTAGTGCAAAGCTTACCTTAAACACTACCCCCACCATTGAAACGAGGCGAGCATCAAGGGAACTGTGGAGAACGTCAGGGAAGCGACGTCGCGCCATTCGGCCTCCTCTTGCGGTGGGAGAACGAATACTCCTGTGGCTCCGGCTGGCTTTGCACCCTCACGAATGGCACACCATACTCGATCGATTCGTTATCCTCTGGGTGCTCCACCTTCGACCTGTACACCCACCACCTCCACCTGACTTTCGCCTCGGGCGAATCTGTCTGCTCCATCGCCCAAAGAAGATACTCGATGAACTCGAAGGACTGCGGCGTGACTGCCGCCGAGGAGTACATGTACATCGCCGCCCTCATCACCTTTGTCTTGCTCTTTCGCATACATTGCCACATGGCCCTCACAGTCCTCCAAATCTCCCACTCATTGTCAAACCAAGTAAGGATCTCCTTCAACCTGGCTAACTTTGCCTGGTCACCGTCGGCGATCTGCCTGATTCGCTGAAGCATCCTCTCCATAAATGTCCTTCTGAGTGGTCCGGTGCTAGCTTTGGAAGATGGGAGGAGAGACGGTGGTCTTGCAATAGAGAAGAGGGAGAGGTGAGACAGTGGTTTTGGAATGGAAATGATGGAGAGGAGAGGAGGTGGTTTTGCAATGGAGAAGAGGGAGAGGCGACACAGTGCTTTTGTAATGGAGATGATGGATAGGAGAGGAGGTGCTTTTGCAATGGAGACGAGGGAGAGGCGAGCCAGTGGTTTTTGAATGGAGATGATGGAGAGGAGAGGAGGTGGTTTTGCAATGGAGAATAGGGAGAGGAGCGTGCGGAAGCGATTTAGGATTGGACGAGAGGGCCGGCGCGCTGTGACTGGATCAAAATCAAAATCAATTTACCCTTCAATTAAGAAAGCTACCCCACATTAACTAGTCTCCCTTTTATTCTGGGTCATAATTGACCATGATTTTCGCAAATAAAATATATGTTATACATTGCAAAAATAATAGAATTTCAAAGTGCCTTCAGATATGAACCAAACGATACAATTTTTGGTGACATGTATTGTCAGGACCCCGACTCAATGCCACATCGATCTAGCATGTAACACCTCATATCACTTTGCGGCCTCACGCACGGTATTCCCACGGGTGTCGCTTTACCTTTGCCCGGGACCGTTTGCGCCTTTTGGCACACGTATATGACAGTGTCGCTAGCATCCATATGATAAGGAGCCCGGGCTGACATGGCTAGTCGTAAACCCAAAGCGGCACAGACTTACAGGGACAGGCATCCATGACCCAGCATCGAACGTGTCGGTCATCAGCGAGTGAATCCAGGCTGTAGCACTGGGCTAGCAGGACTCCGGTGAACCGGGCTGTAGCGGGCTAACAGGACTCCGGTATTCACCGCGTGACATTTCCCCGAAGGGACAGACACAGGAACGAAGAAGGACACATGCCGGCCAGCCTAAGTGTTCCGGAGCAGTAGCAAGCTACCATGGCTCGGTGGAAACACTAGGAGACATTTCCCCGTAAGAGAGGCTACTAAAGATAAACAACTAGATGGTCAGATCCCACACATACCAAGCATTTCAATAACATACACACAATATGCTCGATATGTGCAAATACAACATGGCATCGCAACATGACTCTATGACTCAAGTAATCTATTCAATAGGCTCCGAGGAGCGAGATATTACAAACATGGGTCTCATGACCCAACATTCAGAGCATACAAATCAAGCACAAGCGGAAGCTATCATGTCTGGGTACAGACATCTATAAATGAAAAAGGCTGAGAAGCCTGACTATCTATCAGATCATGCCGAGGGCACAAGATCGTAGCTGAGGTATCAAGCTAAACGTCGAAGTCCACGCGAAACTACTAGCGAGACCGAAGTCTCTCTGCAAAAACATAAATAGGCAAACGTGAGTACAAATGTACCCAGCAAGACTTACATCAGAACTAACTACATATGCATCATTATCAACAAGGGGATGGTGGAGTTTGACTGCAGCAAGCCATCTTTGACTCGGTGGCTATCCTAAACTACGATTGCAAGCGACTCTTTTGAGGTGGCGCACACGAGTCCACATATTCACCATATCAATACACCACTATGGATCCGCTCCCGTCTCCCTACGAGAACGCCATCCATAGCACTCACACTTATCTTGCGTATTTTAGAGTATCCACTTTCACTTGTCTATGAACTGATATAAGCAACCCAGAAGTCCTTTTCCGCGGACACGGCTATTCGAATAGATTAGGTTAACCCTGCAGGGGTGTACTTCTTCACACACGCTCTCACCACTTACCGCCGTTTACACGACATGTACTCGGCAACCTTCAAGCGGAAGCCCAACGTGGGTGTCGGCCACGGCCTGCCTAAACACTCGAGTCTCTAGTCCAGGTTTATCGCCTATTCGGGTTCCATCCATGAGGAGATCCGGCCGGAGTTTCGCTCACAGCCCCAAACGATGTGAACAGGGTTCCCGAGACACCAAACGGGCGCCCGGTACACCGTGCCACGTGCCTACCGCATCACAGCCCACCCCTACGGTCAGCGCTGTCCACGGCCTCCAGCATACTACAAACACCAGAAACTACTTGCAACTCCTGGACAGAGGACAAGGGTGATTAAGAAGCCGAGAGGGTCCATTGGTTTCGGGCCCAATGCGTGGTAGTAGCTGAATCATGGATCACAAACACAGAACTCAGTTCCTGAGGACGGCTGCAATGAGACAACCCACCATGTACTCCTACATGGCCTCTCACCGCTACCTTTACCAAATCGTGTTCACACACTTAGCTCACACACAGTGGGACATGTTCACACGCCTCTGATTCATCCCCGATGAATCAGACCTGACTCAACTCTAAGCAGTAGCAGGCATGACAAACAAACATGAATGAGTAGGCACAACAGGGCTCAAACAACTCCTACTCATGCTAGTGGGTTTCATCTAATTACTGTGGAATGACAGGTCATGCAGAGGATAAAGGGGTTCAGCTACCGCAGCATGTAACAGTTGAATCGGTGTTGTCCTAATGCAGTAAAAGAGAGCAGGAGCGAGAGAGTAGGTTTGTATCGGAATGAACAAGGGGTTTTTGCTTGCCTGGCACTTCTGAAGATAGCATTGAGTCTTCATCAGTGTCAACGATCGCATCATCGGTACACGTCTATCAAGAGGGGACAAATACCGGCAATACAGAAAAAGCACGATCAATGCAATGCACAATATGATGCATGCTATGACATGGCAAAATGAATGTGTTTTGGGCTAATGCATCTAAAACCAGATTAAATGGGGTTGGTTTGAATACAAGATTCAAATTTAAACTCCATATGTGATTATTTAAATGCCCTTTATATGATTTGTGCTAAACAGCAGCTATAAGTTGTTCTAACATGCATGAAAATGGTACAGATGGATTCCTTGAATTTTTCTGATAATTTTTCATATATAAATTATTTAATTTGGAGTTACGGTTAATTTTCTATGATTTATAGAAGTTTATATAATTTTCTGGAATTTCCTGAATTATAAAAAAAATCCAGAAAATGGTTTATTGCGTCAGCCCCACGTCACAGTGACGTCAGCAGGGTCAACGGGCTGGTCCAGGTCAAACCTGACGTGTGGGGGCCACACGTCAGTGACACAGGAGCTAATCCCGGTCAAACCCAGCGCTGACTGGGGTTTGACCAGGGGTGGGGTCCGCTGTCAGTGGCCTAGTGGGTGATTAGCGGGGTAGTTAGTCCCTAATGACCGGCCACATCAGCTCCTGCCGGAGTTTCGCCGGCGGCGACCATTCCGCACGGCGGGGGAACGCCGGACTTGCGCTAGGGGCATCGGATCGACGAGCCAAGGGCACCAGGAGGTAGCCCGCGCCCGTGCGCATCTAGAGGAACCAACGGGAGGTGCGGGGGTGGCCGGGGTTCGCCGGAGGCGAGCTCGCGGCGGCGGCCGGAGCTCGGGCAACAGCGGAGATGGCGCTATGGTGCATGGGAGGAGGGCTGGTGGCCGCTACGGCCTCCTGGGAGTTCTCTGAGCACAGCGGTGTGCTCGGATTCGAGCTGTGGTGGCTCTAGCCACGCCGGCGATGAGGCGCGGCGGCGGCGAGCTTCGGGCATGGCAGCGCTAGCGCTAGGGAGCGTGCGGAGCGACGGGAAAAAGGGGCGAACGGCAGAGGAGCTCACAGCGGTTCCGCAGGGTTGGTCAGTGGGCTCGGGGATGTCCTGTCGGCGGCGAATCGAACGGCGGCGAGCTTCGGTGGCCGGCGACGGAACGGCGATGGTGGCGGCGTTGCGGGGCTTCCGGGGGGGCCGTGGGTCGGTGGGGAGGAAGGAGGGGGTCGAGGCGGAGCTCGCAAGCACAGCGAGGGGTCGAGGGGGAGACGGTGGGTGCGGTGGTGCTCGTCGGCGGCGGCGGCGCATTCGGTGAGCGAGAGGGAGAGGCGAACAGGGGGGAAGAGGGGCACGGGGAGAGGGGAGCGGTGCAGGGGGTGCGTGGCGTCGTCCGGGGCGTCGCTGGGGAGGAAGCAGGAGGTGGCTAGGGTGGGGGGGAAAAGCAGGAGGTGGCCGGGGCAGCGTCGGCGAGCGCCACGCCTCGCCTCTGCTCGTCCTCCTGGCAGAGGAGGAAGAGGACAAAGGAGGAGGAGGTGGGCTGGGCCGGCTGGGGGAACTGGGCCGGCTCTGGTAAGCAGGTAAGTCGCCCAGGTGGGCTGCAGGTAATGTTTCTCTCCTCTCTTTTATTTCTATTCTGTTTTATATTTTTTTTCTATTTCTGCAATTTGTTTTTGATTTGTTTTAAAATATCAAATCATTTTATAAAATCCTGGAAATAATTATGGGTACTTTCTGAATTATTTCAGTGACCCTTATCAATTTCCAACATTTATTTGAGCATTTAAATTATTTATAGTATTTAAATGCCCAAAGTCAAATACAATATGATTTAATTCAAAAATCCAAAAATGACCTAAGAATATAATCATCATTTTTGGCAGAGGTTTCCACCTTAACCAGAAATCATGAACTTTTCTTAGGAACCTTTTGGGTTTATTGAAGAGATTTTAATTCACCCTAGTTGAGTTGATTTAATGCTAGGGTTTGAACATCCCCATTTCAAATTTAGGCAAAATTTAAACATGATGCAAACATGAAGCTAGCCTAGAGCACTACCAGCAGCTAGGGATGTGACATGCATTCACATTTTGCTTGTCAAATACAGTACGTGGTCAAACTTTGACCCAAAATATGCAAAACAAAAAAATACTTCCAAGACCAGCGCCGCTCTTTCTCTCTTCTCCTCTTAAACCACCACCGCTCCTCTCCTGTTCCAATCTAAATCTAGCGCCGCTCCTCTCCTCTTCCATTTCAAAACCACCGCCCCTCCTCTCCTGTTCCAATCCAAAACCAGCGTCGCTCCTCTCTCGTTCTAATCCAAAACCAGCGCTGCTCCTCTTCTCTTCCATTCAAAAACCACCGCCGGCGAGTGAAGGTGTTGTGGAGAAGTAGATCGATGGAGGAGTACAACCGATACGTGAGGATCGCAGACGGCGACCCTGTGAAGCTAGCTAGGATGTTGGAGATACATTCTTGGTTTGACAACAAGGACCAACTAGTGGCGACTGTGACAACCATCGCCAAATATCTGCAACAGAGCGAAAAGGCGGCGATACTCCCGGAGGGAGTCGTGCGGGAATACATAGAATTGCTCCTCTGGGCCATGGAGCAAACAGATTCACCGAATCCGATCGTGAGGGAGTGGTGGTGGAATTATCGATCCCAGATGGAGCATCCACTAGAGATTGAAGGATCAAGCATCTACAGGGTGCCGTTTGTGAGGGTGTCGTGCCAGAGCGAGCTGGTAGAGTCTTCGCCGACCGAACCCAACTGCAAGAGGAGAAAAACAATTGGCCCCGTGACGCTTCCCCGCCATCCTTTCCCTCGCCGTTCACATCGTCTCAAGGGGCATCTGTCTGCCGCCGAGGAATAGGAGGGACTGCCCCCCCCCCCAGCCCAATAGTCGGGCATGTTGTGAATTGTCAGGAGGAGCTTAGGGTTGTTAGTATTTGCAGGTAGTGAATTGTGTTTTGTGTTGTGTATTTTGAGAGTACTTTCAGATATGAATGTCTTTTGAATTTCAGATTTGCAGTATTGACCATATGAAGTATTTTATGAATTCTATAGATCTATTTTTAGCACTTCAAAAATGTAGTTTCATAGGAGTATAAAAGTGTAGACAATGTGATTCTCAGAGAAGAAACTGCAAGTTCCAGTTTCAAATAAGAAACTCCAAGTTCAGTGTCAGATAAGAAACTGCAACTTTCAGAGGCAGAGCATTCATCTTAACACGGCCTTTTCAAACAGTGTTAACATCATGTTGGAAGTTTTATTCATGGTCGAAACTGGAACTACCAGCCAGTTAACATTATGCTGATCAACATTCATGCATAGCACATCTTCATATGATGCACAGTCAAAAAGATATGCTATTTTCAAAATGCCCACACAATGTCGATTGTGCGAAAAACAGAGAAAACGAGGGACGAAGTTTTGGCAAGTGTTGGACATGGTGTGCGTATATGACAATTGGCACCCACATGTCAATAAAGGCAGAGGCAAAAAATTTGGAGATATTTTCTCTGCACAAGTGGAATCGAACCCGGGCGAAACAGCTGTCGGGTAGTGTCACTTGGCCACTAGGCTAGTTCAGTTGTTTCGTTACTAATAAGGCACTTCCTCTGGTGGTGATCTCCTCCTGCGTCTTTGTGCACTCGCCGCGACGCCGTTGTCTGCCGTTGTGAACATGCTGAACAAACGAGAGGAATCTGGAGAGGACTGTATGTGGAGAGACGGACAGTCGGGACCCATCAGGTCTATGGCCGTACGCAAGCAAGTGCCTCATCGAAAAAATACTTCCTCCTAATGCTATACTGATGCTGGCGCCCACGGGTTTGTCAACATAGTAGCATTTTTTAGGTGCTTCAACGTAGCTACTATCTCTACTCTTATAAAAAACGAAGTTGCTGATGATGGTGTGCCTGCCATCCTGCAATATAGGCCGTCCAATTTATATCTGACAGATAGGAAGGAAACAATGGCAATTTTGCAAAAAGATACCCACACCCCTCTCCAGATTTGCAAATAAGGCCTTCCCTCGTTCATCCTTTTCTCCCACCAGATAAACTACTCATACAAATGCATCTTGATGTGTGCAACGCATGAGCATCTTCCTAGTAGGAGATAAATTCACAACGAAGCCGGGGAGCTGGCAGGTATCATTTATTATCACTGGGGCAGCAAGTATCAGCTGGGTTTTGGGCTGCCCCATCTAGGCTTTCTTTTTTAACATGTGCAGCCCACGACCTCGGATGGGAGGTCCATAGGCCTGTTTGTATTTTCTTGAGGGCCGTCGTGTATCGACTGGCCTATGGACCCCCCATCCAAGATTTTATTTTTCTTCAAACATCGGCAGCCCAATTTCTGTATTTTTTTGAAGAAAACGCAGAGGTCTGTTCTATTTTTCTATATAAGAATAGGAATGCCTGGTCCAACTTATGTTTCCCTTCTAACTATATTATATATATTTAAATTATTTTATATATTATTATATATTACTCTTATTGTCATCATATATTTAACAGATACTTACATATGTAAGAAAACAATATCCCACATCTTATTAACTTATAAAAATAATTTCTTAACAATAAAATCCTGGATTTTTTTGGCAACCAAAATCCTGGTGATTGTTACAAAAGCTTGGTAAGATTTAAGGACCAATGTAACAATAAATCACTTATTATTTAACTATATATGTAACAAAATGCTCAGCCTCTATTTATTTTTTGATAACATTGTTGCGTCCACCCCAACATTATAATTAGAATCAGCCCAGCAAAATCGTGTATTTCGAAAAAGTGCAAATGGCCTGTAATTTTTTAGGAAAAACATAAATGGCCGCATGGACGCTACATTATTTGTTCACCCAGCCCAGCTAATGGACTGTAATTCAAAAAAATGATCAAATTGACTGTAAATTCTACCCCACAAAAAACTGTAAATTCTGAAAAAATGGGTTGAATACATGCCACATTTTTGGAGCCTGAAATGTGGGCCAATAGGTCGAAGCCAATGCATGTCGTTTTCAAATTAGTCAACAAATGATTCTGACATCGTTAGCCGTTGGATTTACATTCAAGGACCGGCATCCATCTTCAATCTCTCTTCTTCTTCCTGCAGTGCCGCCGGGACCACCTGCTCCCGCCTCCTGCTGCTAGCAGCTCTGCTTAGCACGCTTCGTTGTGAAGCGCTACTCCACCGTTGGCCAGGCCATCCCTCCACCCCTCCACACCTCCTGTTCCTCTCCACCGACTGCCGAACCACACCGCACCAGAACCAGTTAACCCTCGTACACCTCTCCGTATGCGACTCTACTCCCGCATCTTCCCATCTTCGGCTCGTTGCTGTCCGGGGCCTCGCCGTCGTCCACCACCATGGATGTGCTCGGCGCAGAGTGGTCAGCGTGGTCAACGAATGACACCATCAGAAGTAGACTGTGCGTGGAGAAGCTGACTGCTGGGTCCACGGCCGCGCGGAAGGAAATGCCTCCTTATTAAGTGAAAAATAATGATTCCTCCACCTGATAGCTGGAACCCACCGGAAGGGCCCCTGTATTTCGTGGAAAAAACGTTCCCACCGCTGACAGGTTGGACCCACCAGCTATATCTTCGCACTCAAGGAAGTGCCTCCTTATTACGCAAAAAAATAAATACCCCCTTGCTAGTTCGGACCCACAATAGTGGGAGGCTGACTTGTGGGCCAACTAAGTTGACGGGGACAGAGGGCTTTGTCAACTTTGTCAATATTAACGACTCTAGCTCTAGTGACCGTATGATTTCCATCCAACGGCCGTAGTGCTTCTTCAACCTCTGGTCTTCTTGCTCCAGCCGCCCAAACCAGCACCGGTCGTTCCTCGTGCTCCTGCCTCCCGTGGCCGGCTGCGATGCCGCGGAGGCCTCACCGCCCCCTACTACTCCCACCGCTGGCCAGGCCATCCCTCTACTCACCCACACCCCCTGTTATTCTAAGGCAACGGCAGCCTCGCAGCATAGCGAACCAGTGAACCCTCATACTCCTCTACGCGTGGGCATCCACTGCTGCGTCTTCCCCGGCTCCGCGTCGTCCCCTTCCTAGGCCTCACCGTCGTCCACCGCCCTGGTGCTCTTGGCCCGGTGTGGTCAACGTGGTCAAGGAACGGCTTCCATCAGACGTGGACTGTACGTGGAGAGGCTGACGGCTGGGTCCACGGCCGCAGCAAGGAAGTGCCCCTTATTACGTGGAAAATAATGATTCCTCCACCTGACAGCAGGGACCCACCGGACGGGCAACCGTATTTCACGAAAAAATGTTTCCTCCCTGACTGCTGGGACCTACCAGCGACATCTTCGCACGCAAGGAAGTGCGTCCGGGCAACAACAAAATGATTTGCCCCCCTGACTGCTGGGACCCACCGGCTACATCTTCGCACGCGAGGAAGTGCCTGACAGTCGGGACCCACCTGGTCGAAGCGTACGTAGCGTTGTCATTCTGGTCGTGAATGTGTACGTACATACTGGTCCATGTAGGGGCGTGCACGTGTCGTAGTAGAGGCGCGCACGTAGCATGTACAAGTACGTACAATGGCCAGTGTGCAAGAAAGAAAATACGGCCCGTACGTACATACGGGCAGGGTCTCGAACGCCTACTTGCGCATACGTAGGGCCAGGGGTCGTGTACATGGCTGGGTCGGAACGGAGAAATAACGTCGTCGTTGTGTTCATGGGGAGCCAACCGGCTGGGTCGAAACAAAATGCGTCGTCGTGTTCATTGGGAGGGCTTGGATGGAACAGCCAATGGAAACGAGGCCTGGCGTACCGCAGAATGGAGGAAACGGCCTTGTGTTCGATCGACCACCGTCGAAACAGGATCCTGTTCATCGGCAGGGGTCTGGTGTACCGCAAAACGGAGGAAACGGACCTCCTACGGTCGAAACAGGAGTCCTGTTCATCAGGAGGGGTGTGGTGTACCGCAAAATGGAGGAAACTGACTTGTGTTGGAGCGCTATGGTCGAAACGGGGGTCATGTTCATCGGGAGGGGTGTGGCGTACCACAAAACGGGACTCCATGGGATACTATTCATCTCCACTGTCGACCCCCTCCAGCCTCCACGGGCTACTGTTCATCCACCGTCGACCTCCTCCAGCCTCCACTTGCGACTGTTCATCCACAGGCTCCTGTTCATCCAGCCTCCACCGCGCGCTACTCCACCGGCTACTGTTCAACCAGCCCTCTCCACGGGCTCCTGTTCAACCATCCCTCCACGGGCTACTGTTCATCCAGCCTTCCACAGGGTGGTCCTATTCATCCAGCCCTCCACGGGGTCTTATTCATCCAGCCCCAACCGGCTCGATCGATCGGGGTCCTGTTCATCCAGAGGCAACACCACGGGGTCCTGTTCATCCACCCCCACCGGGAAATGTTCATCCAAACCCCCCAACAAAGCTCACTGTTCATCCAGAGGCAGCATCGATCGCCTTCAGTTATCAGCAATAGCAAAGGAATCACTCGGGTTCAGTAACGTAGCTAGTGCAATCGCTCGGGTTCAGTTAGAGCCCAACGCCTTGCACACACGCGCATACGTGTACGAGAGAAACATGCATCGCTCGGCCCCCGACCACCCACCGTAACCGGGAACTCCCCTAAATTTTCCTCGCCCTCGCTTCTACCATGGTTTTTTCCATCATGGATGGCCCAAAGAATGCCATGCAGCTACATCTCCAGCCCGCCCAGGATGAAAAGCCAATTTTCTGTCATGATTTTTGTCATAGAAGTAGGAGCCCACCACATCTATGATGATCCCGGGTTTTGTCACAATTATTGTCATAGAAGTGTCATAAGTATGACAGAAAAAAATTTCGTTCGCCCAAAATGTCACGGATGTGTCCTTTTTTGTAGTGTTATCTCATCTGCTTCTCCCACAATCGCCAATGGCACTGGTCCGTCGTCGTCGCTCAGCCACTCCACTGTCATCAGAGGACAGCTCTAGCTGGGAGGCTACACCGTGCTGGCGGCCCAGTCCCCGACATAGTGTAGTGCGTGTGGCGTCCCTGTTGGGTGTGCGCGGAACACCCACCACACGCTCCACCGCAGCTGCCCGTCAGCAGCTGTTGCCGGCCTTCGTTGCTGCCACACCACCGTCAAAAACCAGGGCCATCTCCCGCTCCACTGCGCGGCCCGAAGGCGGGAGGTGGCTGTTGTGGCCGCCACCCCACTGCCGGCCACCATGGCCATCACCCGCTTCGCCACCGTGGCCCGAAGGCGGGAGGTGGTGGTCATGGCCGCCACCCCATCGTCGGCCGCCATGGCCGCCAGCCCACCGTCGACCGCCAGGATAATTACCCGCTCCACCGTCGCGGCCCGAAGGCGGGAGATAGAGGTGGAGGCCCGCACGTGCGTCAACGACCTTGCGTGCTACATCGAGTTCCTGCGGGAGGAGGAGGAGCGCCTCGTCGAGCATGCAAAGAGCCTTACCGCAGTCGTGGCCACAGCACACGACGATGCAGAGGCGAGGAATCATGAGATCTATGAGCAGTCCCGCCGCTTCGAGAGGGATTGTCTGGAGCGGCAGTGGGCGTTCGAGCTGGCGAGCGTGGTTGAACGTGCAGCAGCGGCAGGCACCATATTGCATTTGTCCAGCTCGTTGATAGGCTCCTCCTCCTCCTCTGCCTCTTACTGAGCGGGTGAGCGCGCTCAGCAGAGGAGAGGCTGCCAGAAGTAGCACAAAGCCCCTCCGTGGTAGTAGTAGTAGTATTTAGGGGCTATTTTGTTCAGTTCATCTAACTATACATGTGTGGTCGAACTATACAACGTACTTAAAATTAGCTAGTATATATAGTTGAACTAGCTATTTCAGTTTGTGGTTGGCAACAATTGGGGAGAAGTTTGGTCGGTTCAGCTATCGAGTTGAACTATTTGTATAAATTAAGAATGATTATTTAATCTATGAATGAAATCTATGCTTAATTACTGAATTTTAGTTGCAAAAATTACATAGTGCTAATGATTTCTAGCTGCATATTTTTACAAATCGCAGTGTTACAAGGATTGAAAAATGGCAAAGTTACTAGATCAACAAATGTAAATCTTTCCAGTTTGACAAATGGCAACATACCCAATATGGCATATGCAAATCTTACCAAATTATTTGTACATGGTTGCACACGGGTCATCCAAAACAACCGTTTGCGTTAAAGGGATGCACAAATCCTGCGCTGCTCTCACTTTGCATACGGGTGTCCTATCTAAAACGTTTGTGATCAAGAGCTGGAGAAATCATACTCGGCACATTTTCTATTGGCTTCCTGGGGAAGTTGTCGGTTTGCATACGGGTGTTCTAACTAAAATGTTTGCGATGAGTGTTTTATATTTAAAAAGTTAATTAAACAACGACTTGAGCACCATTAATGGAGAGGATCCGTGCAAGGCAGGCGGCCATGGAAGTCAAAGGGCTCGCTTCCCAGTGAGTCTGCGTAGCATACAGCTCGCACGCTTCCCGATGAGCCTGCGCACTCGAGGACAACTTGCATGCCTCTCGGTCAGCCTGCGCACCGGACGACGCTCGCACGCCTCCCATTCAGTCAAGGTCAAGCAGTTGTCCTCACGGCACCTCCTACAGCCATTAAAACCAAGACACATGGCGTCGCGTGAAAGGTTAACAGAACGCACACGGTTTGAATTATACAAACGTTTGAGATATTAAAGTGGTAGCTATTTTTTCAAAATGCCTTTGTTGGCTGTCATTATTCGAGTGCGCCTTCTCTCAAAATGGACACGAAAAATACCACAACATGTCGGGTCCCATTCCATGATAGCATGCCAAGTTTCATAAATTTCAGACGAATTTTGGATTTACTAGAATTTAAAAACCAGGCATCTCAATGTTTTTCCGGCAATAAACGGTGCTCTGGTGTTTGAAATTCATTCCCATTTCTTGCATGGGACCTAAGCATGCACCCAAGGACATAGATTTGATTTGTCAACCAATTTATATGCATTGGAGCATGTGCATGTAGTTCAAATTTGAATTATGCACATAAATGCATTGAAAACTCAGTTAATCCATAAAAATGTCCAAACGAACCCCGAAAAATCACAAAAATTCACACAACACTCTTGTTGTTCTATGTTGACACAAGAAAAAAATTTGAAAGCAGTAAGAGGCAATGAATATTGTTTCGTCCCCAAAGGTGGGACGTTCCCTACCGAAAACCATCATGCTTGTTGCGAGAAGCTCCGGCTTGTGAGAAGCATATATCCAAACCTACCCCAAATGGGATAAAAAATTACCACGGGATGTTAATGCTGCTCCATGATAGCATACCAAGTTTCTTGAATTTCAGACGAGTTTTGGATTTACTAGAATTTAAAAACCAGGCATCTCAATATTTTGCCAGCAATCAATGGTGCCCTGGTGTTTGAAATTCATTCCCATTTTTGCTTGGGACCTAAGCATGCACCCAAGGACACAGATTTGATTTTTCAACCAATTTATATGCACTAGAGCATGTGCATGTAGTTCAAATATGAATTGTGCACATAAATGCATTAAAAACTCAGTTAATGCATCAAAATGTCCAAACGAACCCTGAAAATCACAAAAATTCACACAACACTCCTATTTTTCTATGTTGACATGAGAAAAAAATTGAAAGCAATAAGAGGCAATGGATATCATTTCGTCCCCAAAGGAGGGACGTTCCCTACCGAAAACCATCATGCTTGTTGTGAGAAGCTTTAGTTTGTGAGCAGCATATACCCAAACCTGCCCCAAATGGGACAAAAACTTTACCACGACATGTTGATGCCGCTCCATGATAGCATGCCAAGTTTTATGAATTTCAGACGAGTTTTTAATTTACTAGAATTTGAAAACCAGGCATCTCAATGTTTTGCCGGCAATCAATGGTGCCCTGGTGTTTGAAATTCATTCCCATTTATTGCATGGGACCTAAGCATGCACCCAAGGACACATATTTGAATTATGCGCATAAAATGCCTGGAAAATCCAGTTAATGTATAAAAATGTACAAATGAACCCTGAAATATTCCAAAATTGAACACAACACTCCTGTTGTTCTATGTTGACACTCTAAAATTTTTGAAAGCAATAAGGGGCAACAGATATCGTTTCGTCCCCAAAGGTGGTACGTTCCCAACCGAAACCATCACGCTTGTTGTGAGAAGCTCTGGTTTGTGAGAAGCTTATACCCAAACCTGCCCCAAATGGGACAAATTTTTTACCACGGCATGTTGATGTCGCTCCATGATAGCATGCCAAGTTTCATGAATTTCAAACGAGTTTTGGATTTACTAGAATTTAAAAACCAGGTATCTCAATGTTTGGGGCCGAGTGATGGTGGTAGGGTGTGTGACATTCATTCCCATTTCTTGCATGGGACCTAAGCATGCAACCAAGGACACATATTTGACTTTTTTAACCAGTTTATATGCACTGGAGCATGTGCATGTAGTTCAAATTTGAATTATGCACATAAAATGCCTGGTAGACCCAGTTAATATATAAAAATGTCCGAATGAACCCCGAAAAATTCCAAAATTGAACACAACACTCATATTGCAATGGATATCGTTTCGTCCCCAAAGGTGGCATGCTCCCTACCGAAACCATCACGCTTGTTGTCAGAAGCTCTAGTTTGTCAGAAGCTTATACCCAAACCTACCCCAAATGGGACAATTTTTTTACAACGGCATGTTGATGTCGCTCCATGATAGCATGCCAAGTTTCATGAATTTCAAATGAGTTTTGGATTTTCTAGAATTTAAAAACCAGGTATCTCAATGTTTGCGGCGGAGTGACGGAGGCAGGGTGTGTGACATTCATTCCCATTGCTTGTATGGGACCTAAGCATGCAACCAAGGACACATATTTGATTTTTCAACCCGTTTATTTGCACGGGAGCATGTGCATGTAGTAGAAATTAGAATTATGCACCTGAAATGCCTACAAAACCAAGTTAATATATAAAAACGTCCAAATGAACCCTAAATAATTCCAATTTTTTTGACGACACACCTATGGTTGCATGTTCACTACAGATAAAAGTTCTAACAATTCAAACACCATCTTTTTTAGCTGTGACCCCATTACGTAAGTGAAATCAAGACAATAAATCAAGTAGATCGCACACAGTTTATTATCACCAACCGTGTGAGATGCAACACAAAATATCTTGGAGCACCATCGGTGTATAGTACGCCTATGGCTTACGAGAGAAGGTGTGTCGGCTACAGTCCACAGCCCGCGTGTCAAGCACAATAGCTCACTCCCAAAATATCATTTCACTGTTCATTCGTCATCGGTGAAAGATGGGGACGTGGACCCACGTCATGAGGGCAACTTCGGCGGCCCACTCTTGGCGAGAGCGCGGCCACAGCCGCCAGGTGCATTCTAACAAGCTTCGTGAGGGCGACCGCAGTCTGCGTCCGGGCGGCCAAGGTAGCCCGAACGGCCGTTGTTGGTTATCAGGCGGCGGCAGCAGCATCTACCTCGGGGATAGCAACTAGCGAGAGCGGCACAGCAGCTATCCGTTCCGCAGCGGCGGCCTTAGACCTGATGGAGGCCGCCCACTACCATGTCCAGGCCGTCCACACCCAGCTCTTGGCGGCCACCGCACAAATCGAACGAAGCTTCTCCGACAACGGTCGGCAACCCATGGCCGAAGAGTTGGCAATCACCAAGAGAGTTCGAGCAGCCGTCCATTCCTGCACGGCATACCTTGCCACAACGGAGCCCACCAGAGCCCAGATCACGGCCGCCCATGCCCAGCTCGTGGTGGCCTATTCCAAAGATATGGCGGACGCGGATGGCGAGATGCTTGTCGAGTATGGTGCAATTTATGCCATGGAGCCCCTTCCCCAGGAGACTATCGGGCGCGAGCTAGATATGGAGGCGGCAGCGGAGATCGACGAGCACCAGCCGTAGTAGTACTCTTTGTTTTGTTTAATTAAGAGCATCGGTCTTTAATTTGTTAGAGTAATGTTTAGGTCAGCTAGCTCCGTTTAATTGTTGAACTTGCTCGATTAAGAAGTTAGTCTCCTTTGTGTACCCAAATTATGCAATGACGTGGATGACCACTATAACCAGGGAAATTTGAACCAAAATTTTTGATGTTCAAACTCAACACACATGGGTTAAGATATTTGAGTCATTTGTGATGTTCACATATCATACATAGTTCTAAATAAGGGACCGTGTCTAATCACACATTGTGCGCCAGTTTTTTCGCTGAAGCGATTCCAAATTTTTGGTTTTCGTGGAAATATCTACCTCCCCGCCCCCTCCCCCTTACCAAAAGCCACATTTCCCCTCTTTTCGCCTTCCTTTCCAAGTTGAAACCTTCACTCCTTGCTTGCAGCGTTGCCACCTCCTCGACGACGACCCTCCTTCACACTCCTCGGCCTTGCCTATCCAGGAAGGTAATCCACACCCGACCCCCATCCTCCTCCTCCTTCCACATCCCACATGCCCCGACCGCCGGCACGAGCGCAACACCTTCCACCCAAATCACAAACCACTCCACCAAATAAGCGTCGGCCTAAGCCATGGTGCATGCAGTATAGCCAGGACCTCAAGGATCATTTGGCAGCGGAGAAGCAAATCGCGGCCGCACATGCGGATGATGTCGCGATGGCTACCATTCGTGTCGACCCCGAGATATTGAAGGAGCACCTTGCCATTTGCTAGCTACGCCGGTTAAGCATGCTTGGTTTACCCGTTGCGTGTGCTGCTCCTAGCTTTCCTTCACAAATTCTAGTGAATTGTGCTATCTAATTTTACCATGCAATATGTTGCTCTAGTGTATGTGTTCTATATGTCGTGCAGTGTGGTGCTCACTTATTAACTGTTTTGTTAATTATTTGTCGTCTTCGGTTAACTGTTTGGTTCAATTCTGCAAATGTGATGTTCAATTCTACAGGCTGCAATTTTGTATTGTCTTTCATGTGAGAAATAAATTGAATTTATCTTTACAAAATACATGAGAGACGAATACAATTGCTATATTTCCAAGTTGTCAAGCATGCTTGGTATGGTTATACATTGTGCAATGTGGTGCTCAGTTAACGTTTGGTTCATTTGTGTTGTGTTGTTTAGTTAACTGTTTGGTTCAATTCTGTAATGCAATGTTCAATAGTTGTGGGTGCATTCTGTTATTGTATACCATGTGAGGAATAAATTGAATTTGGCTATAGTAAATAAATGAGAAACAAATACAATTGCTACAATTGGTTGTAGTTAACTGTTTGGTTAACTATCTGATCTTCTATTAGGAGTATGTTATATTGTGTAATGTGGTGCTCAGTTAATATTTGGTCCATTTGTTGTGGTGTTTAGTTAACTGCTTGGTTCAATTCTGCAATGCGATGTCCAATTGTCGTGGGTAGAATTTTGTATTATTGTGCATGTGAGGAATAAATCAAATTTTGCTGCACTTAATACATGAGAAACGTATACAAGTGCTATATTTCCTAGTTCTTAATCATGGTTAGTTTGGATAAATGGATTTTCCATGTGGCTTGAATTAATCTGATGAATTTGCAATGTGCTTATTTTTCATCAACATATTTTACTGATAGCATGCGAACCCTTACTTAACCTAATGACTAACTACCTTATATGTGTTGCAGGGAAATAATGGGAAGCACTGAGGTTTACAATCGAGGTTAGCACGTGCATGGTCCGTTGTCTAATAGCACATTATTGTGCAATTGCAGGAACCATTCTAATATTTAGGTTTTTAACAATTTGGTCTTGCACATGTAGGTCCTGCTGTCAGAGGTTTTGACCCACTGTTCGACCCTTTTTGCATATGGGGAAATTAGTAGTCCATGAATATCAGTCAAGTCAAGAAACTCAAAAAGATTGTTAGGACAAAGAAATTAGCGACAAAAAACAACAAGATCCTTGTCTGCACAATGAAGAAGACCTCAGTTCACTACAGGATGGTACTAACTATTATACCTTGCCTTTTTTATTCCTTTGCCCCATTTCCAATATAGAGAAGATATTTATGCACATCCTTGTTTCCAGGCCTTTCCAAAGCAGTTCACTAATGATTACCTCTCAAACCACTTGTATGGTCAAGAGGCGAGGAAGGTATTCAAACAACACCCACGGTTCAATATTGAAGTGTTCCTGAAGAGGACGAAGGATGGACGGTCAATCATCCACATGCACTGGCCTAAAGTTACAAAGACCTTCAACATCAATGAAGGCTCAATATTCGCCTTCTGCTTCAGCAGTTTTCCAGATGAGATACATCTGTCTATTATTGTCTATGATACTAATTTCGAAAGGTTATAGATATTGCATGTGAAACTTGGTCCTGGTGTAGTTGTGTAATGGCGTAGCTGAGTGCTGAAGCTATATGGATGTTGTACTCTGATGTATTTCAATTATGAAAATGAAATATATTGTGTGCTTAATATGAAATGTCAATTAGATTAATAAATGAATTATGAATAATTGGATAATTAGCATGCTAATGGCGAATTAACCTATTAATTGGGTTTTGCTATTGTAAACAGTTGTTGAAAAAATACCGTGGGCGATGACCTCAGGCAACGCACACAGTTTCTAGGAATAAATCGTGTTGGATCAATGAACAATCACACATGACTTTCTCTTGAAAACTGTTTGCGTTAGGCCACCTTGCACAAACATTTACCACATAAAAACTGTGTGTGATGGACGGCCTTTGCCACATAGTTTCTTCCACGGACCGTGTCTGATATATTCAATAACGCAAACGATTTAACGGGAAAAATTGTGTGTGATGTACCTGTGAACGGAAACATTTTCCTTGGAGCGACTATGTGGGATGTACATACGAACGGAAACGTTTAGCGGGGACTAACTGTGTGGGATGTACTTGCGACCGGAAACAATTTCGCCGTATAATTGTATTTTTTAGCTCTACTATACGTATTTCCATATTTGAGCGCTCGCCGGTCACACACGACCTCATTTTGCCGAACGTGTTTGCCAGGAGGGCATATCCCCGACGGTTTCTGAGTCGTGTGGGAAGGACCCCCAATCGCCCACACTCACTTGGCGACGGTTCCAAATGCCGTCGCGGAAAGCAGTTAAAAACGTTTTCTTAGGAGCTCGTTGTACTAGTGAAACGTAGCATGCAATTTCAAAAAATTGCCTACGATCACTCAAGATCTATCTAGGAGATGCATAGCAACGAGATGGGAAGAGTGTGTCCACGTACCCTCGTAGACCGAAAGCGGAAGTGTTAGGTTAACGCAGTTGATGTAGTCGAACGTCTTCACGATCCAACCGATCTTAGTACCAAACGTACGGCACCTCCGAGTTCTGCACACGTTCAGCTCGATGACGTCCCTCGACCTCTTGATCTAGCAGAGGGTCGAGGGAGAGTTTCATCAACACGACGGCGTGGTGACGGTGATGGTGATGTGATCCGCGCAGGGCTTCGCCTAAGCACTACGACGCTATGACCGGAGGAGAAAACTATGGAGAGAGACACTGCACACGGCTTGGAACAATTGTTGTGTCTCCAAGGGGTGCCCTGCTCATGTATATAAAGGAGGGAGAGGGAGGAGGCCAGCCCTAGGGGGCGCGCCATAAGGGGGGAGTGATACGTCTCCGTCGTATCTATAATTTTTGATTGTTTCAAGCCAATATTATACAACTTTTATACACTTTTGGCAACTTTTCATATGATTTATTGGACTAACCTATTGATCCAGTGCCAGTTCCTGTTTTTTGCATGTTTTTTGTATCACAGAGTATCCATATCAAACAAAGTCCAAATACAATAAAATTTCACTGAGAATTATTTTGGAATATATGTGATTTTTGAGAGTTGGAATCACCCCAAACGGAGTCCCACACAGGGCACAAGACACCAGGGCGCACCAGAGGCCCCTACCGCGCGATGGTGGGTTGTGCCCACCTCGTACGTCAGTTGGACCACTACTTCGGGCGCAAGGAAGCTTATATCCAGAAAAAAATCGTGTTAAAATCTCAGCGCAATCGGAGTACGGATCTCCGGGAATATAAGAAATGGTTTTTGGCCAGATTTGGGGAACGTGAAACAGAAGAGAACAGAGAGGGAGATCCAATCTCGGAGGGGCTCCCGCCCCTCCGCCGCCATGGAGACCATGCACCAGAGGGGGAACTCTCCTCCCATCTAGGGGGAGGCCAAGGAAGAAGAAGAAGGAGGGGGGCTCTCCCCCCTCTCTCCACGTGGCGCCGGAGTGCCACCGGGGCAACGATCGGGACAGCGATCAACATCAAAAATCTTGCTACCGTCAACACCAACTTTCTCCCCCTATATGTAGCAGTGTTACATCTCTTCTCCCCGCTGTAATCTCTACTTAAACATGGTGCTCAACTCCATATATTATTTCCCAATGATCTATAGTTATCCTATGATGTTTGAGTAGATTCGTTTTGTCCTATGGGTTAATCGTGATCTTGGTTGGTATGATTGTATATTTTATTTATGGTGCTGTCCTACGGTGCCCTCCGTCTCGCGCAAACGTGAAGGCCCCCCACTGTAGGGTGTTGCAATATGTTCATGGTTTACTTATTGTCAGTATTGCAGGGGATGACAACATCCTAAACGCGGATAGGTGGCCTATGGCGTATGGGAGTAAAGAGGACTTGATACTTAATGCTATGGTTGGGTTTCATGACCTTAATGATCTTTAGTAGTTGTGGATGCTTGCTACAGTTCCAATCATAAGTGCATATGATCCAAGTAGAGAAAGTATGTTAGCTCATGCCTCTCCCTCATATAAAATTAGAAGAATGATTACCGGTACTTATTATCGGTTGCCTAGGGACAAATGACCTTCTTGTTGACAAAAGCTTTCTACTTTTATTACCTTGCAATTTATCTGTAGTTTTATTCTCGCAAAGTACTTGTAGTTTTATCCTTGCAAAATAGTTTCATACTTGTTTCCGATTGGATGTATGACCCGGCTGGGAATCAGTGTTTCATTGGTAACCCGCCGGAGGATTGGCGACTTACGAGTCTGGTGGCTCACTAGTCTGACGACTCATGAGCCTGGTGACTCACGGATGGCCCCGACGGCGGGTCAGATAGAGGATTAGGCCCAAGGCCCAGAAAGCCGGCTCATGTTAAGGTGGGCCGGTTTATGTGGAAAGCATAAGGAATATTCTCCTACAAAGGAAGCAAGACTAGGACTCCACTTGTAATAGAGCAATCCTAATCCTGCTAGGACTAGTCATGTAACCCGCCCCTTCAACATATATAAGGAGGGGCAGGGCACTCCAAGAGGGATAAGAAACAATCTCTAGGGCTATACACAACAAAAGGGGAGCCGGCTTATGCGGCGTCTCCCTGATGAGCATAATGAGATCTAGCCACGAACAGCATGTAGGGCTATTACCGGATAAAGTTTCCCGGGGCCTGAAGCTGTCTAAATCCTTGTCTTGTATGTTGACCCGTCCCGCGTCTCTCGTCCCGATAAACCCCTCTCAAGCTACCACATAGATGCTTGGCCTCATGACTAAGTCCTCACACTAGGACATCTGCCGTGACGTTTCCACGACAGTTGGCGCCCACCGTGGGGCCTGCGCACGGTGGTGTTGAGTTCTTGGAGGCATCTTTTCTAGGGTTTGAGAAGTTTGCAATTTTTCGGTTCGACAAAAAGCCGGCGTGGAAAATTTCACATCAACCGTGTTACACGTTGTGCTGTTGCTCTGGCACGCGATCTGTGTGCCGACGTTTGGATACGCCGAGTCCGAGACAATTTATTTACAACGTTTTCTACTACGAGGTGAACAGAAGATGGAAGACGCCGAGATCGAGTTTGGGGATTCCTCGGCGTATCCGAGTGTTAGATGTATGAACCGCTATAGACTGTTTCACCTATTAGACGCATCAACTGATTTCTGTATACGGGTTCGCTACAACTCCCAAGGACAATTGATCGGTCGTGACACTGCTGCTACACCATCCATTCTAGCTACTCCGTTTCCTGATGAGAAGACTTAGTCAAAGTACTAGTTCAAACAGTACATCTCAGGTGCCGCTATCACACTTGAGTGTCCACCACTCGTTTTACATGGAGAAGAACCTCCTTTGAGCTGCTATTTTTAAGTCATCATGGCAATCTTTTTCCACTGCTGAGGTTCATCTTCCGAGTCGCCACGCTGTGACCCGCCTCGCTCCGCCATTGCTGGAGCTACCCCCACGGGCCTGTTTGCCTCCGCTTCTGCTACGTCCATCCGAGCCACCTTGTGGAATCGCGGAACGTCGCCATCTCTGCCGGCCGTCTTCAAAACTGAATTGCTCGCCTGCCAAGTCGCCGACGTCGGTTCTCTATCCTCGCTTTGGCTCTGCCTTGAGCCACCGCAGCTTTCTCGCAGGACGGCCATGTTTTAAGTCCAGCCGGGTTACACCTTAAGCCGCTGCAGTTTTGCCGCAAGACGGCCAAGTTTCAAGTCGCCGGCCAGCGGCCCCCGTCCTTCACACCCGGTCACTACCGCCGGGGGTGTTGCCACTATGGTCCCCGTCTCTGCCGCGGTCTCGCATCTCCGACCCATGGGCCTTGCCGTTGCCACCGCTGCACTTTTGAGCCGCCGGCCGCCGAGCCTTCCAAACCGCCAGCCTCCAAGCACTGTGAGCCGCCCCGACCGAGTTTCCTGCAGTGAGCAGAACGCCGACGAGCCGCCACCTCTATGGCGGGTTAGCGCCAAACCGCGCCTGGCCTCGCTCCAAATCGCCACCGGGCCTCGTTGTTGCGACCGCGACTCCGTCTCCGCTGGTGAACCGGCCTACAACTACAGAGCCGCCGCCCCTATTGCCATGCTTTGAAACCGCCCTTGCTCTATCCGCGGAGGCACGTTCAGCCAGGTTACTGATTTTTTCGACGCTACAACCATTGACGAACCTCTACAATTGCTGAAGGTGTTTGAAGCACTGTATGATGATGAACCACAAGTATATGGGATCTATCGTAGTCCTTTCGATAAGTAAGAGTGTCAAACCCAACGAGGAGCAGAAGGAAATGATAAGCGGTTTCCAGAAGGTATTCTCTGCAAGTACTGAAATAAGTGGTAACAGATAGTTTTGTGATAGGATAATTTGTAACGAGCAACAAGTAACAAAAGTAAATAAAGTGCAGCAACGTGGCCCAATCCTTTTTGTAGCAAAGGACACGCCTGGTCAAACTCTTATATAGAGAAAAGCGCTCCCGAGGACACATGGGAATATCGTCAAGCTAGTTTTCATCACGTTCATATGATTCGCGTTCGGTACTTTGATAATTTGGTATGTGGGTGAACCGGTGCTTGGGTACTGTCCTTACTTGGACAAGCATCCCACTTACGATTAACCTCTATTGCAAGCATCCGCAACTACAACAAAAGTATTAAGGTAAACCTAACCATAGCATGAAACATATGGATCCAAATCAGCCCCTTACGAAGCAACGCATAAACTAGGGTTTAAGCTTCTGTCACTCTAGCAACCCATCATCTACTTATTACTTCCCAATGCCTTCCTCTAGGCCCAAATAATGGTGAAGTGTTATGTAGTCGACGTTCACATAACACCACTAGAGGAGAGACAACATACATCTCATCAAAATATCGAACGAATACCAAATTCAAATGACTACTAATAGCAAGACTTCTCCCATGTCCTCAGGAACAAACGTAACAACTCACAAAGCATATTCATGTTCATAATCAGAGGAGTATTAATATGCATATAGGATCTGAATTATAGATCTTCCACCAAATAAACCAACTAGCATCAACTACAAGGAGTAATTAACACTACTAGCAACCCACAGGTACCAATCCCGGACTTGGAGACAAGAATTGGATACAAGAGATGAACTAGGGTTTTGAGAGGAGATGGTGCTGGTGAAAATGTTGATGGAGATTGCCCCCTCTCGATGAGAGGAGCGTTGGTGATGACGATGGGATGATTTCCCCCTCCCGGAGGGAAGTTTCCCCGGCAGAACAGCTCCGCCAGAGCCCTAGATTGGTTCTACCAAGGTTCCGCCTCGTGGCGGCGGAGTTTCGTCCGAGAAGATGGCTTATGATTTTTTTCCTCATCGAAAGACTTCATATAGCAGAAGATGGACATCGAAGGGCCACCAGGTGGGCACGAGGTAGGGGGGCGCGCCCCCGCCCTCGTGGGCAGGGTGTGGCCCCCTGGTGAACTTCTTGCGCTCAATATTTTTTTATATATTCTGAAATTGACTTCTGTGAAGTTTCAGGACTTTTGGAGCAGTGCAGAATAGGTCTCTAATATTTGCTCCTTTTCGAGCCCAGAATCCCAGCTGCCGGCATTCTCCCTCTTTATGTAAACCTTGTAAAATAAGAGAGAATAGGCATAAGTATTGTGACATAATGTGTAATAACAGCCCATAATGCAATAAATATCGATATAAAAGCATGATGCAAAATGGACGTATCAACTCCCCCAAGCTTAGACCTCGCTTGTCCTCAAGCGAAAGCCGAACTCGAAAAATATGACCACATGTTTAGAGATAGAGTTTGTCGATAAAAATAAAATATGGACATGAGGGCATCATGATCATTCTTAGAACAACAACTTATATAATTCTCGTCATATGATTTCTTATGCTAGCGTAATAATTCAATCACAATTTCAAGTATGAATCGTAAACTTCATTGACAACTAACAAACTATAATCTCAGTCATTGGAGCAATTGCAATTTATCATAACATAGGAAAGAGTCAATATATAAGAGCTTTTCAGCAAGTCCACATACTCAACTATCATATGGTCTTTCACAATTGCTGACACTCACGCAATACTTATGGGTATGGAATTTTAATTGGACACAGAGAAAGATAGGGGCTTACAGTTTTGCCTCCCAACGTTTTACCTCAAGGGTAATGTAAACAATAATAGTTCATGAAAACTCACATCCAATTAGCCATATATACCAGGATCTTTCCAACATACTGTGCTTGCCAAAGGATAAAATGTAAAAAGGAAGGGTGAAGATCACCATGACTCTTATGCAAGGTAGGAGACAAAAGTAAAAGATAGGCCCTTCACAGAGGGAAGTTGAGGTTGTCATGCGCTTTTATGGTTGGATGCACAAAATCTTAATGCGAAAGAACGTCACTTTATATTGCCACTTGTGATATGGACCTTTATTATGCAGTCTGTCGCTTTTATTTCTTCCATATCACACGATCGTATAAAGTTTATTTTCTCCCACATTAATAAGTCATACATATTTAGTGAGCAATTTTTATTGCTTTGCACCGATGACAACTTACTTGGAGGATCTTACTCAATCCACAGGTACGTATGGTGGACTCTCATGGCAAAACTGGTTTAAGGGTATTTGGAAGCACAAGTAGTATCTCTACTTGGTGCGATGAATTTGGGTAGCATGAGGGGGAAAGGCAAGCTCAACCATGTTGGATGATCCATGAAAATATAATTTATCTCGGATGTAAGAAAACATAACCCATTACGTTGTCTTCCTTGTCCAACGTCAACTCTTTAGCATGTCATATTTTAATGAGTGCTCACAATCATAAAGGTGTCCAAGATAGTATATTTATATGTGAAGACCTCTCTTTCTTTATTACTTCCTATTAATTGCAATGATGACCAAAACTATGTTTGTCAACTCTCAACAACTTTTATTCATCATACTCTTTCTATGTGAGCTCATTACTCTCCATAAGATCCTTATGATATCTTTCTTTCCTTTTTATTTCTTTCTCTTTTCTTTTATTCACTTAAGATCATGGCAAAATAATCAAGCCCTTGACTCAACACTAATCTTTATTATATAGCTCATGGACTCGATTACATAGAAGGATCATAAAGCAAAACTCACAACTAGATCATACTAAGAACTTTTATTCTACTAGATCAAGAGATTACCAAAAGGAACGAACTATGAAAAACGGTAAAGATAAAAGTGATGGTGATACGATATCGGGGCACTCCCCAAGCTTGGCAGTTGCCAAGGGGAGTGCCCATACCAGATACTCAATTCTTCTTTGTTGGTGGAGAAGGTGATGGTTTTTTTGATGGCGTAGGCTTCTTCCTTAATTTGCACTTGAGGACAGAATTTTGGTCCCTTAGGTCCTCGATCTCCTGCTCCAGGCTCAGTATCTTTTTGCGTAGTTCCTGTTTGTTTTCCTGCAAGATGCGAAAAGGGATAAACTCGATCTTAGGTTTCTTTACTCTATTAGGGAGGCTTGACTTTTTGAACTCCACATGCATGTCCCCAGGTTGAGGAAATGGGACTTCATCTTCATCTGAGCTCGTCTCCTCCTTTCCCTTAGGTTCATAGTCCTCTTCTTCTTTCGTAGTCCAACCACAATGCTCCACATCCCCATAGACTTTAGGATCTGCAAGGTAATCAGCCACATAGCTCTCTCCTTCCGAATCCTGGGACGACATGTTGCTCAAATCTGCAGCAGGACAACTCGAAACAAAGATAGGAGATATTTGCGTGATACGGAGTCAAAAACTTCGGGAGATTATATAATGAATTTTTACCGACCAAAATATGTAATGTGTACGAAAACGGAGTCCGGAGAGCACACGAGGTGCCCACGAGGTAGGGGGCGCGCCCAGTAGGGCAGGGTGCGCCCTCCACCCTCATGGAGGCCTCGTGTCCTTCCTGGACTGCTTCTTATTTTTCTACTAAATATTCCAAAACGGAGAAATATTACCTTAAAACTATTTTGGAGTCGGTTTACTTACCGTACCACATACCTATTCCTTTTCGGAATCTGAAACGTTCTGCAAAGTGTCCCTTATGTATTCCTCCGGGGTTACGGTTTCAATAACATTGGTTTCAACATTTATGGGATTACCTGAGATATAATGTTTGATTCTTTGACCGTTCACCACCTTCGGATTTGTGCCTTCGAAGTTGTTGATTTTTATGGCACCGGAATGATAGACCTCCTTGATAACGTAAGGAGCTTCCCATTTAGAGAGAAGTTTTCCTGCAAAAAATCTTAAACGAGAGTTGTATAGCAATACATAATCACCTACATTAAACTCACGCTTTTGTATTCTTTTGTCATGCCATCTTTTAACTTTTTCTTTAAACAACTTGGCATTTTCGTAGGCTTGGGTTCTCCATTCATTGAGTGAGCTAACATCAAATAACCTTTTCTCACCCGCAAGTTTAAAATCGTAATTGAGCTCTTTAATAGCCCAATATGCCTTGTGTTCTAGTTCAAGAGGTAAGTGACATGCTTTTCCATAAACCATTTTATACGGAGACATACCCATAGGATTTATATATGCAGTTCTATAGGCACATAATGCATCATCAAGTTTCTTGGACCAATTCTTTCTAGATCTATTGACAGTATTTTGCAAAATTAATTTGAGTTCTCTATTACTCAATTCTACTTGACCACTAGACTGAGGGTGATAAGGGGATGCAATTCTATGATTAACATCATACTTAGCAAGCATTTTAAGGAAAGCACCATGAATAAAATGTGAACCACCATCAGACATTAAATATCTCGGGACTCCAATCCTTGGGAAAATAACTTCTTAAGCATCTTAATAGAGGTGTTATGATCAGCACTACTAGTTGGAATAGCTTCTACCCACTTAGTAACGTAATCAACAGCAACTAAAATATGTGTATACCCATTAGAGGAAGGAAAATGTCCCATATAATCAAAGCCCCAAACATCAAATGGTTCAATAACAAGTGAATAATTCATAGGCATTTCTTGACGTCTACTAATATTACCAATTATTTGGCATTCGTCACAAGACAAGACAAACTTACGGGCATCCTTGAAGAGAGTAGGCCAATAAAACCTAGATTGCAATACCTTATGTGCAGTTCTATCTCCAGCATGGTGTCCTCCATAAGCTTCGGAGTGACACTTGCGTATGATTTGTTCCTATTCATGCTCATGTACACAACGTCTAATAACACCATCTACTCCTTCTTTATAAAGATGTGGGTCATCCCAAAAGTAATGCCTCAAATCATAGAAGAACTTTTTATTTTGCTGGTATGTGAAACTAGGTGGTATGAATTTGGCAACAATGTAATTAGCATAATCAGCATACCATGGAGCAGTATGAGAAGCATTTATGACATTTAATTGCTCATCAGGAAAGCTATCATCAATAGGTAGTGGGTCATCAAGCACATTTTCTAACCTAGACAAGGTGTCTGCAACGGGGTTCTCAGCTCCCTTTCTATCAACAATATGTAAATCAAATTCTTGTAGCAAGAGAACCCATCTAATAAGTCTAGGTTTAGCATCTTTATTTTCCGTAAGATATTTAATAGCAGCATGATCAGTGTGAATAGTTACTTTAGAATCAATAATATAAGGACTGAACTTATCACAAGCAAATACAACTGCTAAGAATTCTTTTTCGGTAGTAGCATAATTTCTTTTAGCATTGTCTAGGGTTTTACTAGCATATTGAATAACATTTAATTTCTTATCAACTCTTTGCCCTAGAACAGCACCTACAACATACTCACTAGCATCACACATAATTTCAAAGGGTAAATTCCAATCAGGTGGCTGAACAATAGGTGTCGATATCAATGCTTTCTTAAGTATTTCAAATGCTTCTACACAATCATCATCAAAGACAAATGGTATATCTTTTTGTAATAAATTAGTCAGAGGCCGAGAGATTTTTGAGAAGTCCTTAATAAACCTCCTATAAAATCCTGCGTAACCAAGGAAACTTCTTATACCTTTGATGTCCTTGGGACATGGCATCTTTTCAATAGCATCAACCTTGGCTTTATCAACCTCAATACCTCTTTCAGAAACTTTATGCCCCAAGACAATACCTTCATTAACCATAAAGTGGCACTTTTCCCAACTCAAGACAAGATTAGTTTCTTCACATCTCTGCAAAACTCGATCAAGGTTCCTCAAGCAATCATCAAAAGAAGATCCATAGACGGAGAAATCATCCATGAAACCTCACAAATCTTTTCACAAAAGTCAGAGAATATAGCCATCATGCATCTTTGAAAGGTAGCAAGTGCATTACATAAACCAAAAGGCATACGTCTATAAGCAAAAGTACCAAAAGGACAAGTAAAAATAGTCTTTGATTGATCCTTGGCTGACACGGGTATTTGAGAGAAACCAGAATAACCATCTAGAAAGCAAAAATGTGTTTGTTTGGATAATATTTCTAGCATTTGATCGATAAAAGGTAAGGGGTAATGATCCTTTTTAGTGGCCTTATTTAATTTATGGAAATCAATTACCATCCTATAACCTGTAATAATTCTTTGAGGAATCAATTCATCTTTATCATCAGGAACGACGGTAATACCTCCCTTCTTAGGGACACAATGGACAGGACTTACCCACTAACTATTAGCAACGGGATAGATTATACCTGCCTCAAGGAGCTTTGGTATTTCCTTTCTTACCACTTCTTTCATTTTAGGATTTAGCCGTCGTTGATGATCACGAACTGGTTTAGCATCTTCTTCCAAATTTATTTTATGTTGACATAGAGTGGGACTAATGCCCTTAAGATCATCAAGAGTATACCCAATAGCAGCACGATGCTTCTTCAGAGTTTTCAATAATCTCTCTTCCTCATGCTCTGAAAGGTTAGCACTAATAATAATAGGATATATCTTTTTCTCATCAAGATAAGCATATTTAAGAGTATCAGGCAACAGTTTAAGCTCAAACATGGGATCACCCTTGGTGGAGGAGGATCCCCTAGGATTTCAACAGGCAAATTGTGTTTCAGAATAGGTTCCTGTTTAAAAAATACTTCATCTATTTCCCTTCTTTCATTCATAAACATATCATTTTCATGCTCTAGCAAATATTGTTCTAAAGGATCACTAGGAGGTACGGCAATAGAAGCAAGACCTATAATTTCATCCTTACTAGGTAATTCTTCTTCATGGTGTTGTCTACTAAATTTAGAGAAATTAAATTCATGATACATATCATCTAAACTAATAGTAACAACATCCTTTTTGCAATCTATCTTAGCATTAACAGTTTTTAAGAAGGGTCTACCAAATATAATGGGATAAAAGCTATCTTGTGGGGAACCAAGAACAAGAAAATCAGCAGGATATTTAGTTTTCCCACACAATACTTCAAACTCTCTAACAATTCCCATTGGTGAAATAGTATCTCTATTGGCAAGTTTAATTGTGACATCAATATCTTCTATCTCGGCAGGTGCAATATCATGCATAATTTCTCTATATAAGCCAATAGGTATTACACTAGCACTGGCACCCATATCACATAAGTCATGATAACAATGATCTCCTATTTTAACAGAAATAACAGGCATGCCTACCACTGGTCTAGTTTTATCTCTAGCACAAGGTTTAGCAATGCTAGTAGTTTCATCACAGAAATAAATAACATGCCCATCAATATTATCAACCAAGAGATCTTTAACAATAGCAATATTAGGTTCAAATTTAACTTGCTTAGGAGGTGTATAAGTTCTAATATTGCTTTTACGAACCACAGTTGAAGCTTTAGCATGATCCTTTATCCTAACAGGGAAAGGTGGTTTCTCAACATAAGAAGTAGGAACAATAGAATCATTATAAGTGATAGTCTTTTCTTCAACTTTAATAGGTGTGGCTACTTTTACTTCTATGGGAGAATGATATTTAAACCACTTCTCCTTAGGGAGATCAACATAAGTAGCAAAAGATTCACATAAAGAAGCTACTATCTCAGAGTCAAGTCCATATTTAGTGCTAAATCTACGGAAAACATCGGTATCCATAAAAGATTTAACACAATCAAACTTAGGTGTCATACCTGACTCCTTACCTTTGTCGAGGTCCCAATCTTCAGAGTTGCGTTTAATTCTTTCTAATAAATCCCATTTGAATTCAATAGTCTTCGTCATAAAAGAGCCAGCACAAGAAGTATCGAGCATGGTGCGATTGTTATCAGAAAGCCGAGCATATAAATTTTGAATAATCATCTCTCTTGAGAGCTCATGATTGGGGCATGAATATAACATTGATTTAAGCCTCCCCCAAGCTTGAGCGATGCTTTCTCCTTCGCGAGTCCAAAAATTATATATATATATAATTGCGATCACGATGAACAAGATGCATAGGATAAAACTTCTGATGAAATTCCAATTTCAATCATTTGTAGTTCCATGACCCTGTATCATCACATGGCCTATACCATGTCAATGCATCTTCCCTCAAAGATAAAGGGAAGACCTTCTTCTTAACAACATCTCCGGTACACCTGCAAGCTTAAATAATCCACAAACTTCATCAAAATATATTAGGTGCTCATCAGGATGCATTATTCCATCTCCTGCAAAAGGATTAGCTAGCAGTTTTTCTATCATACCTGAAGGAATTTCAAAGCAGACATTTTCATTTTCAGTAAGTTCAGTAGGTTGAAGATCACCTCTTTGCTCTACTGGTCGGGGTGAAGATACCCCGAACAAGCCCCTCAGAGGGTTACTTTCCATAGTAACAAGTGACAGTAAATTTCAGCACACTATATAAACTTTCCTTACTAAATTCCACCTACCAAAGGCGCTTCACTCCCCGGCAACGGCACGAGAAAAGAGTCTTGATGACCCACAAGTATAGGGGATCTATCGTAGTCCTTTCGATAAGTAAGATTGTCAAACCCAACAAGGAGCAGAAGGAAATGATAAGCGGTTTCCAGCAAGGTATTCTCAGCAAGTACTGAAATAAGTGGTAACAGATAGTTTTCTGATAGGATAATTTGTAACGAGCAACAAGTAACAAAAGTAAATAAAGTGCAACAAGGTGGCCCAATCCTTTTTGTAGCAAAGGACAGGCCTGGACAAACTCTTATATAGAGAAAAGTGCTCCCGAGGACACATGGGAATATCGTCAAGCTAGTTTTCATCACGTTCATATGATTCGCGTTCGGTACTTTGATAATTTGGTATGTTGGTGAACCTGTGCTTGGGTACTGTCCTTACTTGAACAAGCATCCCACTTATGATTAACCTCTATTGCAAGCATCCGCAACTATAACAAAAGTATTAAGGTAAACCTAACCATAGCATGAAACATATGGATCCAAATCAGCCCCTTACGAAGCAACGCATAAACTAGGGTTTAAGCTTCTGTCACTCTAACAACCCATCATCTACTTATTACTTCCTAATGACTTCCTCTAGGCCCAAATAATGGTGAAGTGTTATGTAGTCGATGTTCACATAACACCACTAGAGGAGAGACAACATACATCTCATCAAAATATCGAACGAATACCAAATTCAAATGACTACTAATAGCAAGACTTCTCCCATGTCCTCAGGAACAAACGTAACAACTCACAAAGCATATTCATGTTCATAATCAGAGGAGTATTAATATGCATATAGGATCTGAACATATGATCTTCCACCAAATAAACCAACTAGCATCAACTACAAGGAGTAATTAACACTACTAGCAACCCACAGGTACCAATCCCGGACTTGGAGACAAGAATTGGATACAAGAGATGAACTAGGGTTTTGAGAGGAGATGGTGATGGATAAGATGTTGATGGAGATTGCCCTCTCCATATGAGAGGAGCATTGGTGATGACGATGGCGATGATTTCCCCCTCCCGAAGGGAAGTTTCCCTAGCAGAACAGCTTCGCCAGAGCCCTAGATTGGTTCCACCAAGGTTCCGCCTCGTGGTGGCGGAGTTTTGTCTGAGAAGATGGCTTATGATTTTTTTCCTCATCGAATGACTTCATATAGTAGAAGATGGCCATCGGAGGGCCACTAGGGGGCCCACGAGGTAGGGGGCGCCCAGGAGGTAGGGCGCGCCCCCCTCCCTCGTGGGCAGGGTGTGGCCCCCCTGGTGAACTTCTTGCACTCAGTATTTTTTATATATTCTGAAATTGACTTCCGTGAAGTTTTAGGACTTTTGGAGCTGTGCAGAATAGGTCTCTAATTTTTGTTCCTTTTCCAGCCCAGAATCCCAGCTGCCGGCATTCTCCCTCTTTATGTAAACCTTGTAAAATAAGAGAGAATAGGCATAAGTATTGTGACATAATGTGTAATAACAGCCCATAATGCAATAAATATCGATATAAAAGCATGATGCAAAATGGACGTATCATATGACATGGCTGCATGCAAGGTTTTTCAGTTTTTGCAAGCAGTACGGAAATCCATCAAGTTACGTAGGTTGTATGATCAGAAAAGGAGTGCTGCTTGTGTATGGTCAACCTTCTCAAATTCTCCTTTGACTCCGAGTGTAAGAACAGAGAAGAGGTTTTCAAGACTTTCAGCTGCACCTTCATAGATTCAGTCATCAAATTACAATGATCAAAATTCTCAAAGGTTATCTCCTGGCGCTACTTATGGATCATCGGTCATGCAGATAAATCAGGTGATATTCATCTAAGTATATTTTCTCGACACATTGTTTTTTATCAAAGAACAATTACTTTGGTCCGCAATATATTTTGTGCAGGACAATGATTATCAAAAAGATGGTGCCATACTGTGCCTATGGAGGGCGTGTTAGCATTATCACGCCCCGGCGTTTCCGCACGCTTGCTGTTGAACGGGTGTGTCATGGAACTGTCACGGCAGATGTCCTAGCGAAAGGACTTAGTTGTAGGGCCATCGCAACTAGGAAGCTTAAAGGGTTTAATCGGGACAAAGGACATGAGAGGTTTTATACTAGCTCGGCCCCTTACGATGAAGGTAAAAGCCTACGTCTAGTTGTGTTTGGAATTGCTGGGGTTTCGCAGACCAGGGAGTGAATATGCTTGTCCTGGCTTCGAGTTGTTGTCTCTTTCCCTAAGCCGCCGCTGGGTCATCCCCTTATATACACGGGTTGACGCCTAGTGGCCTACAGAGTCCCGGCCAGCTCATAAAACGTGTCCGGCTCGGTGACTTCTTTTACATGCCTTTCTTTACAAGCCTTTCCTTACATACAGCGGTTTACAATATTGGGCCTTAAACCACCTCTGGGCTTAGGCCTTCTATAAGTCTTAATAAACTATCGCTTTGAATGTTACCGGGCTTCTTTTGTAACCCGCCATTGGGGCCGACCCGGCCCCTCCTTGGCGGGTCTTTACCTGGTAGCTATAGTCCCAACATTAGGCCCCAGGTTGACTTTGAACTTTGTTCTTTGTCAATCTTCAATACTTAGATGAAATCCGTCTTCCTCTCTCTGTAAAAATTCCGTAACTCGCCGTGACATCATCTTCTGAAAACACAAAAACTGTTATGACATCATCCTTAACGAATCTTTATCTTTTAATGTCTTCCGAGAATCGAGGCGTCCGTTTAGTTGGATAGTCATTATTTGGGCCTTCCTCAATTTTCGCACCCCTCTGTTCGCTTATCCCCTTATAAATAGGCACGCCCCAGTCTTTCTCATTCCTCTTTCTCTCCATCTTCTTCCTCTCGCAACCTTACCGCCGCTCGAACTCCGTCGTCGCCGCAGAGCACGTCATCTCCGTCGACCTTGGCTACTGCATCAACCTAAATCGGTCCAGAGAACGGCAGCGACCTCCGCACAAGATCCGTGGTTGTAAGTTTTCACCTTCCTGCTCCTCCGATCCGCATTAGGGTTTCTAAGTTTCCTGTGTGTTCTTCATAGTTCGTCACGGTTTTCTTGTAGTTCTTCCACTGCTACTTCTTCTTGATCCAAAAAGAAACATATACTCGTACGGTAGTTGTTTTGTGCCCATCCTTGATACTAGTAGATTCCTTCTTCTGGTAAAAAGGGCTTCATTAGAGCTCACGAACTCATCTGTGCTAGACTTTTAGGTCTAGAATATTTTCCATTTTGAATGGCCATTTGATCCAGAATAATATCAAGAAATTATGAAACTTGTTTGTCTCGGCACTTAGCCAATTCTATTGCTGGTATTCCTCAAATATCTATAGTCATGGCGGCTTATGGCGCCAGCTTACCTTTTCCTTTATATGACATTAGCCCTTACGTAAGCCGCCATTACCTACTTGCACCATCATCATTTAACTGTTAATTTCACCATTGAATTGAACCGGCACTTTACTTTCTTTTCAGTTCAGCTTTTGATCATCATGTCGTCAAAAGCACCGACCGTCTGCAACTGGGTCCCTTCCACAGTAACTGAGGACAACCTGAAGGAATTCTTCACCATAGGTTTTTTGCCAGGGAAGAATGTTATGTCCTACCGTGAAACTTACCCGGATGAGGAACGGCGTAACCCAAAAGATGGTGAAGTTATTGTCTTCTCTGACCACATGAATCGGGGCTTTTCACCACCCGGCTCAAAGTTCTTCAGAGATGTTCTCCATTTTTTCAAACTCCACCCTCAAGATCTCGGGCCCAATTCCATATCCAATATCTGCAATTTCCAAGTTCTCTATGAGGTGTACCTTAAAGAAAAACCAACTGTGGAACTCTTTAGAGAGTATTTTTATCTGAACTGCCAGAACGAGTGCACCAATGGCCCTAGCTTGGAACTTGGAGGCATCTCAATTCAGCGCCGACAGGGCACCGTTTTCCCCCTAATAGTCTTGCCGAGTCATCCCAAAGACTGGAATCAGACCTGGTTCTCTGTCAAGACACTTCACCAGCCAATGAGAAACCACTATCGGGTTATCGCACGGATTTTCTAGATTCCAAGTTTGCGCTCCCTGAAAAGCTTACTGCCGCCGAACGCAAAAAGCTTATTCCATCAATTAAAATGATTAACGCCTTGCTGGGGAACGGCTTAACCAGAGTTGATTTGACTCTTTGCTGGGTCTCGTGGCGGGTCATCCCTTTAAGCCGCCGATCCAAATTATTTATGAATATGGTGGAGGCCCAGATGAATCTCTTCGTCATAGCTCCGTTCAACTAACTGAAGAAGATATTGTTTCAATGTCGACCCTTCTGGTGAACGGCAAATATGAAGACTACAGTAAAGTCGGGTTAAACCCTTTCTGCAAACTTAACCCGACGCCAGAGGTAAAAATCCCCTGACCTCTTTATCTTTGTATTTTCTCAGCAGTTTTAAATGCTTGCCTGACCTTCCATATTGTTTTACTTGTTTACAGGCCAAATCTGACTTCTGGAAAGCCAAGTATGATCATGAAGCCGCCAAAAAGGCCAGAGCCGCCACCATAGCCGCCAAGAAGACGACCCGGAGGTCCAGGAAGAAAAAGAGCACTGTTGAGGACCTGTTGAAACTTGACGATGATTCTGAGTCAGAGGAAGCCCTTGACTCCCTTGGCCAATTTTTTAATAACCTTATTAACACTAACTATTGCCAGGACGACACAGGGGCCAGTCAGGCAGTAGAAGAAGAGGTAACTATTTCCTCCGACTCGGCCCATTTGCCAAGACAAAAAGTTTGACTGGTAACCCGGAAAGTAAGCTTTTCACACCCTTTGGCTTATTTAGACCTCATTTTATTTTGAAAAAGCAGCAACATGAAAGCCGCCGTCAGGTCCGGAACGACGATGAACCGCCTTCCGTTCCTCAACAAACTCCTCAAAAACACCAGAATGAGGCCTCTTTTATCTTCATCTTTTACTTTCCATTAACGGATCTGCTCCCTTGCATTACTAACTTCATTTTATCTTTGCGGGAGGTGTCTCGCTCCTCTGGTGATTCGTCTCAGACTCAATTTCCGTCTTTCAAGACTGCCCCTGGGTAAGGAAAAAATTATCTTTCCTCTGTGTCTTTCAAACTGCATCATTGTACTAACTGTCTCATAACATATTTCTTAGTGGTCAAGCCAAGTCCAAGAAGGCCAAGGTGACTAAACCGGCAGAAGACCCGTCAGTTCTTGCATCTGAACCAGTCATACCAATTTCTCCCCCTCGAACTGAAGCACCAGAAGACCCAGCTATTGACACTCAATTAGACCCTCCCGAGCCGTTAGCTGATGACACCGTTGTTAACCCCTCTATCGCCGGACCATCCAGCTCGTCTAACCCGCCATCATCTTCTGATCATGACGTTCTGATCACTGGAAGCCGTTTTATTGAGCCGGGGACTCCCACTGTGTTAGCTCAACACACCGCTAAACAAGAAGCCCTGGAGAGATAGAAAGTGAGTTTTGATCTCTCTCACTACAGTCATCTGAACGCTAATGACATATTGTCCGGCTATCTCAGCCATGTACATTCCAATCGTGAGTCAGAGATTGAGATGGTCAAGCAACTTCAGGTGAAATATGAGGTATGTTCTCCGGTTTACTTATACTCTGCCAGCCCCCAAGTCTTCAGATGATGAACATGAATGATCTGGAGACTTTATGATATAGATTGATATCTTCTCTCTAAGTTTTTCAAAAAGTCCAATAAAATAGTGTAAACTTCACCCGTAGTCCCCAAAGGCCGGCTCAATTTATCATAAATGAACCGGTACTTAACTTCATAGCTGTCTTTTACTAATCCCAACAAATATTGTAATTCGGCTTAATCTTGACAAACTTTCTGAATATCATGCATTAGCCCCCAAGTGCCAAGTGTTGTTACTTTGTAAGGTACTTGGGACTTGAAATATACAAGATTCATAAGAAATTGTTTTGCCAGACATTAGCCCCCAAGTGTCAAGTAGTATTGCAGTGCAAAGTACTTGAGACTTGAATCTTTATAACTTTTAGTTTAAGCCTTGACACACCTGTGTATGTTTTGTAGAACGCCCTATCTGAACTGGGCTCCCAATTAACTGATGCAAAGACCCGGCTGGCGGATCAAGAGGCAGAAATCAAGTCTGCTGATTCTAAACTTAAACTGAGTCTTGCTGAGACAAAGAAATTGAAAACCAGCTTGACTGCCAAAAAGAAATCCTGGGCCGAAGAAAAGATGTTGCTCACACAACGTGCTGAAAAAGCTGAAGCAGCTCTTGAGGAGGTTACCACGGAGCTCACCGGCTTAAAGAATCGGGTATCTCAAATGGTTTCCGCCATCTTTGGTAAGCCATCTATACTGATCTTTTGTACCTTCTTTTGACCCGGAAAATAAACCGCCTGCTGACTCCTTAAAAAATATGTGCAGGTCCGTGAAGCAAAAATCTAAGCCAAGATAATGTGACCAAACTGAAGGCGGTCTACACCTTAGTGGAGCAATTGTACATGGGTGCTCAACGAGCACTTGCTGCTATCTCTCCTGCCAACCAAGGACCCAATCTGCTCAGCAATGTCTTGAAAAAATTGTCAATCTTACCCGCTAGGTTTCAAGGAGTCAAACGATCATGTGCCAGAGCCAGAGCCTTGACTACCCTGAGCCGCTCCAAAGCTTGGGTGCCTGATCTAGACCCGGTGGATGTAGCTAGGGGGGTACCCGAATGTGAAGGAAGACGGGTCTCTATTTGAGCAAGATGACTTCATTGCCTGCGTGAGGGGAGTTCGACCTCAAGATACTGTTCTTGGAGATGAGACCAACATTGACAAATATCAGTCGGGTTTTGATTTGGAGAATAAGAAGATGGCGACTCCCTCTATAGGGTGACAGATCTTATCCCGCCGGTTCATCAACATACGTTTGCTCCGGAAGTTGATCTGGCTGGCCTGATTGATGGTGAAGCAGAGTTCATTGCCGTGAACAGTTTTGACTGGTCCAATCCCAGCTTCCAATCAGCAGAAGGAGGTGAACCGGTGAGGGAAGAGTGATAACCATATTGTGGGCTCTTTGAAACCTTGTAATAGATGTAGCTTGAAACAACTGCATATTTTACCTATGCCATCATGCATAAGATGCCGTGTGTGACTCTTTGCTTCCTGATGTCAATATATGCGTCATATTTATGGCTATCTCTATCATATTTCGGCTCTGTTCCTGTCGAAAAAGAAAAAACTGGCTTGGCGGTTTAGCACCGAACGGGTCAGAACACCCGGTATATAACCAATGGTTTATCATAGTAGAAAAACAGAACCAGACGTGAATATAAACAAGGTTGAAACAACCTTTGATTGACACAGAAAGAACTGTTCATAAATAATAGTCATACATGTATATTTTGCATCTGGATCACCGGTTCACATGACCCAGTCCTTTTTTTGTTGAGAAGTCAATGCTTCTTCATGCCTGATGACCATTATGCCTTGGCGGCTTATTGTCAAATAGTCAAGCCAGTGAAAAAGACCGTGCTGATCGTTTAAATTTGAGACAAACAAAGACCAATAAGACAAATAGCAGTTTGCAAACAATATAAATTAACTTTGTAACCGAAAGTTGGGGGTTTCTGATTTGAATACGATCAGTAAATCGGACCAAAGGGGTTAAGCTAAGAGCTGAATACGATCATATAGCCCCCAGTGGCTTTGGAGTTGCGTCGACCAGGAGGGTACCGACAGCTATGTTTTCTTTGGTTCAAATACGACCTATGTTTGAACAGGGAGCCCCCAAATGACCTTGAGAGGTTTTTAACGACCCTGATTCGAATACGATCCAAGTCGTACCCACAAGGGGTTAAGCTATGATTCAGATACGATCAAGACGCCCCCTAGTGAGTTTGGCTTTGAGCTGATCAAGAGGGTTACGACAGCTATGTTCTCTTTGGTTTGAATACGACCTATGATTGAATAGGAAGCCCCCAAGTGATCATGAGGTTTATAGCTAGATTCGAATACGATCATAAGCCGGACCAAAAAGGTTAAGCTAAATTCAGATATCATCAGCTCCTTAATAGTTATGAAAAATAGTAAAGATATATGACCTTTGAAGAGGAAAAGGACAGAGGTCCTGCTTTATTACTTATCATAGTATATACAACGTCAAAGTATGTACATGACGAGAGCCGGTGGCTCAGGTGTAGTATGGCCAAAGTTGAACAATGTTCCACGGCCGGCAGGTCTCCTCCTCCGACTTACGTGAATCTTTGTGCTCTCGAACGTCAATGAGGTAATATGACCCGTTGTTTAAGTTCTTGCTGACCATAAAGGGTCCTTCCCAAGGCGGGGATAGCTTGTGTGCATCTGACAGATCCTAGATGAGCCGGAGCACTAGGTCACCTTCTTGAAAAGTCCTGGACTTAACCCGACGGCTATGATAATGACGCAGGTCCTGTTCATAAATTGTTGATCGAGCCGCTGCTAAGTCTCTCTCCTCATCTAACAAGTCAAGTGCATCATGTCTGGCTTGTTCGTTATTAGCTTCAACATAAGCCGCCACACGAGGTGAGTCATGACGGATGTCACTAGGCAGCACTGCTTCCGCTCCATAAACCATGGAGAAGGGTGTATAACCTGTGGACCTGTTAGGAGTGGTGTTGATACTCCACGGCACCGAGGGTAACTCCTCTACCCAGCAACCCGGCGTCCATTATAAGGGAACCATGAGCCGGGGCTTGAGACCTTTTAAGATTTCCTGATTTGCTCTCTCAGCCTGCCCATTAGATTCACTACAAAAAGAATACACTTCCGTGATGATACGTGTTTGTCACAGTAGGTCGCTTTTTTTGTCATGCATGTACATCCATGACAAATTTATGACAGATTCAAGATAGTCATACCTGTGCTGTCGTAGAAGTGTTCCATGACATTACCAAAATTATCATCATGGAAGTGTCCACTTCCATGACGATAAATCGCGCGTCACAGAAGTGCTTTCGTCAAGGGTGACCGACACATGGCATCCACCGTAATGGAACGCCGTTAAGCTATCGGGTCGGGTTTTGGATCTGATAACCTGTTAACAGCCCCAACCAATGGGGATTTTCCACGTGTAAAATCATCATTGGCAGGAGGAAACACGTGTCGGCTCATCGTTGGGACAGATGTCAACCACTCATTGGACGGAAGGCACCTATGATACATCGACACATGGCACGGCCCAACAGAGGCCCATTCCTGTGAAAAGGCCGGCCCGTTTGACTTGGTCAAAAGCTGTCGGGCTGGCCCATGGAAATCCTGTTAACGGCATGTTTGAATATAGCCCATTTACAGCCCGCTAACCCAAGGCCTGTTACGCCCTATCCGAATTAGGCCCAGTAGCGTCATCTGGGCCATCCAATATGATTCTAGCTCGTTTCCACTTCTGGCCCATGTATGGCCCATGACGTCTTTCGGCCCATATGAGGCCCTATGTAACTCTTGGCTTACTAACGGCCCATGGTGAAACTGGCCCGTAATGAACAGTGTATCACTTTACACCCATTAACGGCCCATGGTGAAACTGGCCCGCAATGAACAGTGTATCACTTTATACCCATTAACGGCCCGTTATTCCGTTGGGCCGTTTCCAGCCCATGTTATCTTTCGGCCTTCTCAGAGCCCATTTATTCTTGGGCTCATTTCCAGCATTCGTTTACTTATGGCCCGTTACTATCATTTTCTGCTTGTGGGCCAAATTCAGCCCGTGGTTACAGTCGGCCCGTTTGTGGTCCGTTAATACGTTGGGCCGATTTCATAGCGTCATCAAATACGACCTATTAACGATGGCCCGTTATGGTCGGCCCATGAACGGACGATTCCAACTCTAGCCCATTTATGGCCATAATGCGGTCTGTTTGGCCCATGTTTGGCCAATCGATTATACGGCCCGTATAAGGCCCATTGATAATACGACCCACAGAAGGCCCAGTGTTTCTACGGCCTGTAGAAGGCCCACTGTTTCTACGGCCCGTAGAAGGCCCACTGTTTCTACGGCCAGTAGGAGGCCCAGTGTCACTACAGTAAATATTAGCCCATGGTTATTGTGGCCTAGTTTTAAAAAATAGGTTATTGCAGCCACTAGCTAACCGCGGAAAAAGAACTGCAATGACTACAAGCAAACAAATAAACAAGACAACAAGGAAATAAATAAGCAAGCAACTAACGCTAGGCTATCATGGCTATTACACATAATACATCCACTGGGCATCAAAGTTCGCCACCAGTGCAAATATAGGGAACAAAGCAGCATATCATATACACTGGTTGTCAAAGTTGGCGACCAGCGCAAATAAATGCCGCAACAAAACAAATCCAGAATTGAAACCACTTCAGAAGATCTCAAGAAACAATATCCTGGGTACCCATAATGCTGGCAAGATGCTTAGCAAGCTTATTAACTTTCTCTTGTTTGGTGCTTAAATCCTCCAGCGCTTGCTGTTGCACCAGAAAATATGCATCTGAATTCTGCAGGGACTTCCTCAGTCCTTCAGCTTCCTGTCGTAGCACATCTGATCGATGTCTTTGAACTTGAAGTTGATACTCAAGAAGATGAACTGATTCAGGCAGCGACTTCGAAGAGCTTGTGCCAGCAGTAGTGTCCAGTAACTCGAACACTACATCAAGACAGGACTTTTGGGTTCCCTTACTGTCGTCAAGATAGTTTTTATCAGCTTTCTTGGAGACCAAAAGGGATGTCTCACTATCTTGAACCTTATCTACATTACTTCATTTACCATTGGATAACGCGGTACTGTTCTCCAATATTTTGTCCGCATTCTAAAAGAGAAACAAGCAGACACATCACATGTTTACCATGTTGTATATGAAACTCATTTTGGTAAATGAGTTCAATAGTAAAGTGGACAGGATAACAGCATGAAACAAACATATATCTATGTACCATGGTCACTTTATGGTCTATATCATTCTAGTTTTTGTTGCCAAATCAAGATAGAGACACAGTTCAAATAATATTTGTTCAAGACAAAGCAGAATAGACATAATATAAGTGTGGGTAACTATAGAGCAATAACAACACTTGTAATGTGCATGACATGAGAACATAACTGTTTATTCAATTAAAACTGAAATCAACATAGAGCAGGTTACAACAACAAACCAGTTAAAGAAACAGGTTTAAAACATACCTGTTGCACCATTGGAGTTTCAATTCCATCCTTCAAATTTGAAAATAGTTGGTATGAGAAAATACAGTCATGCAAGACCAAAGGAGTATGAACCATAGCTACAGAACCTGACCTGAGAACAAATCTTCTTCTCCTTTAAGCGTTGAGTTGGGAATCAAAGTGGTGGTCCTCGTGCTTTGGGCACTGCAGTTCCCTTACTAACTGCTCGTGTTTGGGTGCTCTATGGTGGAGACGTTGTTGTGTCAACTGGAACTGGGTTACTATTTGCCGGGGTTGGGGTTAGAAGGGGTGTAGCTAGTTCTCTGTCCAACTGGGTAGGGGTACAATCTGCGAGAGTCTGGGTTATGTGTGGTGGATCTGGTCCTTGGGCAAGTACAACTGTGGTTCTATCTGCATCAACTGGTAGAACTATCTTTTCTGAAGACCGTATTGTTACTCCCTTAGATAGTGCCATCACGCTCTCCAATTCAAATGGCTGATAAACAAGAAAAGTAATTGGAAGTATAGACATTGTATGATAGACAGGTGCAATGGATAGTGGGGAATAAAAGAGGGCATGAAATAATTCATATTTATGTTGTCTAACCAAACAAGATAGCATGACACAATTTCACATATATGATGGCTAACTAAACAGGATAGCATGACACAATTTCACATTATGATGGCTAACTAAAAAAGATGGAAAGACATAGTTCAAAATATGAGACTATGTAAACAGGATGACATGACATAACTATATAATGTGTTTATTAAATAGGTTGGCCCATAATTCACATACATTCATGGATAGAATGCCATAACTCAAAATATGATGACTGTAAACACTAAACAGGATGAGATAATATAACTATATGATGTCTTTATTAAATGGGTTGCCATGCCATAATTCAGATCGATGATGTGTATGTACTATGTAAACATGATGGCATGATATAATTCAAATATATGATTCATATAGTAAGCAAGTAAGCAGATGGCAATCCATATATGATGTAAAAACTAAGCAATGCAAGACAACATGCATGACATGGGTAATATAACCCTGCCAAGTTTGAGCATAGACCTAAGGGGGAAATAGGACTGGTCATCAGTCTTTGGATCCTCCTCTGAGGAGCTCTCTATAACCAGCAAGATGTCTGCTTCAGCAGGTAGCATTGTCTGCTCTGAATACCTTGTTTTCACTCCAGATACTTCCATCACCGCTTCAAATGGCTGATGCACAGGAAGAGTAGTTGAATATACAAATGTTGTCACCAAATGGAACACATAATACAAAAAAATGATAGCATGATATAATTCACATACATGATGATTGGCTAAACAGCATGGCATTGCATAATTCACATATATAATGCCTTTGCAATAAGATAGCATTGTATAATTCACATATATAATGTCTGTCGGCATTCTGGGAACGGGGGTCCCTAGACTTGCCTGCCTGCGGCCTGCGGCGTGGCTCAAAGGGGGCCCAGCACGGCCCATCTTCATCAACACAAACCCAAGACCCTCGCGAGGGGCCAAGCCTCGTGGGGCGGACGACACGGAGCTTCCTCAGGCACGGCCTCATCAGGATGGCTCGCGAGGAGGCGGAGAGATCAAGGCGGGGTACCTCACGAGGTGCCCGTGACGCAAGCCATGACGACCAAGGGTGCCAGGCGGGCGCCAGCCCGCGCAGTGTCCTTCTTTCCTCTTTGGTGCAAAGGGAGCAAGCGCAGGCGAGAGCATCAAGCAAAGGCACCCGTTTCGGTGCAACGAGACCAAGACCAGCCCAACGGCAGGGAGGAAGTCATTGTGGAGCCCAATCCATCGTCACCACCACAGCCTTTGGCAGGCGAGGACCAAGTTTAGTCAGGATAAGTGTACCAGATGTTCCCCTTCAAAGTGGCCAATTGTTGGCGCCCTTCCTGCTCAATATTTGGGAAGAGGCCCAGGGCCTTTGCCTATAAATAGGACTAGCCACCCCCAGGGTAGGGGAGGAGAGATCAGATCGCAATCGAGAAGAGAGAGAGAGAGAGAGAGAGAGAGAGAGAGAGAGAGAAGGGTGACTGAACTCCTCCTAGCAGTTCGTTGCCCCAGCCAAGAACAGACCCTCGCGAGGCTGTTCTTCCTTGTATTACTCATCATCATCAGCCCAAGAGGCAATCCACCACACCACACACTGGAGTAGGGTATTACACCACAACGGTGGCCCGAACCAGTATAAACCATGTGTCTCTTGTGCTGTTCTTTCCATAGCTTAGATCTTAGCAAGGTGGAGGGGTGCAGGTAGGTAGAAGGCGAAATCTCCGCATGCACCCCAGTGTTCGAACCTCAAGGGTCTGCCGGAACCCGAAATCTGGCATTTGGCGCGCCAGGTAGGGGTGCGCCGGAATTCGTCTTCCACCACCCCGTTCTCCTCCGACCATCGCGTCCATGTCTGACGCTCGTCGGGCCCGCGCCGAGCGCTGGGCCGCTCTCGCCTCCCGCGTCGCCCAGACGGCTCCTGTCGGCGGGCGTCCTCATCGTTCCCCATCACCTGCCATCAACGCCGCCACCGGCCCGGCAGGGGACGAGCAGCAAGCGTCGTCTCAGCATCCGTCCGTGCGGCAAGACGGCCGCACCGCTACTCCCTCGCTCACCCCAGCTGGTTCTTTGTCCCACGCGCTCCGTGCACCCATGGAGGCTCGAGCTGCGCTCATCGCGGCAAACGAGCTCCTGCACTACTGTCCTGTCGACGACGTCTATGAAGAATGGCTCGACCACGTCGCCGAGCTCGTCCGCACCGCAGGGGGCTCTCCTGCGCCGTCCGTTCCGCTACACCGCACCCTGCCCCGCGTGGGTGACGAAGCTCCGGGGGCGCCCCAGCCGCCTCCTCCTCAAGAAGGCGCCATGGCTCCAAGGCGTGTGGCCCCTGGGCGGAACCCGCTCCGTCAGGTGCCAGCGCGGCAAGAGCAGAGCTTCCAAGAAGTCCCTCGCCCGCAAGAAGCTGCCCGGGCACTCCCTGCTCCAGCATGCCACGACCATGCTCCAGCTCCCGCACGTCAAGACCCCGCGCTGCTCCCAACTGCAGCGCGTGGGGACATGCAAGACCAAGCTCTCCGTCACCCAAGGCCTCCCGTGGCCAGAGCAGGTTGTCGTGCCTTCACCACCGAGCTACACAGCGTCGCGTGGCCCGGCAAGTTCAAGCCAGACCTGCCTCCTCGTTACGACGGCACGGCCAACCCTGCGGAGTTCCTCCAGCTCTATGAGCTGGGCATCAAAGCTGCCAACGGAGACGAGAAGGACATGGCAAACTGGTTTCCCATGGCGCTCAAGGACGGGGCCCGCACCTGGCTCCTGAACCTGGCTCCAGGCACGATCTCCTCCTGGGACGAGATGCGCACCCGCTTCATCGCCAACTTCCAAGGTACTCGCGACCGGCCACCCGCCATGAGCGACATGCGCTGCATCAAGCAACAAACCGGAGAGACCCTGCAGAAGTACATCCAGCGCTTCAACAACGCACGCCTCAAGATTCCCAAGGTGACCGAGGAGGCCATCATCTCAGCCTTCTCCAACGGCGTGCGCGATGTCAAGATGAAGGAGGAGCTGGCGATGCATGAAGACTTGTGCACTTCCTTGGAGTTGTTCAACTTGGCAACCAAGTGCGCAGGGCTGAAGAAGGGTGTCTCTCCCTCCTCGAGCTGCCTGCCGCAGACCCAGAAGAGAAGAAGCCCAAGGCCAAGGATGTGAAGCGCAAGGGGGTTGTCGTGCTCGCGGCAGAACCAGACACCAAGCGGGGTAGAGATCAGCCCAAATCTTCCAAGGGCATTCGGTACTGTGTGTACCACGACCTCCACACCCACAACACCAACGAATGTCAAGAGCTCCGAGCCGTGCGAGAAGGAAGGATCGGTCGTCGCCCCGACCGCGGTGACCGGGGCTACGGTCGAGGAGGAGGAAGGAACGCGGGACGCTGGGAAGACCGCTGCCACTGCCAAGGGTGGCGCGATCGACCTCGCGAGGATCGCTGGCAAGAACCGCCTCGCGAGAGAGACTGGAGGGATCAGCCTCGCGAGGATCGCCCGCAAGGCAACGCAGGCTTCCCTTCGCTGCCGCCGCAGCCAAGGAGAAACGAGGACAACCATCAGGACGAGGGGGCCGGGGGCTTCCAGGAGCCGCGCGTGATCGCCTGCATCCTGGGCGGGGCTCAAGCCCCAGCCTCTCAAGGCATCTTCAAGCAGTTCGCCCGCGAAGTGAATGCAGTCCTCCCCAAGCTCGAAGCCACGCGCCCTCTCAGGTGGTCGGCGTGCGCCATCACGTTCGGCTCAGCAGATCAGCTCAAGTGTGCGGCCACAGCCGGAGTCCTCCCGATGCTTTGTTCCCCAATCATCAGCAACATGGTGGTCACCAGGACCCTCATCGATGGCAGGGTAGGGCTCAACGTCCTGTCCATGGAAACATTCAACAATATCCAAGTGCCCTACAACCAGCTTCAGCCAACCAAGCCTTTCTCCGGAGTCACCGATGGCTGTCCCGATTGGGCAGGTCCGCCTCCCTGTCACCTTCGGGGCACGCGACAACTACCGCACCGAGCTCATCGACTTCGACGTCGCCCACATTCACCTGCTGTACAACGCCATCCTTGGGTACCCAGCGCTGGCCAAGTTCATGGCCGTAACTCACCACGGCTACAACGTCCTCAAGATGCCAGGAACTGGCGGAGTCATCACGGTGCCCTGTGAAGAGAAGGACGTGGTGTGTTCCTTGGAACGAGCCTTTCAGGCCGCATCACCGGAAGACTCGGAACGCGGAAGCAGGAGGCTTCCCGAGACCGCCCCCAAGAAGAAGAAGACATCGTCCGGCCTGGCCCCTCAGGAGGCAGGCCCCTCAGGGCCCGTGCCTGCCCAGGGGGAGCCTCCTTCCATCGCATAGGAAAGCGCGCCCAATGCCCTCCTCAGGCAGGGCTCGGGGGCTCTCCCCTGGAGGGCCACCGACCTGGCTAAGGTCACGAGGTAGGCGCTTGGGCACCACATGGAGGCGTGTTTCGAAGCACGTTTCCCTCAAGAAGGAGTAAGGCAAGGAGAGCCAGACCCTCAGGAGTTCTTCAGCAAGGCCATTCAGGAGCTACGGGAGTCAAGAGTCATGAAAGGTGGCCGCCGCCTACCAGCTGTGGCTCCCCATCTAGGCGAGGATGGTGGGCTGCGCGTCTGCATTGACATACTAGGGCTCAATCGAGTCGCCTCTCTGGAGCGCCTCTGGCCCTTGCGAGTGGGGCGCTGCGAAGGTCCACCCCACAGCTATGTTCGCATGCCTTACGGCTTGCCGAACGCGGCTGCCACGTACCAGCGCCTCACGAGGGGTATCATGGAGGCTCAAGAGGCCAGGCGTTCCGCAGCCCTGGCGGAGATGGAGATGGTCCGCGAGGAGCCACCAGCGCCTCCGGAGCCTCCCGAGGCCCCTGGGCCTGGGGGCTCGTGAGGATCGGCTTCCGCAGCCCACCGAGTCTATTACACCAACACTCCTTCATCCTCAACATCATCAGGTGACATCTTTCAAGTCTCATTTCCAGTTGGGAGTGCCCCCCAGGGCTGCATTATTCCCAGGCCGCGTGGGTCCGTCCCTGCGGCATGTATCCCTTTTATTTCATGTTGTTAGCTTACTTTGTTGGGGGCGTCCCACGGGCTGCATCATCCCCAAGTCGCTCGGGCCTGACCCAGTGATGTCCGCCTTCCCAGCATCTATTTGAATGAATCCACTCCTTCGCGGCTAATGTGTTTGACCTAGTTGCCCGCTCAACTGACGCCAACTGACGGAGCTGCTCCCAAACGGCACGACGCTTGCGCATGGGTCCGTCCCTGCAACGCCGACAAACCTGAATGGCTGAGCTCTAGCCGCGGCAGCCAAGCATGGCGCCACCTCGTCAAGCCTTCAGTGCCTCATCGCCCCTCGGAAGCAACCAATGGCTGACTGTCAATTGTCATGGCAACCCCTCGTTCTTTCTATGATGGGTCTACAGGATCTCCTAAAGGAGCTGCGTCAGGCGAGGCCCTTGCGGTGTCTCCTTCACTCTCATCCACACGAACCGCTTGCACATTAAAGGGGGGTGCCTAAGCATCGCGGCTCAGGGCTCCTACTGGCTCTCCAGCCCTCACCCTCTGGCCTTGTCCACGGCATCACGACCTGGCATACCAGCGACGGCTGAGACTCGCTCGAGGGCCGGGACCCAATGACGTAGAGCAGAAAGGGGAGCAAAGGCGAGAGGGGAGGGACACGCGAGGACCTCGTCGAGCAACCTCACGCCTGCCGATGCATGGACCCGGCGACACACCAGAGAGCGGCCCCTGATTCTCGAGATAAGTCACCACCCGGAAGCACCAGCTACCGTGGCACCATCCTCGCACCTAATGCAATCCCGTGTTAGCGACGCCGCTCTCCTTTCTCACCGAACGATGGCTGCTTGAGTGCCAAAGGGGACCTCCTGAGCATCGCGACTCAGGGGCTCCTACCGGACCCCGGGTCGCTCACCTCCTGGCCTTGACCACGGCATCACGACCTGGCATACCAGCGACGGCTGAAGCCGCCTTGGGACTGGGACCTGTCGGCGCAAAGCACCAAGCCCTCTGAGGTTCGAAAGGGAGAACTGAGCTAAGACGGAATGAGCAACTCGCACAATTCTACGACAAGGGTTATATTAACAAAATAGGATCACAGGCACCTTACAAGCCCCCACGGGACGCGTCTTTGATTCCTCGCAGGGAACAGATCCTAAAAGGACGCTAACTACGCGCGCCCCTGCAAAAGACGCCATCATCAACAATGGGCCGTCGAGCACCGGCGCCAACCCCATCCAGATCAGAGTCGGCGACGGCTTGACGAGCCCGCCCCGCTCCAGGAGCGGCGCCGGCTCGGGGGCTCGTAGTTGTCGTTGCTCGTCTCCGGAGTCACGAAGAACTCGCCGGAGTCGCTGGAACCTCCGACGCCTCCGCCGCCCGAGGAGCCGCCAAGGGAGTGGTCGGCGGGCCCAGTCCTCGCCGTAGCAGGGTCCCGACCACCTCTCCCGGGGCAGCACTCCAGCTGGCACCCGTTCGCATCGAAGACCTTGAAGAACATCACCGAAGCACCGTCGTACTCCAAGTGGATCGCGAAGGCGCCTCTTGTCCTGCAGACCCGGGCGATTTCGCTCTAGCCTCGAGTCATGAAGACATCGCCCGAGGCAACGACCGCGACCTCTGCCTCGGTCGCGAGGGTGCTGCAGCCGGCATGCTGCAGCCAAAGCTCCAGGAGTTCTCCCTGCGGGATGATGGAGGAGAATAATGGAGGAAGGTGAATCCAAGACTGAGGAGGCATGGCGGCCTGGAGCACGAACTCTCGGGAGGAGCCCTCGGTGTGGACCCCAGGGGGGACGACCAATGCCTTCGTGACCCGTCGGCGCCGCCCGTGGCGATCGGCATCAACTCCTTCAGAGCCCTCGATGTGGGCGTACAAGGGAAGCGGGAACCCCGGCGGTGGCCGCTCGTACTAGGGCCTCGACACCACCTGATGGGCCCCCTCGTCCCGGCCACGGAGGGCGAGCCGTTTCTTCGGCGGGAGTGGGTCTGGTTCCTCTCGGGGAGCCTTTCCCTTCTCTGCCGTCAAGAACTGGCGGATTGGAGCCATCGCAGCAAGACGGAGCAAGGACCGGGAGGAAGGAGAGGCGCAAGAGAGGGGATCTGAGCAGCAACCGGAGAAAGCAAAACGCAAAGCCTAGGCAGATGCCGCTCCTATATCAACTCGCGCGGTTGCTAAGACACTCACGTCCAATCAACCGCCACGCGGCGCCCAAAGCCGCAGGCTGTTAGGGCCCGTGGCGCTTCGCTCTTGCCCTTTCACCTCCCTGCACGGCCAAGTCCGGGCGCCTTGGGCCCGGGGGCTACTGTCGGCGTTCTGGGAACGGGGGTCCCCAGACTTGCCTGCCTGCGGCCTGCGGCGTGGCTCAAAGGGGGGCCCAGCACGGCCCATCTTCATCAACACAAACCCAAGACCCTCGCGAGGGGCCAAGCCTCGCGGGGCGGACGACACGGAGCTTCCTCAGGCACGGCCTCACCAGGCTGGCTCGCGAGGAGGCGGAGAGATCAAGGCGGGGTACCTCACGAGGTGCCCGTGACACAAGCCATGACGACCAAGGGTGCCAGGCGGGCGCCAGCCCGCGCAGTGTCCTTCTTTCCTCTTTGGTGCAAAGGGAGCAAGCGCAGGCGAGAGAATCAAGCAAAGGCACCCGTTTCGGTGCAACGAGACCAAGACAAGCCCAACGGCAGGGAGGAAGTCATTGTGGATCCCAAGCCATCGTCACCACCAGAGCCTTTGGCAGGCGAGGACCAACTTTATTTAGGATAAGTGTACCAGATGTTCCCCTTCAAAGTGGCCAATTGTTGGCGCCCTTCCCGCTCAATATTTGGGAAGAGGCCTAGGGCCTTTGCATATAAATAGGACTAGCCACCCCCAGGGTAGGGGGAGGAGAGATCGGATCGCAATCGAGAAGAGAGAGAGAGAGAGAAGGGTGACTGAACTCCTCCTAGCAGTTCGTCGCCCTAGCCAAGAACAGACCCTCGCGAGGCTGTTCTTCCTTGTATTACTCATCATCATCAGCCCAAGAGGCAATCCACCACACCACATACTGGAGTAGGGTATTACACCACAACGGTGGCCCGAACCAGTATAAACCATGTGTCTCTTGTGCTGTTCTTTCCATAGCTTAGATCTTAGCGAGGCGGAGGGGTGCAGGTAGGTAGAAGGTGAAATCTCCACGCGCACCCCAGTGTTCGAACCTCAAGGGTCTGCCGGAACCCGAAATCCGACAATGTCTTGCAACAAGATGCCAATGCATAATTCACATATATGGTAATTAGACACTGAACAGGTGGCATTCACACAAAGCATGTCTAAACTAATCAAATGACATAGCAATTTGAGACACGATACGCACGATATGAGCAACATAACCCTGCCAAGTTAGAGCATACACCTCGGGGGGGAATAGGACTGGTCATCTGTCTCTGGATCCTCCTCTGAGGAGCTATCCGTAACCAGCAAGATATGCACTTCGTCAGATAGCATAGTCTACTCTGAAGACCTTGTTTTCACTCCAGAATTTGCCATCACCGTGTCAAATGGCTGATGCACACGAAGAGCAGTTGAATGTAATAACATTGTTGAGAAATGTAATATGTAACAAAAAAGGATGGCCTGATATAATTTACATATAAGATGACTGTCTAAGCAGGATGGCATTGCAAAATTCACATATATGATGCCTGGCTAAACAAGATGGCGTTGCATAATTCACATAAACGATGAATAAACTAAACAGATGGCATTCGCACAAAGGATGTCTAAACTAAGCAGATGACATATTTGATGTATAAAGTAAGCAATGCAAGACACCATATGCATGATATAACCAACATCAGCATGCCAAGTTAGAGCGAAGGCCTCAGGGGGTAAATAGGAGTTGTCTTCTCCTTCTGAATCCCCCTCAGAACAGATATCTTCCTCTCGATTACAATCCGAAATGCATGGAGGGGGGCTGCCTTTGCGCCTACCATGGAGCGACATCTGCATGAAATTTTATTGCCACACAAGGCTCGTCTCTTTTGCTCTACATGTTCAGTTCCATTGTTTACAATAACTGTCATGCATAGGAATAAAACATAGTGAGATTATGTAAGGAGTGCATGCAGAAATCCAGAGTGATGGTAGCAACCTGTGGATAGACCCAAAACCAATAATAGCAGGCAGATAATGGCTTCAGTTAAAAAATATAGATAATGGCTTCTTTACTGTTTGTTTCCCACCCAACATGAAACTCATAGTAGACACCGGAGATTAACCAGATAGTAGATAGATACTATTGATAGCGGCCCCGATATGTACCCAACAACCATTTAAAAACTCAAGTTTGACCATTAGTTTGGAGCTGACTCAGAGTCTAATCAGTGAACAGGATGATAACCTAGCATGTAATATTAAGCGATGCATAACATAAGCAGACACGAAAGAGTGTGACTCTCTTGTGGAGACGTGTAGTCCTCGAGGTCATCTGCTCGGTTGATGATGGTAGTGCAGTTTTCATGGCTGCCAGCGGCGGGGAAGAAGATCTGAGGCGGCGAAAGACAGTCTGGAGGCTGGATCCCTGCTGTTCTGGACCCTTCTGTCATTGGAGCAGCTGAGCTGGGGTGGACGACGGTGCAGCAGGAGCGGGACAAACCACGCAAGGTTTTCTTTGACAACTATTTGTAAGAGAAGTAATTATGTAAGGGCTCGTTTGAATTGGAGGATTCCAACAATGCAGGGATAGGAAATAGACAGGAATAGGATAGGAATGCACGTGCAAAACAGAGAATTTAAAAACACAGGATTTCTGCCAATCTGGGTGTTTGATTGACAACAATTGGAAGATCACGGGATGCAAAGAAGCATGGTGAGATTAAGTCAAACCACAAGAAAATGTACGGTTATAATGCTATTATGCTACTATCTCTTAGTATTCTGCTTCATGAATGGGAATTTGAAAAGGAGGACAAGTGTAAATTAAAATTCCCACGTTTTTTCTTTCAAGGAGACACTAAAGGAACAAATCCGTGTGCTCAGTGGACAATATATATAACATGTAGAGTAAAAAAGAGATGCAACAAGTGTACAACCTCTTTGGTGAAGCCATGTCGATCTCAGCGTGATTGGGTTGGCCGGTGAGGATGCTCCAGCTGACTTGGCTGTCGGAGGAGGGGAAGAAGATCTTAGGCGTCTGGAGATGGAGCCCGAGGTACTGCTCTACTGTGATGGAGGGTTTCATCGTTGGAGCAGCTCCGGTGAGTTGTACGACGCCGAGGCTGAAGCAGGACAAGAGAGACAACGAACAACGTTAACCTGAGTGGAATTCCAATAGCATCTCCAATACATGACGTAAAATACATAACCACAAAGTGCTAGATGTAAAATACATCAGCCGCTCATCTCTGAACTTAACTGTCGAAACTGAATTTAACTATCGAAACTGAACTTAACTGTTGAAACTGAACTTAACTGTCGAAACTGAATTTTGCTATCGAAACTGAATTTTGCTGTTGAAACTGAATTTTGCTGTCGAAACTGAACGCACTAGCAAGGTGAGGCTACACGTCGGTCGACTGACTTTTTCATCTCTGGTCAGTCGATTTTGCAGCCACTGGAAACGAAATCAAGGGCCTACGGTTCATCTTCAACCTCCACCCCCCCCCCCCCCCGCCACCCGCGGCCGGCGGTGCGCCGCCTCGCCCGCCCCAAAAACACTCCCCACCGTCGGTCCGCCGCCGTCCCGGCCATCCCTCTAGGCCCCCTCCCCCATGCCGAGCTTTTTCTCTGGCAATCCCCACGCCACCTTCCCGCCAACGCCCCGCCACCATCGGCGACCACCGCCCCTATCCTGAACCGTAAGCTAGATAGTGGGGTACCTCTCCGATGAGCCCCCCTCCAGGCTGCGGCTGGTTCTTCCTTCACCCGTGCGGCATCGAAGTGAAGTGTAGCTAAATTGGAGCAGCATCAAAAGCAAGAGCAAGAGCGAGAGCAGCAGCGCGAGCAAGAGCAATAGCAAGAGCAGACCAGGCAGGGGACCGAGAGCAAGAGCAAAGCAGCAGCGCGAGCGAGAGCTAAAGCAGCAGCAGGTCCTACTGATGTGGACGTCGTCGTTGAGGGAGCGACGCCGTGGAGGAAGTGGCCGGCGACGCCGCCGTGGATGGAGCCGCTCCGTGTCGGCTCGGGACCGAGCGTCGGCAGCACCGTGAGATAGAATCAGGAATAAAATGCAGCGATTAGTGTACAACCTCTTTGGTGGCGCCGATTAGGCCGCAGCTTCATCCGAGGAAACGGTGATGATGATGCTCTTCCAGTGGTGTAGGTGAAGACGGCGGTGTGGGAATGGAGGTGGCACGAAAGATGAGGGGAACATCGGGGCAGCTCCTTGGAGGTGGAGGATGGGGTGGCTGAACCGGCGGGATGATGAGATCGACGAGGGATCCTCATCTGGTACGATGGATGAGGGACGTCGAGGTGTTGCTGTGGACGACGTCATCGGGGAAGAGGCTCCGGCTGGGTGGCGAACGGAGCAGGGTGTGGGGTTTCGTTGCGGGTTTTCGCGGCCTCCGTGTACAAATGGGTGGGCGGATGGGATGGCAGTGGGGAACCATGGCTTAGAGATGCGCTTGTCCGAAATGTGGGGTAAGTTACGAAAGTACCCCCACCGATTTGAGGCGGTTCTTTAGGTTTAGGGGTACCACGGGCATTTCGCGTGTCGGGATTTCACAGGAGGTGGGAGTTTTCGCACGTGTTGTAATTTCGGAATAGCAAGGCGCGGGTTGAGATGGAGGGAGTTGTCAGAGCACAACGAGACAAAGATATATCTTAAATATTTCGGGCTAACAAGGCGCGGGTTGAAATTTCCAGACAAGCCTAACATGTACTGTACCAAATCAATGTGCCCTACAAATGTCATTCAAAACTTTGAATTCATGTTATGTTCAATTAAAATATTTCGCTACGTGTATAATGCATGCAACCTACTACCCAAATGAACGTTTTAGTGCATTCCAAACGTATATACTACCGCTTCAATATGAACTAAATTTGAATTCGTTTCTCTATTTGAATAAGATCTACAGTAATGATTGTTGTGAAGTCAAAGCATTTGAATTCGTTTCTCTGTTTTAATAAGATCTACAATTATCATTATTGTCAAGTTAAACCATCGTTTGTGTATTCTCTTCACAGCACACCACATGATTAGTCTCGAGTTACATATGAACTATGTGTACTATATGAACTCGAACTAGATTTTTTGAATCCACTTTATTTTGATTTGAAATCACATTACATTTCTAGCTCTAGCTAGATCTTCATAATCTAAACCATGTCTCATATGTATAATGTGTTTATCACATTATGTATGGTGCCCCGCCCCCTACGCCTACAAGTATTTAGATGTGAGTTGCAAACACCACACATTACCACAAATTCAAATAAAATGTGAGAATGTTTGATATATAGTATTGTTTAGATTGTTCGATATTTAGTTGTAAGCTGCAAACGCCACACATTATCACAAATTCAAATAAAATGTGAGACTGTTTGATGTATAGTATGGTTTAGATTGTTCGGCATTTAGCTGTGAGTTGCAAACACCATGCATTATCACATTATGGTATAACATGTGCACAGCACGTGTATCACCACTATATTCATGCATGCAATGTTTAAAACACTACGATCTCCTATTCAAATATATGAATCCGCTTTCAAATCAAATTATGATCTTTGTTAGTCTCTTACACCCACACAATCCTCTAACCTTTGTAGCTACCACTAACTTTCTCTCATGCATGCACACGCCCTCCTCGCCCTCCCCCTCCCTCGGCATTCTATCCACCGGGCACATTCATTTTTTTCTTTAGGTCGTTCTCCCAGAGTCTCCACAACTCCTTTCCGACACACACTGATCGATAAACCTCTCCAGCGATGCCTGCCTACAACATACAAACACACCTTCAATCGCCTCCTTTATGTGTCCTTGCCTCGTGTCTCTCATACGGTCAGACACACGTGTAAACTCTCACCCCTCTTTTCATCGCTCTCACAACCGCACACTCCTCCCCCTATCTAGCTAGTAGTTGGGCCTCTCGCACCACCTCCTAGCTCCATTCTCTTTGTCTATCCGTCTCGCTGGGCCTTATTTGCCTCTAACAAATGGACGTACACCAACCGATCTCTCGCTATACATATAGCTAGCTAGGTTCTTATAACTCGTTTTTACCCACACATCAATCGATCTACCTCATTAGTTGTGTCTCTCCCTTCCTCCGACAAACAACAATTGATCTACCGATCTAGTTAGGTTTGCTTACCAAACACATGGTTCCCCTTCATCATCCATGGATGCGTCCCGACAGATCTATCACACACAAGCACACACAGAAACACATCCCCACTCTTATTGATAACATTGCAGTTCCACCCTCAGTTTGTCTAGTAGGCCTCTCCCACCATCTTCGAGAAGCAACTCCATCACCCATCCAGCACTCTACCCCTCTCCCTCCCTCTCCCTCCCTCTCTCTCTCCTCTCTCTCTCCCATCATATTTCCTGTCCTTCAGTTATGTATGGATGTCGACCGATCTCCCTTAAGACATAGCTGGGTCTCTCCTTCTCAACACATATACGAGTTGTTCTACCTCTATAGTTAGGCATCTGCCTACCCCTCCCCCCCCCCCCCACACACACTGATACATCGAGCGCTCTAGTCATGTCTCCCTGCCACACACAAACTTGACGTGTGCCCTCTAACGTTCCGGTAGGCCAGTCGCCCTATATCTTTGACTTGTACACACATACAATTTCGATGGCTCTCTTCATCGATCTCGCACCCACCCACTTGATCCTCTCTTCGACTCTATCGATAGCTATGACCCCTCCCTCTCTTCTCGTGGATTGCCTGACCCTCTATGTATGATATGGATAGGCCTCCATTTCACACACATTGCATGCAAAATTTTGTTTGAGATGTCATCGACACATATTCCCACAAATAATTCACGAAATCAACCCCCCACCCCACCCCCACCCCAAAACAAAAAACACTCACGAACGCGGTTTGTATCTCTCTCACACACCCACGTAGGTGGGGGACGTGCATGAAGAGAAGAGGTGCATGCACGGCGCATGTACTCCCGTCTCTTTCCCAACCACACCTGCGTGGGTACACGGTGGAGCTCATTTTTGTACGAAAAAGGCAGCCCACGTGGTAATTTGGCACGTGTACTGGTTGTCCACTTGGTGGAGGGAGGATCGTCTACCACGGGTGAACAAACAAATTGCGACTTGACGTGTTATGTTAAAAAAAGAGGCAAACCATGTGGGGCCTACCTTAGAGGCGAGGCTCTAAACACTGGAGTACTTTTGATGTGTCCCGTCAACTCCCAGAATAAGGAGAAGCTTGCTTAGTACGTCGTCTCCCTCGCCCACAGGCGCGGTGGCTCACAGGATGAGGTGAAGCTTGCTTACTATGCCTTACGCCCGCTCCCTCGCCCATGCGCGCGGTGGCTCGCAGGACGAGGAGAAAAATTTAATACTCCCTCCATTTACTCCTCGTCCCTACTACCTTGGTTATAGAGATTATATCATATTGTTTGGAATATATATGTCCTTTAGTAGATTTCAATATGAACTACTAGTACATACTCCAAACACTGATGTATATAGACGTATTTTAGAGTGTAGATTCACTCATTTTGCTCCATATGTAGCACTCTCCCTCGCCCCTCGACCCTCGCCCACGTGGTGGACGTGCAGCAATTCATTCGGTCTCATATAGCCAGAATGATATATATTGTACATAGTCAGGACGGGCCAGCCTACACCGTTGCTTGCTGGGGTTGCTCTCTTCACACTCTCTCGCACAAAACTACTGTGGCCACATCTCTAACATCCTGGCGGATCACATCCGCTTGGGGAAGGGGTGGATGCTTAGTGTAGATGCGGTGGCCGTCGCCGACGGCGCAAACCCACTGTCGGCACGTCCCGATCAGGGGTCCCCGCCGTTCTCTCTCACAAAGCCGGTGAGGTTGCCTTCGTCCCTTTCTCATTGTCGCGACGTGGGCAGTTGCTGCCTCCTGCCGCCCTCCTCAAGGTTGAGCTACATCCCTCGGGTACAACTCCCTTTACAGCCGGCTTGCACCACTGCTCCAGCTGCCCACATCACTCCTTGCGGATATTTCTCTACTTCTTTGCCCCGCACATACCTCTACTGGCTTCTACGTACTGTATTTGTGATGAGTTTATGTCTCATCAACTAGTCCCAGTAATCTTATTCTAATCACGCTTGTTCAATTTCTTTGCCACAAGGATGCTCATCTCGATTTTGGTAAAACTGCACAAAATGATCCGATGGTCAAAAGGTTGCAAACTTCATTTATTAGGAAGCTCGAACGTTGCCAGCAAATTGAAGCCTAGTCAGGGTTCATGGTTCAAGGGCTAGGGACTGCATGGATCATTTTTTTCTTTAGCTGCCTCTGTTCCAAAATAAGTGTCAACTTTAGTAGTAGTACTACTTTGTACTAAAGTTTGCACAAAGTTGAGAAACTTATTTTGGAACGAAGGGAGTACATATTTGCTATGATCTGTCAATCATTGAGATGCAATAGCATGCATGTTAGTCTCCTTTGTATTTGATGAAATGTTGCAACGGGCAACCTTGGATGCAAGATACATGTAACAGAAGATGGAAGCTTCATAGCATTGTACAAATTTATCTCGCTGATAAATTACAGTACGTACTATACTAGTACTTCCTTCGTTCCTAAATATAAGTCTTTGTAGAGATTTCACCATGAACCACATGCGGATGTACATAGATGCATTTTAAGTGTAGATTCATTCATTTTGTTCCGTATGTAGTGGAATCTCTACAAAGACTTATATCTACAAGTAATAGCTAGCCCCCACTACTAGGAATTCTCTATCCTTTCCTTGAGCCACATCATCAAAATTGATGTAGCCGTTAGATGAAGTAAATCAGTCCATAATAGTCGTCTGATCTTGACGTTGAGAGGCTCCGCACTAAGCCACATGCAAGCATGTGGAAATATCGTGCCACATGCATGTGAGTGGGTTTTAAATCACATCAACATGTCTGCATGCAAGCATGCACCGGTAGCATGCATGTAAGTGAGCTTTTAAGTCCCATTAACATGTCAAAAAGAAAAAATATAATCCCATTATGTAGTAGGAGTTGGCTGATCTTTTTTCCTTACATGGGATGATCTAAATGATGATGGGAGTTTATTTAGTTTGGCTACCACATTTGTCATGTGGTTATAGAGTTTTTTTTTGTTCTATGAAATTGATAATTTTGCGCAGAGAGATATACCACTGTTCCGCACCAACGCGCAGGGACTCATCTAGTAATATTTAGGAATGGAGGGAGTACTATGTAAAGAGTTAGGTGTCGCACGGTGATAGTGTGAGGTGGGCCATGTAATCACTGAGCCTGCGTGTTTTCACTACTCTTGCACGCCTCTGCTGCAAGAATGGAGGAAATTGTAATCTAGTAGTAGTATACCTCCTTTCGCCGAAAGCATGGGTAATCCAGCAGTCCTACCACCTCAGTAATAAAGACCAATGAGCCGTCAAATCACATAGACCTAGCAGTAAGTTGGATGGACGAAACAACCATCACTCTTGTGCTAGTGAGAGGTCGCGTACGCTCTGCCCGGGCATGAATGCGGCACCAATTCTTTGGAGCGGCGCTGACCGTTTCGGGCGGGAAGCGCGCGCGGGCGATGGAGGGGCTTTGGGTGGGCCAGGCTGGTCAGGAGCGGGCATGGCAGTTGTCCGCATGTCCCTACCGGACACGCCCGGAAACGAGAGGATGCACCGACTCTCGCGGCTGAAATTGTAAACTACACAACATCTCTCTATAGGAGTAGGTCGATCTGTCGCTCTCTTTAACACACACATGGTGTTAAACACACACACGCACGCACGCACACGCACGCACCTTGGTCCCGTTGCACCTTCTAACGTGACTTATTACACCTAGACGGAGGGAGTAGTAAGTATACGAGATACAGTGGCACACTGACTTAAGTCGAATACAAGTGCCCAAAATTTGTGTGCATGTTATAATAAGGATTCACTTAAAATAGTACATGAGCGAACAGAGGGATCAATTGGACAGTGTTTCTGAGCAGTAGAGAGATGTGTGAGGTAAGATACACCGTTGGCGCTTTTAATTTTTCTTATTAATTTGTTTGTTTCACCCTCTGACTGGTGGGACCCAACGTACTACGTGGAGAGAGGTAAGGTGACTAAGGCTGCAATATTTCTGCACCACTGTGGATAGTCTTACCACCAAAGCCACATGACACGATTATGACTGAAATCCCAATGACTCCCACACACACAAAAAACACGGCATGCTTGTCACACGAATGCAGGAATGTATAAAAGGTTATTTCCCTCTCGTTGAACATAACGGGAGGGTTGTGTAGCTGGTTAGCCTGTTCGCTCACTCTCTCGCCCTCTCTCGCTGGAGCCTCAGCGCTTGCAGTTGCTCTCTTCACACTCTCTCGCCCTCTCCAGATCTAAACAAGACTTCATTGGCCTCTCTCTCCCCTCACTGCTGCTCAAAGAGCCGGCAGGATCCGTCCGTCGGGAAGGGAAGGAGGCATAACGCTGTCGCTGTCGGCGAGGGACTACCGGCGTAGCTGTTCACTTTCCACCCAACGGCGGCGCGGGAGGGCCTCCGACCCCTTCTTCTTCGCCGCCGTCCCATCGCCCACCGAACCACGCCCCAAGAACCTTAAGGTATAATTTACTTACTCCACATGCATTGCTCTAGCTGCATGTATACCATGAATCTAGCACGTGGTTCAAAGAGGAAAGGAGTGGGGGAAAGTAGTGGGAAAAGTTGTATATAGCATGAATCTAGGACGTGGTTCAAAGAGGAAATGAAGGGGGAAAGTTGTATAGCATTAATCTAGGACGTGGTTCAAAGAGGAAAGGAATGGGGCAAAGTTGTGGGGAAAGTTGTATCGCATAAATCTAGGACGTGGTTCAAAGAGGAAAGGAAGGGGCGAAAGTACTAGTTCAAAAAGGAAAGGAAGGGACAAGGCTGTAGAGTTTGAGCAGGACTAGATTTGCTGCGCTCACATAGGGAAAGGCGTCTAAAGATAACAAAACTGGGACCAATACAAATATGCTCCTTGGTTGCTTGTTCTTTGTTGCAACAGACTGTGCATGACCACAGTACATCGGTAGATGCACATGGTGCTGGTGCGTCCACTGTCTCGTGCAACTCCTTAGTTGTTGTTAATCTAAGGCCCTGTTTGGTTAAAAACTCCTTAGTCCCTACCTGCTGGGTTCCAGGGACTAAACATGGACTAGAGGTTATTAAATGACATGCTAAAAGACCATGTTACCCCTAGTAATGAACTAATAGAGACAAGGTGCGATGCATGGCAGGGGCAACTGTTGGAAAAAGTCCCAAAAAGGCTCCCTCGGGGTCTTCTTTCTTTAGTCCCAAATGCCCACTTTTAGTCCCTAAAAGTCCCTCCTCTTTGGTTTAGATGGGACTGATACGGAGTTTTTTTAGTCCCTACACCAAAATGTCCCTGTAAACAAACACCCTCTAATAATGCCGCTGGAAAATTGATGCAATGCCACAGTTAAAAGCAAATTACATGTTTAACGAATTTTATTGTTAATATAATCTCTATGTTAATATTAATCAATGCCACCATTTGGGAAATGCTATTGTCTTGCTTTCTTTCCCATTTAGATAAGGTAGATGCTTCTTTTTGTTGGCTTCTGTGTCATCCACCGTTATTGACCACTAATTGTTTCCTTTGCACCTCTGTGTAAACAGGGTTATCTGCTTCACCTCGTTGCCATTGTGACCTTTTGTTGCACTGCACAAAACACTTTTGTTTTAAGAGTGTTTTGTGCAGGTCAACCAAAATGTCACACCGACAACGTTGCTTGATTGCTTGATCTTAGTGGAACTGCACAAGAGGAGATCTTACTTCCTATCCGTTAAGGCAAATTTGGTTCAGATCTTCTTCTTGTGAGTTGTTTGAATTCCGCATCATGAGAGGTCAATACTAGCCTTCTTTCACATGATTCTGCAGTGTGCATTCATATGTTGTGCTACTTGTACGATAATGTTGCTTGATTTTAGTGAACTGCACAAATGGAGACAAGACTTCCAATCTGTATGTGCACCGTAATATCCCATTGAGGTAAGATAAGGATATTTCACAACTGCTGGCCTGTATTTTGCCACTTTCATCAGAAAATTAAGTTTAGTACTATACTTGTTCTCCCTAATTGACATGCCAAATCTTACATTGAAGGCGAAGCTTGTTTGTTATTGAACCAAGTGATGAAGGGGAAGAACAAGGGGAAGAAAAACAAAAATCAACTCCCGGTGCTGTAATGAAGCACTGGAACTGTGATGACACAAGTAATGATATAGTTTTGCATCTTAATTTATTGCTATGGCTGGAACGAGCAATTGTTTTGCCACTGGTTTGATGCCACTCTTAATGTAATATGTAATTATCTCTACTTGTGCAAACAGGGATCTTCTTTGAAGATACCATATATTTTAGTGGAACTGCACAGGAAGATGTTGGAAACATTAAACTAATTGAGGAGTATATAGTAAGCATGGCCACCACCATAGATTGCAATAGATGGTTCTGGAGAATTGCTTCATCTGTATGCTCTACACGATAAGCCTCCTGACAAAGGTTGGTACTCGCCCACTGATTTCATCCATATGATTGAGCTTGGTCATCTCTATTGGTGTTGTGCTACTGTTTAGATACTGTCATGAAAAAGTGGTATTGTCCTTGAGAAGTGCTTCATCTGTGCTATTTTAAATATTTCCTTTCCTTTTTTTCGAGCAAACAGTGATGCTAGAATTTAGTAGTCCTCTTGTCTTTGCACAACAGGATCATCTTCCTCTGAAGAAGAATATGGAGTACGTGAAGTGACTAGTTCCGATTATGCCAGGATGAAGAATCCTTGTCTATGTTATCATCAGAAGGAGCAGTTGAAGGATGGTTACATTACTCCCCACAAGACCAAACTAACTTCAGCTCAGAAGGACTGACAAAATCTCTGTTTTTTTGCTATGATGCGCGAGTACAATGTTGTTCTAGGATTCTTTCTGGTGAGTTCCATTTTTCTAAAAGTGTGCTCTACATGGACCATGTATGTGCCTGTTGAAACTATTAATTCATAGTACAGTTTGCTCTATACTAATCACTTTTTTGTATTTGTGCAAACAGGGGTGCTTAGCTTGATTTCAATGGGAACTGCACAAAATGTTCATGAATACATCGAATCATTCATTTCCACCACAAGAAAGGAGGTGTTGATAAGTTCAAGGCGTTGCAACATATAAGGGCGAAATCATACAAGCTACGCGCGAATTTGGTTGATTTTGATGGAACTGCACAAAAAGAACAGTTGGTTTATTTAGCACGAGGTGCCATGTCAATGTCCGAACTTATGGCAAACCCTGCCCATTCCACAATCATAGGCATTTGATATTTTGGAATGGGACAACCTTGTCAAATTTTGCTCATTGATTTTAGCAAGACATGCGTTTGATATTTTGAATGGGACGCCCTTGCTGTTAGCAGCGTCGATCAATTTTTTATTTATTCTTTAGTTGTGAAGTAAATATTGCCTCTGACATGTGAGTCGCTGAGATGCATAATCATCGATTGTTTTGAATGTTCTCTATGAATTGCCAGGCCTGTGTGTTTGATTGCAATGTACAGAAACGCTAAAAACCTGCTCAAACTCTTTGTACTCCTTCTGTTCCTTTTTACTTTGCACATTGTGAAAGTGCATACTTTTTTGTATAAGATTGGTCAAAGTAGAGATACTTTGACTGCAGACAAAACTTGTACGCAGACTAGAAAGGACCGGAGGGAGTACATGTGAAACTGCTGCAAACGAGGTGATCACCCTGGAAATAATGCTAGTACATATTGTTTTGCACGTTCATCCAATGCCAGTGATACAGGAATTCAAACTAATTGAAATAAATTCATTCATACACGGTCATATTTCATATAAACATGCCAGATTTCATTACATTTCATACATTTTTCAACTAAAAAGGGGTGCGCTGGAGGTATAATTAATTAACCGAAGATACCCACCTGTGTCCTGCTGAGCCGAACAGAAGCTTCAATGACTTAACTGCAGGTGCAGTTGCGTAACTAACATGTGGCCTGTTGGGCCCATGTGTCAGTCAGCCAACTGCACCAGCAGTTAAGTAGAAGCAACGTTATTCTCCAGCAGAACTCCCCGACTCCATGTCGCCGCCAAGAAGCTAATCGGTCGTCAATGGTCAACCCGCCTAGCTTGGCTTCAACAGGAGGGTAGCAGTGGTGGCCTTACTTGGACCCGAGCGGCAGTGACCTACCGTGTTCTACTCTTCCTTGTTTTCTGTGTGGCGCGACCTCGTTGGCAGCGGGGCGGGGCCTCGGCGGAGCCGGCAATGTCCTCTGTCTCATTGCCGGAGGGCGGCGCCTCAGCGGAGCGCTGGAAATCCTCCCCCGCGTTGCCGGCAGGGTGGGGCCTCGGCTGAGCCGGCGATGTCCTCTGCCTCGTTGTTGGCGGGGCGGAGCCGGCGGTGTCCTCTGCCTCGTTGTTGGCGCCGCGGAGCCTCGTCAACGCCAGGGGAGCGGGGACTCATCGGAGCCGGCATTGTCCTCTGCCTCGTCCTTGGTCTCACCAAATAGTGCCTCACCCGCTTCATCGCCCTCTTTGCTAGCCTCTTTGTAGGCGGCCGCAGCCTCTGCCACCCGCATGTGGTCCCGCCAGCGCTCGAGGCGGCCCTTGTGGGCGGAGCGGTACGAGTCGAGCAGTGCCTCCTGCTCTGCCCGCTCCGCGGTGATCTGCTCCTCCGCCTGCAGGTGCTCCTGGAGGAGATGGTGGTTGTAGGCGGCGTCGGCCTGCGCCTCCCGGAGCTGCTCCTGACACATCTGCCTCACATTGTCCATATATTGGGCACGGGCCTCACCGATGGTCATGGTGCAATGCACCGGCGAGGATGGCGCGGAGGAGGGGGTTGGCGCCGGATCATCGACTACCATGTTCTCCATTGGGACGTCGTCGTCCTTCGGCTGCCTGCCTGCCAGCCGGTCGGCAGCAATGGCTGCCATCTCCTTGTGGTCTATCATCCGCCCGTCCTGAAGAGCGCTGGAGCACGAGGAAGCCATGGTGGGCAGTAGTGGTGTGGACAGGAGAAAGGGAACGGATGCGGATGACTGCGGCTATGGCCGGCGCAACAGTTTATATAGCAATGATGGGCGGGCGGAGGGACGGACGTGTGGCGCCGGAGTAGCCGCCTCGGCAACCGCATATCATTAATGTGGGCGGCAGATGGACGGATGGACGGCACTTGTGTCGTTTGAAGGCAGAGCAATCGCCTGCACCGGGAAGCGGGGCGGGCGGCGCTGACTGTTTCAGGCGGAAAGCACGCGCGGGCGAGATGACTTTACTTGGAGAGGATGACAATGGGGACCCACTAGGTCCATAGCCTCACGTACGCAAGTGCCTTCTTATTATATATATATGTATAAAACTATACTCCCTCCGTCTAGGTGAATAAGTCATATTAGAAGGTGCATCACGACCTAGGTGCAAGCAGATTGGTGGAAAAGAAGAATATTTCTCTCTTCTAAACACAACATTTAATCACAACAGTTAAGAGGATGCCTTATTAGCTGCCCATGCAGGCCATCATAATTCATAGCATGCAAAGCGCTTTTATTTCTTGCCTAATAACCGCATGGACGTGCTGCATGCATTGGTCATTGCCCGAGCAAAAAAAGGGAAGAAAGGGGTTTCCACGGGAGACAACAAGGCAGAGGTGGAAGCGCTCGCTGGAGTTATTTATTTTGCTTCCCCCTGGTTTCCTGACATCACGGTCCCACACCATTGTCAACCTATGTAGTACTACTCAATAAACGAGAGAATTGCACAAGAAGCGGCCAACAGCTGGGACCAAGCAGCTCGAGCAGTATTTGTGTTTTTGAGGTGTGAGCACTGCAGAGTTTTTCGATGTTTAGCCCAGATATTAATTTTTCTCCTCTGAACAACAACGAAAACATTGCTACAGGTATTAACTGGGCCGGCTATGGCCCATCTAGCCCAGGCCAGATATCCAGCCCAGATATTAATTTTTTTCAAGCTGAAAATGGCTAGCCCAGCTATACTTTTTTTAGGAATACCCAGGCAAGGTCAAGTTGTTATTCTCCGCCCCGCTGGGCTGCAAATCTTTCCTAAGAGGGATGCATTAGGCTTAACAAGAAAATGGGCTTTAAGAAATAATAAATGGGATGTAATTATAAAAACTGGGCAGTAACTATAAAAAAATGCACCAAACATGTGATTACTTTATAAAATATTATTTTTGGATATTGAAAATTTTAATTTCATTAATTGTTGCGAGCGCAATGTTTCATTGGATTTTTATGTAATATAAATTTATATTGAAATTGTATTTAATCTGACTAGAAATTTCGGGATAAAAATATTTCGGATCCCATCAAAATGTGGGAAATTTTATTGAATTATGTTTTGAACGGTTGGTTGAAATGGGCTGTACTTTTAACAAACTGTAAATGGGCTGTAGTAAATTCCATTAGAATTAAAAAATGGGCTACACATTCTTACAAAGTTGACGCATCCCCTAAAAAAACAGAGTTGACGCGTATACAAGGCTTTGTCAACTTATAGTCAACACACGGTTCCAATAGCAGTGGCCGTTGGATGTCCATCCAACGGATGTCGTGCTTCTTCTTCAATCTCGGATATTCTAGCTTCACCCGCCCAAAAAATGATTCCTCCCCCTGACATCTGGGGCGCACCGTTTCGGAAGCTGACCTATGGGCCTACTAAGTTGACGTACCAAGGGCGTTGTCAACTTAGTCAATATAAACGATTCTCGCTGCAGTGACCGTAAGATGTCCATCCAATGGCCATAGTGCTTCTTCAACCTCTGGTCTTCTTGCTCCAGCCACCCAAAGCAGCGCCGGTCGTGCCGCCTGCTCCTGCCTCCCGTGGTCAGCTATGCTGCCGTGGAGGCCTCACCGCCCCCTACTATTCCCACCGCTGGCCAAGCCCTGGGGCGACCGCAGCCGAACGAGTGAACCCTCATACTCCTCTCCGCGTGGGCATCCACTGCCGTGTCTTCACCGGCTCTGCATCGTCCCCTTCCTAGGCCTCGCCGTCATCCACCGCCCTGGTGCTCTCGGCACGGTGTGGTCAACATGGAAGGAACGACTTCCATCGGACGTGGACTGTACGTGGAGAGGCTGACAGCTGGGTCCACGGCGGCAGCAAGGAGGTGCCTCCTTATTACGTGGAAAATAATGATTCATCCACCTCACAGCAGGGACCCACCGGATGGGCCACTAGTATTTTGCGAAAAAAACGTTCCCCCCGCTGTCAGCTCGGACCCACCGGAAGTGCCTCCTTATTACGCACAAAAAAATGAAAACTCCCCCGGCTAGCTGGGACCCACCTTGCTGGCAGGCTGACTTGTGGGACTACTAAGTTGACGGGGACGAAGGGCTTTGTCAAGTTAGTCAATATGAACGATTCTAGCTCCAGTGACCGTACGATGTCCATCCAACGGCCATAGTGCTTCCTCAACCTCTGGTCTTCTTGCTCCAGCTGCCCAAAGCAGCGTCGGTCGTGCCGCATGCTCCTGCCTCCCATGGATGGCTGTGCTGCTGCAGAGGCCTCACCGCCCCTACTATTCCCACCGCTGGCCAGGCCCTGCGGCGACGGCAGCCTCACACCGCAGTCGAACCAGTGAACCCTCGTAGTCCTCTCCACGCGGGCTTCCACTGCTGCGTCGTCCCATTCCTAGGCCTCGCCGTCATCCACCGCCATGGTGCTCTCCGTGCGGCGTGGTCAACGTGGTCAAGGAACGACTTCCATCGGAAGAGTACTGTACGTGGAGAGGCTGACAGCTGGGTCCACGGCCACAGCCCAGTTTTTTGTGATTTGCCAAGTAAGTCGCTTTGTCAGGCCTGTTGGGCTGCAAATCTTTCAAGACGAGGAGAGCTTTCATTCGGCTGGCTGAGAAAATGGCCCATCAGTAATGAGAAATTGGTTGTACATTTTTAAAACACATCAAACCGGCAATTAGTTTCAAATATCTTTTTTTTCATTTCAAGATTTTAAATTACATTAATTTTTATGCATGGAGAATTTGTTGGATTTTATATTGATATACATTTATTTTTAAAATCAGTTTGAATGTGAGTCGAAATTTCGGGATTAAAAACAGTTTGGACCCCGAAATATGCAAAATTTCGTATAATTTTTTAACTGTTGCCACAATATGGGCTGTAATGCTAACAAAAAGAATATGGGCTCCAAAAAAACCTTAAGAATTAGCAAATGGGCTGTAAATTATTAGAAATAATGGCAGATGGGTTGTATGCTGTTTTCCACAGATTTGAGGCTTTCCTAAAAAAAGGTTGACGCACAAGCACTCACTGTTGGATGTCCATCCAACGGCCGTCGTGCTTCTTCAATCTCTGCTCTTCCTGCTCCAGCCGCTCAAACAAGCGTCGGCGGGACTGCCTGCTCCCTCCTCCTCGCGGCCGGCTATGCTGCCGCGCAGGCCTCACCGCCCGACCATACACCCATCCCTGGCCTAGCCATCTCTCTACTCACCCACACCTGCTGTTATTCTCTGGCGACGGCAGACGAACCAGTAAACCCTCGTACAGTCGTACTCACCTCCGCGTGGGAAACAACTGCTGAGTCTTCCCTGCCTCCGTGTCGTCCCCTTCCTAGGCCTTGCCGTCGTCCACCGCCCTGGTGCTCTCGGCCCAGCGTGGTCAACATGGTCAAGGAACGACTTCCATCGGACGTGGACTGTACGTGGAGAGGCTGACAGCTAGGTCCACGGCCGCAGCAAGGAAGTGCCTCCTTATTACACGGAAAATAATGATTCCTCCACCTGACAGCTGGGACCCATCGGATGGGCCATTGTATTTCACGAAAAAACGTTTCCCCCTGACTGCTGGGACCCACCAGCTACATCTTCGCATGCAAGGAAGTGCGTCCGGGCAAAAAAACGATTCGCCCCCTAACTACTGGGACCCACCAACTACATCTTCGCAGGCAAGGAAGTGCCTGACAGTCGGGACCCACCTGGTCGAAGCGTACGTAGCGTTGTCATTCTGGTCGCAAACGTGTACGTACATACTGGTTGATGTAGAGACGCGCACGTGTCGTAGTAGAGGCGCGCACGTAGCATGTACATGTACGTATAGCGGCCAGGGTGCAAGAAAGAAAATACGGCCATGTATGTGTACATACGGGCGGGGTCTCGAATGCCTACTCGCGCATACGTACGGCCAGGGCTCGTGTACATGGCTGGGTCGGAACGGAGAAACAGCGTCGTCGTCGTGTTCATGGGGAGGCAACGGAATGCGTCGTGTTCATGGGGAGGCAACGGAATGCGTCGTGTTCATGGGGAGGCAACGAAACGCGTGGGAGCCAACCGGCTGGGTCGGAACGGAATGCGTGGTCGTGTTCATCGGGAGGGCTTGGACGCAACAGGCGATGGAAACGAGGCCTGGCGTACCGCACAACGGAGGAAACGGACCTCCGACGTTCGGAACGGGGTCCTGTTGATCGGGAGGGGTCTGGCGTACCGCAAAACGGAGGAAATGGACCGCCTACGGTCGAAACGGGGGTCCTGTTCATCGGGAGGGGTGTGGCGTGCCGCAAAATGGACGAAACGGACTTGTGTTGGAGCGCTACGGTCAAAACGGGGGTCATGTTCATCGGGAGGGGTGTGGCGTACCGCAAAACGGGACTCCACGGGATACTGTTCATCTCCACCGTCGACCCCCTCCAGCCTCCATGAGCTACTGTTCATCCACTGTCGACCTCCTCCAGCCTCCACCTGCGACTGTTCATCCACGGGCTCCTATTCATCCAGCCTCCACCGCGCCCTACTCCACCGGCTACTATTCAACCAGCCCTCTCCATGGGCTCCTATTCAACCACCCCTCCACGGGCTACTGTTCATCCTGCCCTCCACCATCCACTGTTCATCCTGCCCTCCACGGGGTGGTCCTGTTCATCCAGCCCTCCACGGGGTCCTGTTCATCCAGCCCCAACCGGCTCGATCGATCGGGGTCCTGTTCATCCAGAGGCAACACCATGGGGTCTTGTTCATCCACCCCCACCAGGAACTGTTCATCCCCCCCCCCCCCCCCGCAATGCTCACTGTTCATCCAGAGGCAGCATCAATCAGCTTCAGTTAGCAGCAGTAGCGAAGGAATCGCTCGATCGGGTTCAGTTAATAGCCATCGATCGATCGCTCGGGTTCAGTAACGCGTAGCCTGCAGTGCAATCGCTCAGGTTCAGTTAGAGCCCAACGCCTCGCTCGGGTTCAGTTAGAGCCAACGCCTCGCACACACGCGCGTATGTGTACGAGAGAAACGCGCATCGCTCGGCCCCCGACCTCCCACCGTAACCGGGAACTCCCCGAAATTTTCCTCGCCCTCGCTTCTACCATGGTTTTTTCCGTCATGGACGGTCCAAAGAATGTCATGCAGCTGCGTCTCCGGCCCGCCAAGGACGAAAAGCCCATTTTCTGTCATGATTTTTTTTCATAGAAGTAGGAGCCCACCACATCTATGATGATACCGGGTTTTGTCACAATTATCGTCATAGAAGTGTCATATGTATGACAGGAAAAAAATTTGTTCGGCCCAAAATGTCACGGATGTGTCTTTTTTTGTAGTGATTGAGGGTGAGCTACAGAAGAAACATCCAGCCGGATGTGCTCTCTTTGACAAAACTCCTCCATAGCCCCTTGGGACAAATTAGTGCCATTGTCAGTGATAACGCTGTGTGGAAAACCAAAGCAAAAAATCACCTTTTTCATGAACTGAACCGCCGTGGCTGCATCACACTTACCCACTGGCTCTGCCTCAACCCACTTTGTGAATTTGTCAACTGCCACTAAAAGATGTGTCTTTTTATCCTTTTACCTTTTGAAAGGTCCAACCATGTCAAGCCCCTATACTGCAAACGGCCAAGTGATTGGAATCATCCGCAATTCCTAAGCCGGCACATGCGCTCGTCGTGCAAATTTTTGACATCCATCACATCTACTGACTAGATCCTCTACATCAGCGTGAGCCGTCAACTAGTAAAAACCATGACGAAAAGCCTTAGCCAGAAGAGACTTTGACCCGACATGATGACCACAATCCCCTTCATGGATCTCATGAAGTATTTCTTGGCCTTCTTCAGGAGAACACACACCGCTGAAACGCTCCAGTGACGCTGCGATGGTATAACTCTCCGTCAGAAATCGTCATTGACTTGGACCATCGGGTTATCTATCGGGCCACGGTCTCATCCTCTGGCAACTCGCCCCGGGTCATGTAAGCCAAGAACGGTACTGTCCAATCTGGGATGACGTGAAGAGCCGCCACCAATTGTGCCTCCGGGTCAGGAACGACCAAATCTTCCTCTGTAGGTAACTTAACAGACGGGTTATGCAAAACATCCAAAAAGGTGTTAGGTGGCACTGGCTTACGCTGAGATCCCAACTGGCTTAAGGCATCGGCCACTTCATTCTGTCTACGGTCAATGTGTTCCACTTGGTAACCCTTAAAATGTCCTGCAACAGGGTCGACTTCATGGCGATAAGCCGCCATGAGAGGATCCTTGTACTCCCACTTGCCTGACACCTGTTGAGCCACCAAATCTGAATCGCCAAGGCACCGGACCCAGCTCAGACTCATTTCTTTAGCCATTCGAAGACCATGGAGCAAGGCTTCATATTCTGATGTGTTGTTAGTACAAGGAAACATCAATCGCAACACATAACAAAACTTGTCACCTCGAGGGGAAGTTAAAACAACCCCAGCCCCTGAGCCTTCCAACTGTCTGGACCCATCAGTGAATCGTCCAATATGTGTTGTCTGGTTTCTCCTCTGGCATCTACATCTCTGTCCAGTCATTAATAAAGTCAACCAGCGCTTGAGACTTGATCACAGTGCGTGGCGCATACTTCAACCCATGAGACCCAAGTTCAATGGCCCACTTGGCGACTCGTCCAGTAGCTTCTCTATTTTGAATGATGCCTGCCAAAGGAGAAAAGCTGACCACACCGATTGGGTGACCCTAAAAGTAATGTTTGAGCTTCCGGCTTGCCATGAACACCCCATACACGAGCTTCTGCCAATGTGGATATCTTTGTTTAGATTCAATCAGCACCTCACTAACGTAGTAAACCGGCCGTTGGACCGGATGTTCCCTGCTGGCCTCCTTGCATTCCACCACAATGGCCACACGAACAGCTCGTGAGTTAGCAGCTACATATAATAACAACGACTCTTTCTCAACTAGAGCAGCAAGAACCAGGGGTTCAGCGAGCTGTTTCTTCAAATCCTCAAAAGCAGAGTTAGCGGCATCATTCCAGATGAAGTCATCTGCCTTTTTCATCATTTGATACAAAGGCATCGCCTTCTCCCCTAACCGACTTATGAGCCGACTTAAGGCCGCGATGCGACCCGCTAGCCGCTAAACGTCATTAATGCACACTGATTTAGCCAGAGATGTGATTGCCTTGATCTTCTCTGGGTTAGCCTCAATACCTCTGTTAGACACCAGAAAACCCAAAAGTTTGCCAGCTGGGACTCCAAAAACACACTTGGCCAGGTTAAGCATCATCTTGTAGACCCAGAGGTTATCAAAGGTCTCCTTCAGATCTGTTGCCAAGGTTTCCTCCTTTCTGGACTTCACCACTATATCATCCACATAAGCATGAACATTACGTCCAATCTGATTGTGAAGGCAATTCTGCACACACCATTGATAAGTCGCCTGGGCACTCTTAAGCCCAAAAGTCATAGACACATAGTAGAAGGCTCCAAACGGAGTGATGAAAGTGGTCTTCTCCTCGTCCTTGACTGCCATCTTGATCTGATGATAACCTGAATAAGCATCCAGAAAACTCAAACGCTCACAACCCGCCGTAGCATCAATGATTTGATCAATACGAGGGAGAGCAAAAGGGTCAGCTGGACAAGCTTTGTTCAAATCGGTGTAATCCACGCACATATGCCAGGTGTCGTTCTTCTTGAGTACAAGCACTGGGTTAGACAACCACTTTGGGTGAAAAATTTCCACAATGAACCCGTCCGCCAAGAGCCGGGCCACCTCTTCTCCTATGCCCTTATGTCGTTCCTCGTTAAACCGCCGAAGGAACTGCCTGACCGACTTAAACTTCGGATTGATGTTAAGAGTGTGCTCAGCGAGTTCTCTCAGGACACCCGGCATGTCAGAAGGCCTCCATGCAAAGATGTCCCGATTCTCATGGATGAACTCGATGAGCGCGTTTTCCTATTTTGGATCCAAGTTGGCACTAATGATGAACTGTTTGGATGAGTCGCCTGGCACAAAATCAACCATCTTGGTGTCATCAGCCGACTTGAATTTCAGCACCAGTTCATGCTCCGTAGTTGGCTTCTTCAAAGACGTCATCTCCATCGGGTCAACATTATCTTTATAAAACTTCAACTCCTCCATCACGCAAACAGACTCTGCATAAGTGGCATCACCTTCCTCACATTCCAGGGCTATTTTCCGGCTTCCATGTACTATAATGGTGCCTTTATAACCCGACATCTTGAGTTGCAGATATACATAACACGGCCGAGCCATGAACTTGGCGTAAGCCGGCCGTCCAAACAGAGCATGATATGGGCTTTTGATCTTAACCACCTTAAAAGTTAACTTCTCAGCCCTGGAATCATATTCATCCCCAAAGGCTACTTCCAGCTCAATCTTACCAACTGGGTATGCCGACTTGCTAGGCACAACACCATGAAAAACCGTGTTGGATTGCTTAAGACTCTTATCAGTCAACCCCATCCAATGGAATGTCTCATAGTAGAGGATGTTGATGCTACTGCCTCCATCCATGAGCACTTTAGTGAATTTATATCCACCAACCTGAGGTGCCACTACCAAGGCTAAGTGACCCGGGTTATCAACCTAGGGAGGATGATCTTCTTTGCTCCACACAATAGGCTGTTCCGACCACCTCAAATAACATGGAATCGCCAGCTCAATGGCATTGACAGCCCTCTTATGAAGCTTCTCGTCCCTCTTGCATAAACTAGTGGTAAATACATGGTACTACCCACTATTCAACTGTTTTGGGTTGCTCTGATATCTGGACTGTTGCTGCTGATTACCTTGGCCGGGTTGTGGATTATAACCTCCCTGGTTACCCGTATGGCCATGACCATGAAAACCGCCTCCACCTGAACCGGCGCTCGGGCCATGAAAGCCGCCTCCGCCAGAACCGCCGCCAGGCCCGTGACTTCCATCAAATGTGTTTGAATTTTTAAATGCCTTCATGGTTGTACAGTCCTTCCACATATGGGTGGCTGGCTTCTCCTGGGTGCCGTGTCTAGGACAAGGTTCATTCAATAGTTGCTCGAGGGTGGGACCTGGCCCGCCTGACCGAGGGGGTTGCCTACCCTTGCGCCGTTGATTATTGCCCTGTGCATTGGTGTTAGCCACAAATTCGTCGGCCTTACGTTTATTACCTCCTTGATTTGCCGGGTTATGCTGGTGACCCTTGCCATTGCCGTTCTTCTTTCCCTTCATTGTTTTTTCTTCATCAGACACGGGATCCTTGGTACTATCAGAATCAGCATACTTGACCAGAGCCGCCATCAGCTGGCCCATGTCATCGCAGTCACGCTTGAGCCGCCCCAGCTTCTGCTTTAGAGGTTCAAAACTGCAATTTTTCTCCAACATTAAGACTGCCGAGCCGGCATCCATCTTATCAGATGAATGTATTATCTCCTTGACCCGGCGCACCCAATGGGTTGTGGACTCACCTTCCTCTTGCTTACAATTTGTCAGGTCCACGATTGACATAGGTTGTTTGCATGTGTCCTTAAAGTTCTGAATGAACCGGGCTTTTAATTCCGCCCATGAGCCGATGGAATTGGGGGGGCAATCCTTTCAACCAAGTGCGAGCCGTTCCATCCAACATCATAGTGAAATACTTAGCCATTGCTGCATCGCTGACTTCCAACAGCTCCATCGCCATCTCATAACTCTCAATCCAGGCCCCAGGCTGCAAGTTGGTCATGTAATTAGGGACCTTATGAGGCCCCTTGAAGTCTTTTGGCAAGCGCTCATTACGTATAGACGGCACCAAGCAAGGGACACCTCCTATTCTTGTGGCTACTCCTGCCTCAACAGAGGTTGCCGGATAAGCCGAAAAAGCCTGATGAGCCGCCTGCTCAGCTGCCAGTTGAACCACCCGTTCAGCCTCTTGGCGGATCCTCTCCTGATCCGCCAAGTTAAGGGCTCCACCCTGTGTCGGCTCGTGCCTGCGCGGTTGGTTATGACGTTGAGCATTGCTCGACATTTCGGCTGAGTTCATATGCCTGATGTAGCTTGGGCTCCGGCTTGGGCGAGGGGTTGAGTGGATTCTGTCTCGACTATAAGAGTACGCATCCTGTTGTGCCAGAGCCATCTGAAGAAGTTCTCGCACCCTTCGTGTTTCGATTGCTGTCGGAGAGTCACCTTCCATCGGGAGAGCCGCCAAATGAGACGACGCAGCAATGAGATTCTCTAAAGGATTGGAAAAGTGACCCGGTGGTATTGGTGTATAATGAGGCAGAGCGGTATTCATACGAGGCGGCTCCATGGCCCGTGGCTGAACCGGTGCTCCGGGTGTCGTGATCCGATTTGCCTCCGGCGGGTTACTTGGACCAGCCCCGGGTGTGTGGAAAAGGTTCCTAGGATCGAGCGACAGAGGTAGATGCGACTGAGTTTTCTGATGCCTTCTCCTCATGACCTCGTTTGACGCGTTCAGATCCACCGAGAGTCGGAAAGTCTCCGCTTGAAGCTGCTGAGCACGAGCGTCCAAAGTCGCCCGTTCCATGGCCATCCTGACCTCTTCTGCTGCTAAATTTTCCTTGGCATGTGCCATCTCTTCCCGTACCCATGCCACCTCAGTGTCATGCTGAGCTTTATCCGCCGGCTCCACTGCGGCAGTCAACAGAGCCGTCAATTTATCCATGAGGTCCAGTAGCATCTGAGCCGGAGGGCGCGCGGGGTCTCCTGACACGGCCGCTGCCGACCTGGTGGTTGTTGCTGCTGCAGCCATGGAGTTCTGCCCGGGCTAAGTGTCGGCCATGAAGACTTCGGCTCGATTCGGCGGCTCAAAGGGGTCTGGAATACTGCTGCCATCGGAACAGCCCCCAAGCATGCCATCCTGCAGCTGATACAAAGAATCCGTCTCACCTGTTGATGACGTCGCGTCAGAACAGATGGCCGTCTCACCGCCATCCACTGATCCTTCCGAGTATTCATCTCCATGGATGCAACCCACAAAGGCACGCATTACGGCAGGTCAGGCCCGGGCGGGTCTCGCGCGCTGAGCCGTCTCGATGATGTTGGTGCAGACGTCCAGCTCAGAGCCCGATTCGCCGATCCGGTCGATGAAGACATGAATTCCGCCGAAGGGGACCTGGTACTCATACTCAATTGAGCCGGCCTCGGGGCCCCAGCCTTCATCGTCGATGTAGAGCTTACCGCAACGACTCTTGGTCATTCGGCCCACATCGAATCCCTTGAGCCCTTCGAAGTTGCCCTTCAAGAACTCAAATCCACCGTGCGCTGGCCCCACGGTGGGCGCCAACTGTCATGGAATTGTCACGGTAGATGTCCTAGCAAAAGGACTTAGTCATAGGGCCATCGCAACTAGGAAGCTTAAAGTGGTTAATCGGACAAAGGACACGAGAGGTTTTATACTAGTTCGGCCCCTTACGATGAAGGTAAAAGCCTACGCCTAGTTGTGTTTGGAATTGCTGGGGTTTCGAAGACCAGGGAGCGAATATGCTTGTCATGGCTTCGAGTTGTTGTCTATTTCCCTAAGCCGCCACCGGGTCGTCCCCTTATATGCACGGGTTGACGCCTGGCGGCCTACAGAGTCCTGGCCGGCTCATAAAACGTGTCCGGCTAGGTGACTTCTTTTACATGCCTTTCTTTACAAGTCTTTCCTTACATACGGCGGTTTACAATATTGGGCCATAAACCGCCTCTGGGCTTAGGCCTTCTATAAGTCTTAATAAACTATCGCCTTGAATGTTACTGGGCTTCTTTTGTAACCCGCCATTGGGGCTGACCCGGCCCCTCCTGGGCGGGTCTTTCCCTGGTAGCTATATTCCCAACAGGGTGCGCGCAAGCCGCCGCCCGTGCAGCTCGATCTATATCAACTCGCCAAGACCGTGCCCGCGATTGACTCGCCATCTGTGTTGCTTATCGCGCCTGCAATTAATCCGCCCGTCTACGCCGGTTTACAACGCCACGGCCAGCTCATCTATCTACCCCTTTGATCGGCTCAACAGCGGTTGATTTCAAGCTCCACTGTGGTGATCATCAAACTCTGCGGTGGATAACTACTGGCCTGACGTATCAGGTGAAATCCATCCAATATATTTTTATATTACATATTGCTTTCTCTAAAAAGAGCAACTACTCTGGCTTGCATGTTCTCTAATGCAGGGTAAGTGGTCTACTGCAAAAGGGACTATTATATTACTGAGTTGTTGAGTGGCTCATAACGGTTTATATCACGGTCAAATGTGGAGAATTTCAAGACAAATTTTAAGTCGTCTTAAGACTCGGGGGCTACGATGACATGAATCGATAAATGATTTCTAGTTTAAGGCAGATTCAATAACTCCGGATCAGTGGAGGGAAGATAACCCGGTTCCGGAGGCTACTACTATATTGATGAAAATCTAAAAGCCGTCAGAAAGTTTCCTGCTCAAAATGAAGAATGCCGGTTTAAAATCCGGTTCAAGAGAAATCTGTCTCTCACAAAGTTTGAAGCTTTCAAATCCGGTTTAAAGTTCCGGTTCAAAAAGAATTAATCTCCCGCAAGTTCGAGTTCTCAGACAAATTAAAGATTGCCAAAAAGAACTTGCTGCCATGATGCGCGATTCAAACATGGGTATCCTGCCTTACGGCTTATCTTATCATGATCACTTCGGGGCTTCCTGCTCATCGAGCATAGTTGTCGGTACCCTCTTGATCGACGCAATGTCAAAACTTATATGGTCACTTGGGGGCTTCATGTTCAAACATAGGTCGTATTCGAACCAAAGAGAACATAGCTGTCGGTACCCTCTTGATCGGCGCAATGCCAAACTCACTAGGGGGCTTCTTGATCGTATTCGAATCATAGCTTAACCCCTTTAGGTCCGACTTGGATCGTATTCTAATCAGGGTCATTAAAAACCTCTCAAGGTCATTTGGGGGCTTCCTGTTCAAACATAGGTCGTATTCGAACCAAAGAGAACACAGCTGTCGGTACCCTCTTGATCGGCGCAACGCCAAAACCACTGGGGGCTACATGGTCGTATTCGAATCCTAGCTTAATCCCTTTGGTCCGGTTTACTGATCGTATTCGAATCAGAAGCCTCAAATATGTCTTTCTATTTTGGTTTAAGTTTTATGAAAACAATCTTTGTTTTTGTCTTGAGGCTTTTGTCTGGATCTAAGTATAAGTGTGGTTTAAATTTAACCCGGCTTGACTTTGGATGATAACTAGCCATCATATGACAATCATCAAACATTTGGAAGTCTTGGCTTCTAAAGATTGGGTTATCACCCTTACTGCACAAGTATCATAAACCAGCAGTACGATTCAATATCACAGGTATGGTATTGTTTATACATGATTATGTTTAGACCGGCCCTGGCTATGGACTTTAAGTTGCCAGTCTATTTTGGATTGCGCCATTCGAATCATGAGCTTATCAATAATTGGATTATTGCCTTTACTGGATACGGCGATGTAAGCCGGAAGTATGAGCCAATTCTACAGGATTTTCTCAAAGACTATAAAGCCGCCGGGTTATAAAAATTCTGGCTTACAATGAATGTGCATTAAGTCGCCATCGGCCAAGAACTGTCAAGGATTTAAACTCCGGATTTACTTGTCAACCGATAAGTATTATGATTGAGGTTTTCAAAGTCGCTTTAGCGTAGTGGCTATTATTTTCGGATATGATTTATTTTACAATGGAAGGGATAGTCCCGAGTTGCTGCAGGCTTACAACCCAGCACTTGGGGGCTACATTATTCAAATCATGATTATATCAAATATGCAAGTCCCATGTCACTGACAGCATGCACCATGGCACTTGGGGGCTAATGCAAAGTCATTTTTGGAGTACCTTATTGAAGACCCGACTCATCACAGTGTAATGAGTCGGCCCTTGGGGGCTACCAATTGCTCATGTCGAAAATTCAAGGTACACAAGCCTTAATCCGTTGTGTTGAAAGATCCACTATTCAGTTGGTAGAGTACAAAGCTCTTAACCTTGTGGACGTGGGTTCAAGCCCCATGGTGGAGATTACATCATATGATGTTATTATCAATGAATCATATACAAACTCCCAGCTCAGTAATACCTTACTGAGCAAGCCCTTGGGGGCTACACTGGTTGAAGTCTTTATGAGCATAAAGCAATTACAAGGCCCAGGTTGCTGCAAGCATGACAACCCGGCACTTGGGGGCTACATGTGTGGAATATTCAGTTTATGACTAATGATTGAGATGAACAAACCGGATTTCTTCAAAGGTTGCAACACTTATATTGGAGCAAGTCTTAAGCTATCACTATGTTCTCCTCTTAAGACTTGGGGGCTACAGGTATTATGCATATAAAGGAGGAACATCTTCAAATGATCAGTTTTGAGAAAATCAGGAAGATCAATTACATGACCCGGTGTCAACAACAATTATGACCCGGCATCGTCTGGTTTATAACCCGGCAATTTTGGTAATGATAAACCGGCAAGTTCTACATTTTCAAGTCGGCTGGATATCAGTTGAATATTTCGAAGACCAATATTTTTGTCAAGTCAGAGCATTGAAGGCCGACTCAAATGGATTCTTTATTTACAATATTTCTTCTACAAGAAAATTGATTATGAAGCTGGCATGACGACCCGGATTTTCTAGAAGGAGGAAATGACAAGGACTTAAGGATGATCAGGTGTCGGCTTACAAGGATATTTAACCCGGAGCACAACCTGTCAAATCTGTTCTTGAGTTATTTTGCAGGATCTGTTTAACATGGATAAATCCAAATTAAACTGGGGGCTAATGTCGGGGATATACCCTGCGGTATGACCCGGCTGGATGTATGACCCGGCTGGGAATCGATGTTTCATTGGTAATCCGCCGGAGGATTGGCGACTTACGAGTCTGGTGGCTCACTGGTCTGAAGACTCATGAGCCTGGCGACTCACGGATGGCCCCGACGGTGTGTCAGATAGAGGATTAGGCCCAAGGCCCAGAAAGCTGGCTCATGTTAAGGTGGGCCGGTTTATGAGGAAAGCACAAGGAATATTCTCCTACAAAGGAAGCGAGACTAGGACTCCACTTGTAATAGAGCAATCCTAATCCTACTAGGACTAGTCATGTAACCCGCCCCTTCAACATATATAAGGAGGGTCAGGGCACCCCAAGAGGGACAAGAAACAATCTCTGGGGCTAGACACAACTAAAGGGGAGCCGGCTTATTCGGCGTCTCCCTGATGAGCATAATGAGATCTAGCCACAAACAGCATGTAGGGCTATTACCGGATGATGTTTCCCGGGGCCCGAAGATGTCTAAATCCTTGTCTTATGTGTTGATCCGTCCCACGTCTCTCGTCCCGATCAACCCCTCTCAAGCTACCACATAGATGCGTTGGCCTCACGACTAAGTCCTCACACTAGGACATCTGCCGTGACGTTTCCACGACACTATGGTTGGGTTTCACGACCTTAATGATCTTTAGTAGTTGTGGATGCTTGCTAGAGTTCCAATCATAAGTGCATATGATCCAAGTAGAGAAAGTATGTCAGATCATGCCTCTCCCTCATATAAAATTACAAGAATGATTACCGGTACTTGTTATTGATTGCCTAGGGACAAATGACCTTCTTGTTGACAAAAGCTTTCCACTTTTATCACCTTGCAATTTATCCGTAGTTTCATTCTTGCAAAGTACTCGTAGTTTTATTCTTGCAAAATAGTTTCATACTTGTTTCTGGTAAAGCAAACATCAAGCGTGCATAGAGTTGTATCGGTGGTCGATAGAACTTGAGGGAATATTTGTTTTACCTTTAGCTCCTCGTTGGTTTCGACACTCTTATTTATCAAAAAAGGCTACAAACGAGCCCCTATACTTGTGGGTTATCAAGACCTTTTTCTGGCGCCGTTGCCGGGGAGCAATAGCATGGGGTGAATATTCTCGTGTGTGCTTATTTGCTTTATCACTAAGTAGTTCTTATTCTCTCTTATAAGCTGTTCTCTATCTTTAGTTATGGATATGGAACACGGAACACCAAAAAAAATTGAGAGAATTCCTTATTTGGCCCGTTCTTAAAATTTGCTTCCTTATTTGACCCAAAATAATTTTTTCTACCCTATTTGACACCTAAAGTAAATTTTGTTCCTTATATGACACTTCCATCCATTTTAGACACTAACCAAGTTAAATGTGAGGCAAAAAGACCATTTTGCCCCTAATGCATTGTGTAACTATCCTAGGTGTAGTAAAAAAAGCAATCAGTTCACCTATGTTTTTAGGATGTTCAATGGATGATGCACATCTATATCTATGCTCCAATAGTTTTTTTCCTTATGTAATCTGTTCAGCGTCTATGTGAGGAAAATGTAACTTTGATCTATCAAAGTACTGTTGTATGATGTGTAGGTCTTTAATCGCTACTGTCGCGCACATCTTTAATCGCTGCTGCCGCGCACCCGCAGACGATGTCGGCGTCGTCCACAACTCATAGCACCACGTATGAGCAGCCGCGCCCGTGGCACCGTGTGTGGACTGGTGGACGCCCAAGGCCAAGACTACTACATCGCCGTTGGCTAATCGACGGCCGTCGACTCTGTAGTACAAATAATAGATATGCTAGTATAATTTCTACGGATGTTTTATACAGCTTTTAAATGCACAAATCAGTTTACCTAAGAAACAAAATATTAAAGCATACACATACATGTGCAGCATCCTTCCAACAACGCTAAAATATGGATGAACTGGGTTGCTTTTTTTTACTACATCCATGATATTTGCAAAATGCATTAGGGGCAAAATGGTCTTTTCATCTCACACTTAACACAGTTAGTGCCTAAAATGAACGAAAGTGTCAGATAAGGAACAAAATTTACTTTAGATGTCATATAGGGAAGAAAATTTTATTTGGGTCAAATAAGGAAGCAAATTTTAAGAAAGGGCCAAATAAGGAATTCTCTCAAAAAAATTAGTGGTACTCCCTCGATGCTCGTTATGTAAAAGATATTATGCACTACTTTGATAATCTTGAGAAAACCCCATTCAACTATATAATGGGAGTAACTTTGGAGCAACATGAATACTTTAGGGATTATCACTTGACTCATAAAGGGAAATTGTTTTGGGATCAAATTAATATGTTGCATTGGTATGCTCGGGAGCTATGCTTGAGATATGATTATACTTGTTGCTCTAGGATGAACGCTCCACATCTTCCCTTTTCATGTGAATTTAATGATAATGAAACCTTATCTTCTTATGCTAATGGTATATATGATTACCATGATGTGGAACGAATAGAAGAATTTGTTGCTTTTAAGGGTGCTTATGAAATTGAATCTTTGTTTGAAAAATATGAAGCTTTTGATGATGATGTTTATAGACCTGAAAATTTTTCCATCCTTAAATATTGCTATGATAATTATAAATACAATTCTGATATTGGTGAATTTATTGAGAAAGTCTCTGCTGTCCAAGAAGATACTAATATTTTGTAGGAGTCAATGGAAGAAGGAATTGATGAAACGGTGAGCTCATTGGATGAAAAAGATGATGAGGAGAGCGAAGAACAAAAGGAGGAAGGTCGGATTAGCTACACATGCCCACCTTCTAATGAGAGTAACTCTTCAACTCATACATTATTTAATTTCCCTTTGTGCTTACCGAAGGATGAATGCTATGTTAATTGCTATGATCCTGCTGATTCACTTGAAATATCCCTTTTTGATGAACTTGATGCTTGCTATGCTTGTGGCCATGATGCCAATAATGCTTATGGAGATGAAATTGCTATTGTTCCTTATGTTAAACATGAAATTGTTGCTATTGCACCCACACATGATAGTCCTATTATCTTTTTGAATTCTCCCGACTACACTATATCAGAGAAGTTTGCACTTATTAAGGATTACATTGATGGGTTGCGTTCTACCACTACACATGATGATTTTGATGAATATAATATGCATGTGCTTGCTGCTCCTACTTGCAATTATTATGAGGAACTATATCTCCACCTCTCTATGTTTCCAGCACGAAAAATTTGCAAGAAACTTATTATGCTATGTATTGGCCTTTACTTGATGTGCATGAATTATTCTTGTATGACATGCCGATGTAGAGGAAGAGAGTTAGACTTCATCATTGCTTGATATATGTTGCTTTGTGCTCACAACTAAATGCCAAATCATTGTTAATTAAAATTGTATTTGATATACCTTGGATCCGGGTGGATTCATTACTTGAGCACTTTATGCCTAGCTTAATGGCTTTAAAGAAAGTGCTGCCAGGGAGACAACCCGGAAGTTTTAGAGAGTCATTTATTTCTATTGAGTGCTTTTATATAGTTTAAAAACAAAAAAATATAGAGGGGAACTTAAAACTTCACAAAAAACAAAGTGAAAGTGATAGACGAGCACCGTGGAAGCGGGAGCTAGCCTTGAAATTTGTTCATGCCCTTGGAAACTTTGTGTATCTTAATTACAGAAACTTTTCAACAATTATCCTTGTACAAATCCATCATATTATAAAAATGATGTGCCAAGGTTTGCCTTTAGGACGTTTAGATTGCTTGTTGGTTTGTGCGGTGAAAAACAGAAACTTTGGTTGTAGTGCGCGATTTTACAATTTTTTTACTGGAACGTCAAATGGTTCTGAAACTTTTTGCACTGTATTTCTATACAAATTTTTTATTTTTCCTAATTTTTTCAGAATTTTTGGAGTACCAGAAGTATGGTTAATGTTCAGATTACTACAGACTGTCCTGTTTAAGACAGATTCTGTTTTTGATGCATTGTTTTGCTTGTTTTGATGAAACTATCGATCCTATTAGTGGATTATGCCATGGAAAAGTTATACTACAGTAGATACAATGCAAAACAAAATATGAATTGGTTTGCAACAATACTTAGAGTAGTGATTCGCTTTATTATACTAACAGATCTTACCAAACTTTCTGTCGAGTTTTGTCTGGATGAAGTGATCAAAGATCGAAGAGGTCTCGATATGAGGAGGAGGAGAGGAAAGAGCTCAAGCTTGGGGATTACCAAGGCACACCAATTAAATATTCAAGGAGACTCAATCGTCTAAGCTTGGGGATGCCCCGGAAGGCATCCCATCTTTCTTCAACAAGTATTGGTATGTTTTCGGTTTCGCTTCGTTCATGTGATATGTGCAAACCTTGGAGCATCTTTTGCTTTTAGTTTCCATTTTTCTTTTGTGCACCATGCTGGTATGAGATAGTCCATGGTTGATCTATAGAATGCTCATTGCACTTCACTTCTATCTTTTTAGTATGGCTTTATAGAATGCTTCGTGTGCTTCACTTATATCATTTTAAGTTTGGATTGCCTGATTCTCTTCACATAGAAAACCGATATTTGAAGAATGCTCTTTTGCTTCACTTATATTTATTAGAGCAAGGTCTTTTGTAGAAAGAATTAAGCTCTCATGCTTCACTTATATCTATTTAGAGAGTCAAAAGGAGTTGGTCAATTGCATGGTTAGTCATAAAATCCTACATAAAACTTATGGATCACTGAATATGATATGTTTGATTCCTTGCAATAGTTTTGTGATATAGAGATGATAATATGTGGTAGGTACTAGTAAATGGTTATGTTTAGTAAGAATACTGGTGTTAAGGTTTGTGATTCCCGAAGCATGCACGTATAGTCTCTCGTTATGCTATGATGTTGGAGCATGATTTATTATTGATTGTCTTCCTTATGAGTGGCGGTCGGGGACGAGCGATGGTATTTTCCTACCAATCTATCCCCCTAGGGGCATGCGTAGTAGTACTTTGCTTCGAGGGCTAATAAACTTTTGCAATAAGTATATGAGTTCTTTATGACTAATGTGAGTCCATGGATTATACGCACTCTTACCTTTCCGCAATTTGCTAGCCTCTACGGTACCGTGCATTGCCCTTTCTCACATCGAGACATGGTGCAAACTTCGCAGGTGCATCCAAACCCCGTGATATGATACGCTCTATCACACATAAGCCTTATTATATCTTCCTCAAAACAGCCACCATACCTACCTATTATGGCTTTTCCATGGCCATTCTAAGATATATTGCCATGCAACTTCCCCCGCTTCCGTTTGATGACTTGAGCATTCATTGTCATATTGCTTTGCATGATCATATAGCTGACATAGTGTTTGTGGCTCAGCCACCGTTCATCAATTTTCATACATGTTACACTAGATCATTGCACATCCTAGTACATGCCAGAGGCATTCATATAGAGTCATACTTTGTCATTGGTATCGAGTTGTAATTTTTATTTTCTTTTGAGTTATAAGTAAGTAGAAGTGTGATGATCATCATTATTCATTTTTAGAGCATTGCCCCAGTGAGGAAAGGTTGATGAAGACTATGATTCCCCCACAAGTCGGGATGAGACTCCGGACAATGGGAGAAAAAAAGAAAAAGAAAAAATAAATAAACAAAGAGAGAAGGGGCATTGTTAGTATCCTTTACCACACTTGTGCTTCAAAGTAGCACCATGTTTTCAATTTGGAGAGTCTCCTATGTTGTCACTTTCATATACTAGTGGGAATTTTTCCTTATAGATTAGATGCACACCCACTTAATTTTCATATTGAGCTTTCATACACTTATAGCTCTTAGTGCATTCGTTGCATGGCAATCCCTACTCCTCACGTTGATATTGATTGATGGGCATCTCCATAGCCCGTTGGTTAGCCGCATCGATGTGAGACTTTCTTACTTTTTTGTCTTCTCTATATTTACCTCTATCATCATACTCTATTCCACCCGTAGTGCTATATCCATGGCTTGCTCTCATGTACTGCGTGAGAGTTGAAAAAGCTGAAGCGCATAAAAACTATGAACCAATTGCTCGACTTGTCATCGGGGTTGTGCATGATAAATACTTTGTGTTAAGAAGACAGAGCATGGCAAGACTATATGATTTTGTAGGGATAGCTTTCTTTAGCTTTGATATTTTGAAAGACATGATTGTTTATTGGGATGCCTGAGTATTGATGTCTTTATGTCAAATTATAGACTATTGCTTTGAATCACTTATGTCTTAATATTCATTCCATGATTATACATATGATCAAGTATATGTTAGGTAGCATTCCACATCAAAAATTATCTTTTTTATCATTTACCTACTCGAGGACGAGTAGGAATTAAGCTTGGGATGATGATATGTCTCTGTCGTATCAATAATTTTTGATTGTTTCATGCCAATATTATACAACTTTTATACACTTTTGGCAACTTTTTATATGATTTATTGGACTAACCTATTGATCCAGTGCCCAGTGCCAGTTCCTGTTTTCTGCATGTTTTTTGTATCGTAGAGTATCCATATCAAACAAAGTCCAAATGCAATAAAATTTCATAGAGAATTATTTTGGAATATATGTGATTTTTGAGAGTTGGAATCACCACAAAAGGAAGCCCGGGCACAAGACACCAGGGCGCGCTAGAGGCCCTGGCGCACGGTGGTGGGTTATGACTAAAGGAAATATGCCCTAGAGGCAATAATAAAGTTATTATTTATTTCCTTATATCATGATAAATGTTTATTATTCGTGCTAGAATTGTATTAACCAGAAACATAATACATGTGTGAATACATAGACAAACAGAGTGTCACTAGTATGCCTCTACTTGACTAGCTCGTTGATTAAAGATGGTTATGTTTCCTAACCATAGACATGAGTTGTCATTTGATTAACGGGATCACATCATTAGGAGAATGATGTGATTGACTTGACCCATTCCGTTAGCATAGCACTTGATCATTTCGTTTGTTGCTATTGCTTTATTCATGACTTATACATGTTCCTATGACTATGAGATTATGCAACTCCCGTTTACCGGAGGAACACTTTGTGTGCCACCAAACGTCATAACGTAACTGGGTGATTATAAAGGTGCTCTACAGATGTCTCCGAAGGTACTTGTTGGGTTGGCGTATTTCGAGATTAGGATTTGTCACTCCGATTGTCGGAGAGGTATCTCTGGGCCCTCTCGGTAATGCACATCACTTAAGCCTTGCAAGCATTGCAACTAATGAGTTAGTTGCAGGATGATGTATTACGGAACGAGTAAAGAGACTTGCCGGTAACGAGATTGAACTAGGTATTGAGATACCGATGATCGAATCTCGGGCAAATAACATACCGATGACAAAGGGAACAACGTATGTTGTTATGCGGTCTGACCGCTAAAGATCTTCGTAGAATATGTGGGAGCCAATATGAGCATCCAGGTTCCGCTATTGGTTATTGACCGGAGAAGTGTCTCGGTCATGTCTACATTGTTCTCGAACCTGTAGGGTCCGCATGCTTAAGGTTTCGATGACAGTTATATTATGAGTTTATGAGTTTTGATGTACCGAAGGAGTTCGGAGTCCCGGATGAGATCGGGGACAAGACAAGGAGTCTCGAAATGGTCGAGACGTAAAGATCAATATATTGGACGACTATATTCGGACATCGGAAAGGTTCCGAGTGATTCGGGTATTTTCCGGAGTACCGGAGAGTTACGAGAATACGTATTGGGCCATAGGGGAAAGAAGGAAAAGGGCCTCAAGGGTGCTCGCACCCCTCCCCTTGGTCTGGTCCGAATTGTACTAGGGAAGGGGGGCGCCCCCTTCCTTCCTTCTCCTTTTCCCTTCCTCTTTTCCTATTCCATATGGGAGGTGGAATCCTAGTAGGACTCCACACTTGGCGCGCCCCCTCAGATCTATTAGCCGTGTGCGGTGCCCTCCTCCACCATAATCCTCGATAATATTGTAGCGGTGCTTAGGCGAAGCCCTGCGACGGTAGAACATCAAGATCGTCACCACGCCGTCGTGCTGACGGAACTCTTCCCCGACATTCTGCTGGATCGGAGTCCGGGGATCGTCATCGAGCTGAACGTGTGCTAGAACTCGGAGGTGTCTTAGTTTCGGTGCTTGATCGGTCGGGTCGTGAAGACGTACGACTACATCAATCGCGTTGTGCTAACGCTTCCGCTTCCGGTCTACGAGGGTACGTAGACAACACTCTCCCCTCTCGTTGCTATGCATCACCATGATCTTGCGTGTGCATAGGAAATTTTTTGAAATTACTACGTTCCCCAACAGTGGCATCCGAGCCAGATTTTATGCGTTGATGTTATGCACGAGTAGAACACAAGTGAGTTGTGGGCGATATAAGTCATACTGCTTACCAGCATGTCATACTTTGGTTTGGCGGTATTGTTGGATGAAGCGGCCCGGACAGACATTACGCATACGCTTACGCGAGACTGGTTCTACCGACGTGCTTTGCACACAGGTGGCTAGCGGGTGTCAGTTTCTCCAAGTTTAGTTGAACCAAGTGTGGCTACGCCCGGTCCTTGCGAAGGTTAAAACAGCACCAACTTGACAAACTATCGTTGTGGTTTTGATGCGTAGGTAAGAACGGTTCTTGCTAAGCCCGTAGCAGCCACGTAAAACTTGCAACAACAAAGTAGAGGATGTCTAACTTGTTTTTGCAGGGCATGTTGTGATGTGATATGGTTAAGACATGATGCTAAATTTTATTGTATAAGATAATCATGTTTTGTAATCGAGTTATCGGCAACTGGCAGGAGCCATATGTTTGTGTCGCTTTATTGTATGCAATGCAATCGCGCTGTAATGCTTTACTTTATCACTAAGCGGTAGCGATAGTCATGGAAGCATAAGATTGGCGAGACGACAACAATGCTACGATGGAGATCAAGGTGTCACGTCGGTGACGATGGTGATCATGACGGTACTTCGGAGATGGAGATCACAAGTACAAGATGATGATGGCCATATCATATCACTTATATTGATTGCATGTGATGTTTATCTTTTATGCATCTTATCTTGCTTTGATTGACGGTAGCATTATAAGATGATCCCTCACTAAATTATCAAAGTATAAGTGTTCTCCCTGAGTATGCACCGTTGCGAAAGTTCTTCGTGCTGAGACACCACATGGTGATCGGGTGTGATAGGCTCTACGTTCAAATACAACGGGTGCAAAACAGTTGCACACGTGGAATACTCAGGTTAAACTTGACGAGCCTAGCATATAACAGATATGGCCTCGAAACACGAAGACCGAAAGGTCGAGCATGAATCATATAGTAAATATGATCAACATAGTGATGTTCACCATTGAAACTACTCCATCTCACGTGATGATCGGACATGGTTTAGTTGATTTCGATCACGTGATCACTTAGAGGATTAGAGGGATGTCTATCTAAGTGGGAGTTCTTAAGTAATATGATTAATTAAACTTTAATTTATCATGAACTTAGTCCTGGTAGTATTAGCATATCTATGTTGTAGATCAATAGCTCACGTTTAGCTCCCCTGTTTTATTTTTGATATGTTCCTAGAGAAAACTAAGTTGAAAGATGTTAGTAGCAATGATGCAGATTGGATCCGTGATCTGAGGTTTATCCTCATTGCTGCACAGAAGAATTATGTCTTTGATGCACCGCTAGGTGACAAACTATTGCAGGAGCAGATGCAGATGTTATGAACATTTGGCTAGCTCAATATGATGACTACTTGATAGTTTAGTGCACCATGCTTAAACGGCTTAGAATCGGGACTTCAAAGACGTTTTGAACGTCATGGACCATATGAGATGTTCTAGGAGTTGAAGTTAATACTTCAAGCAAATACCCGAGTTGAGAGATATGAAGTCTCCAACAAGTTCTATAGCTAAAAGATGGAGGAGAATAGCTCAAGCAGTGAGCATGTGCTCAGATTGTCTGGGTACTACAATCACTTGAATCAAGTGGGAGTTAATCTTCCGGATAAAATAGTGATTGATAGAATTCTCTAGTCACCATCACCAAGTTAGTAGAACTTCATGATGAACTATGATATGCAAGGGATAACGGAAACGATTCCCAAGCTCTTCGTAATGCTGAAATCGACGAAGGTAGAAATCAAGAAAAATATCAAGTGTTGATGGTAGACAAGACCACTAGTTTCAAGAAAAGGGCAAAGGGAAGAAGGGGAACTTCAAGAAGAACGTCAAGCAAGTTGGTGCTCAAGTGAAGAAGCCCAAGTCTGGTCCTAAGCCTGAGACTAAGTGCTTCTACTGCAAAGGGACTGGTCACTGGAAGCGGAACTGCCCCAAGTATTTGGCGGATAAGAAGGATGGCAAAGTGAACAAAGGTATATTTGATATACAGATTATTGATGTGTATTTTACTAGTGTTCGTAGCAACCCCTCGGTATTTGATACTGGTTCAGTTGCTAAGAGTAGTAACTCGAAACGGGAGTTGCAGAATGAACATAGACTAGTTAAGGGTGAAGTGACGATGTGTGTTGGAAGTGGTTCCAAGATTGATATGATCATCATCGCACACTCCCTATACTTTTGGGATTAGTGTTGAACCTAAATAAGTGTTATTTGGTGTTTGCGTTGAGCATGAATATGATTTGATCATGTTTATTGCAATACGGTTATTCATTTAAGTAAGAGAATAAATTGTTGTTCTGTTTACATGAATAAAACCTTATATGGTTACACACCCAATGAAAATGGTTCGTTGGATCTCGATCATAGTGATACACATAATCATAATATTGAAACCAAAAGATGCAAAGTTAATAATGATGGTGCAATTTATTTGTGGCACTGCCGTTTAGGTCATATTGGTGTAAAGCGCATGAAGAAAATTCATGCTGATGGGCTTTTGGAATCACTTGATTATGAATCAGTTGATGCTTGTGAACCATGCCTCATGGGCAAGATGACTAAGACTCCGTTCTCCAGAACAATGGAGCGAGCAACAGATTTGTTGGAAATCATACATACTGATGTATGTGGTCCGATGAATATTGAGGCTCGTTGCAGGTATCATTATTTTCTGATCTTCACAGATGATTTGAGCAGATATGAGTATATCTACTTGATGAAACACAAGTCTGAAACATTTGAAAAGTTCAAAGAATTTCAGAGTGAAGTGGAGAATCATCGTAACAAAAATGAAAGTTTCTACGATATGATCGCAGAAGTAAAATATTTGAGTTACGAGTTTGGCCTTCAGTTAAAAACAATGTGAAATAGTTTCACTACTCACGCCACCTGGAACACCACAGCATAATGGTGTGTCCGAACATCATAACCGTACTTTATTAGATATGGTGCGATCTATGATGTCTCTTACCGATCTACCACTATCGTTTTGGGGTTATGCATTAGAGACAGCTGCATTCACGTTAAATAGGGCACCATCTAAATCTGTTGAGACGACACCGTATGAACTATGGTTTGGCAAGAAACCTAAGCTGTCGTTTCTTAAAGTTTGAGGTTGCAATGCTTATGTGAAAAAGTTTCAACCTGGTAAGCTCTAACCCAAATCGGAGAAGTGCGTCTTCATAGGATACCGAAAAGAAAATGTTGGGTACACCTTCTATCACAGATCCGAAGGCAATATATTCGTTGCTTTGAATGGATCCTTTCTAGAAAAGGAGTTTCTCTCGAAAGAAGTGAGTGGGAGGAAAGTATAACTTGATGAGGTAACTGTACCTGCTCCCTTATTGGAAAGTAGTTCATCACAGAAATCTGTTCCTGTGACTACTACACCGATTAGTGAGGAAGCTAATGATGATGATCATGTAACTTCAGATCAAGTTACTACCGAACCTCGTAGGTAAACCAGAGTGAGATCCGCACCAGAGTGGTACGGTAATCCTATTCTGGAGGTCATGTTACTTGACCATGACGATCCTACGAACTATGAGGAAGCGATGATGAGCCCAGATTCCGCGAAATGGCTTGAGGCCATGAAATCTGAGATGAGATCCATGTATGAGAACAAAGTATGGACTTTGATTGACTTGCCCAATGATCGGCGAGCCATTGAGATTAAATGGATCTTCAAGAGGAAGACGGACGCTGGTAGTAGTGTTACTATCTACAAAGCTAGAATTGTCGCAAAAAGGTTTTCGACAAGTTCAAGGTGTTGACTACGATGAGAGTTTCTCACTCATATGTATGCTTAAGTCTGTCCGAATCATGTTAGCAATTGCCGCATTTTATGGAATCTAGCAAATGGATAAACAAAACTGCATTCCTTAATGGATTTATTAAAGAAGAGTTGTATATGATGCAACCAGAAGGTTTTGTCAATCCTAAAGGTACTAACAAAATATGCAAGCTCCAGCGATCCATCTATGGACTGGTGCAAGCATCTCGGAGTTGGAATATACGCTTTGATAAGTTGATCAAAGCATATAGTTTTATACACACTTGCGGTGAAGCCTGTATTTACAAGAAAGTGAGTGGGAGCACTACAACATTTCTGATAAGTATATGTGAAAGACATATTGTTAATCGGAGATAATGTAGAATTATTCTGCAAAGCATAAAGGAATGTTTGAAAGGAGTTTTTCAAAGAAAGACCTCGGTGAAGCTGCTTACATATTGAGCATCAAGATCTATAGAGATAGATCAAGACGCTTGATAAGTTTTTGAATGAGTACATACCTTGACAAGATTTTGAAGTAGTTCAAAATGGAACAGTCAAAGAAGGAGTTCTTGCCTGTGTTACAAAGGTGTGAAGTTGAGTAAGACTCAAAACCCGACCACGACAGAAGATAGAGAGAGAATGAAAGTCATTCTCTATGCCTCAGCCGTAGGTTCTATAAAGTATGCCATGCTGTGTACCAGACCTATTGTATACCCTGCCCTGAGTTTTGCAAGGGAGTACAATAGTGATCTAGGAGTAGATCACTAGACATTGGTCAAAATTATCCTTAGTGGAATAAAGATATGTTTCTTGATTATGGAGGTGACAAAAGGTTCGTCGTAAAGGGTTACGTCGATGCAAGTTTTGACACTGATCCAGATGACTCTAAGTCTCAATCTGGATACATATTGAAAGTGGGAGCAATTAGCTAGAGTAGCTCCATGCAGAGCATTGTTGACATTGAAATTTGCAAAATACTTACGGATCTGAATGTGGCAGACCCGTTGACTAAACTTCTCTCACAAGCAAAACATGATCACACCTCAGTACTCTTTGGGTGTTGATCACATAGCGATGTGAACTAGATTATTGACTCTAGTAAACCCTTTGGGTGTTGGTCACATGTCGATGTGAACTATGGGTGTTAATCACATGGTGATGTGAACTATTGATGTTAAATCACATGGCGATGTGAACTAGATTATTGACTCTAGTGCAAGTGGGAGACTGAAGGAAATATGCCCTAGAGGCAATAATAAAGTTATTATTTATTTCCTTATATCATTATAAATGTTTATTATTCATGCTAGAATTGTATTAACCGGAAACATAATACATGTGTGAATACATAGACAAACAGAGTGTCACTAGTATGCCTCTACTTGACTAGCTCGTTGATCAAAAATGGTTATGTTTCCTAACCATAGACATGAGTTGTCATTTGATTAACGGGATCACATCATTAGGAGAATGATGTGATTGACTTGACTCATTCCGTTAGCATAGCACTTGATCGTTTAGTTTGTTGTTATTTCTTTCTTCATGACTTATACATGTTCCTATGACTATGAGATTATGCAACTCCTGTTTACTGGAGGAACACTTTGTGTGCCACCAAACGTCACAACGTAACTGGGTGATTATAAAGGTGCTCTACAGGTGTCTCCGAAGGTACTTGTTGGGTTGGCGTATTTCGAGATTAGGATTTGTCACTCCGATTGTCGGAGAGGTATCTCTGGGCCCTCTCAGTAATGCACATCACTTAAGCCTTGCAAGCATTGCAACTAATGAGTTAGTTGCAGGATGATGTATTACGGAACGAGTAAAGAGACTTGCCGGTAACGAGATTGAACTAGGTATTGAGATACCGACGATCGAATCTCGGGCAAGTAACATACCGATGACAAAGGGAACAACGTATGTTGTTATGCGATCTGACCGATAAAGATCTTCGTAGAATATGTGGGAGCCAATATGAGCATCCAGGTTCCGCTATTGGTTATTGACCGGAGACGTGTCTCGGTCATGTCTACATTGTTCTCGAACCCGTAGGGTCCGCGCGCTTAAGGTTTCGATGACAGTTATATTATGAGTTTATGAGTTTTGATGTACCGAAGGAGTTCGGAGTCCCGGATGAGATCAGGGACATGATGAGGAGTATCGAAATGGTCGAGACGTAAAGATCAATATATTGGACGACTATATTCGGACATCGGAAAGGTTCCGAGTGATTCGGGTATTTTTCGGAGTATCGGAGAGTTACGAGAATACGTATTGGGCCTTATTGGGCCATACGGGAAAGAAGGAAAAGGGCCTCAAGGGTGGCCGCACCCCTCCCCTTGGTCTGGTCCGAATTGGACTAGGGAAGGGGGGCGCCCCCTTCCTTCCTTCTCCTTTTCCCTTCCTCTTTTCCTATTCCATATGGGAGGTGGAATCCTACTAGGACTAGGGAGTCCTAGTAGGACTCCACACTTGACGCGCCCCCTCCTAGGGCCGGCCTCCTCCTCCCTTGCTCCTTTATATACGGGTGCAGGGGGGCACCCCAAAGATGCAACAATTGATCCTTGAGATCTATTAGCCGTGTGCGGTGCCCTCCTCCACCATAATCCTCGATAATATTGTAGCGGTGCTTAGGTGAAGCCATGCGACGGTAGAACATCAAGATCGTCACCACGCCGTCGTGCTGACGGAACTCTTCCCCGACATTCTGCTGGATCGGAGTCCGGGGATCGTCATCGAGTTGAACGTGTGCTAGAACTCGGATGTGTCGTAGTTTCGGTGCTTGATCGGTCGGGCCATGAAGACGTACGACTACATCAACCGCGTTGTGCTAATGCTTCCGCTTCCGGTCTATGAGGGTACGTAGACAACACTCTCCCCTCTCGTTGCTATGCATCACCATGATCTTGCGTGTGTGTAGGATTTTTTTTGAAATTACTATGTTCCCCAACAGTGACCACCTCGTACGTCGGTTGGACCTCTACTTCGGGTGCAAGGAAGCTTATATCCGGAAAAAATCGTGTTAGAATCTCAGTGCAATCGGAGTTACGGATCTCCAGGAATATAAGAAACGGTTTTCGGCCAGATCTGGGGAACACGAAACAGAAGAGAACAGAGATGGAGATCCAATCTCGGAGGGGGCACAAGACACCAGGGCACGCTAGAGGCCCTGGCGCATGGCGGTGGGTTGTGACCACCTCGTACGTCGGTTGGACCTCTACTTCGGGTGCAAGGAAGCTTATATTCGAAAAAAATCGTGTTAAAATCTCAGTGCAATCGGAGTTACGGATATCCGGGAATATAAGAAACGGTTTTCGACCAGATCTGGGGAACACGAAACAGAAGAGAACAGAGAGGGAGATCCAATCTCGGAGGGGCTCCCGCCCCTCCGCCGCCATGGAGACCATGGACCAAGGGGGAAATCTCCTCCCATCTAGGGGGAGGCCAAGGAAGAAGAAGGAGGAGGAGGGCTCTCTCCCCCTCTCTCCCGGTGGCGCCGGAGTGCCACCAGGGCAATGATCGGGGCAGCGATCTACATCAACAATCTTGCTACTGTCAACACCAAATTTCTCCCCCTCTATGCAACGGTGTAACATCTCTTCTCCCTGTTCTAGTCTCTACTTAAACATGGTTCTCAACTCCATATATCATTTCCCAATGATCTATGGTTATCCTATGATGTTTGAGTAGATTCGTTTTGTCCTATGGGTTAATCGTGATCTTGCTTGGTATGATTCTATATTTTATTTATGGTGCTATCCTACAGTGCCCTCTGTCTCGCGCAAATGTGAGGGTCCCCCGCTGTAGGGTGTTGCAATATGTTCATGGTTTACTTATTGTCACTGTTGCGGGGGATGACAGCAGCCTAGACACGGATAGGTGGGTTGTGGTGTATGGGAGTAAAGAGGACTTGATACTTAATGCTATGGTTGGGTTTCGCGACCTTAATGGTCTTTAGTAGTTGCGGATGCTTGATAGAGTTCCAATCATAAGTGCATATGATCCAAGTAGAGAAAGTATGTTAGCTCATGCCTCTCCCTCATATAAAATTACAAGAATGATTACCGGTACTTGTTGTCGATTGCCTAGGGACAAATGACCTTCTTATTGACAAAAGCTTTCCACTTTTATTACCTTGAAATTTATCCATAGTTTTATTCTTGCAAAGTACTCATAGTTTTATCCTTGCAAAATAGTTTCATACTTGTTTCCGGTAATGCAAACGTCAAGCGTGCGTAGAGTTGTATCGGTGGTCGATAGAACTTTAGGGAATATTTGTTCTACCTTTAGCTCCTCATTGGGTTCGACACTCTTATTTATCGAAAAAGGCTACAAATGATCCCCTATACTAGTGGGTTATCAGGGAATCCTACTAGGACTCCCAGTCCTAGTTGGATTCGCACCCCCCCCCTTCTTTTCCTTCTCATGGAGGGGGAAAGGGGGAAAGGAGAGGGAGTAGGAGAAGGAAAGGGGGGTCGCGCCCCCTTCCCTAGTCCAATTCGGCCTCATCCCTTGTGGGGGGCCCACCAGCCCCTTGTGGGCTGGTTAGCCTCCTTTCCTATGGCCCATATGTCCCATATCTTTCACCGGGGGGTTCCGATAACCCCTTCGGTACTCCGGTATGTACACGATACACTCCTGAACCCTTCTGGTGTCCGAATACTACCTTCCAATATATCAATCTTTACTTCTCGACCATTTTGAGACTCCTCGTCATGTCCGTGATCTCATCCGGGACTCCGAACAAACTTCGGTCACCAAAATACATAACTCATAATACAAATCGTCATCGAACGTTAAGCGTGCGGACACTACAAGTTCGAGAACTATGTAGACATGACCGAGACACATCTTCGGTCAATAACCAATAGCGGAACCTGGATGATCATATTGGTTCCTACATATTCTACGAAGATCTTTATCGATCAAACCGCAATAACAACATACGTTATTCCCTTTGTCATCAGTGTGTTACTTGCCCGAGATCCGATCGTCGGTATCATAATACCTAGTTCAATCTCGTTACCGGCAAGTCTCTTTACTCATTCCATAATGCATCATCCCGTAACTAACTCATTAGTCACATTGCTTGCGAGGCTTATAGTGATGTGCATTACCGAGAGGGCCTAGAGATACCTCTCTGATACTCGGAGTGACAAATCCTAATCTTGATCTATGCCAACCCAAAAAACACCTTCGGAGAAACCTGTAGAGCATCTTGTGACGTTTGATAGCACACAAGGTGTTCCTGTGGTATTTGGGAGTTGCATAATCTCATAGTCAAAGGAATATGTCTAAGTCATGAAGAAAGCAATAGCAATAAAACTTAATGATCATTATGCTAAGCTAACAGGTGGGTCTTGTCCATCACATCATTCTCCTAGTGATGTGATCCCGTTCATCAAATGACAACACATGTCTATGGTTAGTAAACTTAACCATGTTTGATCAATGAGCTAGTCTAGTAGAGGCTTACTAGGGACACAGTGTTTTGTCTATGTATCCACACATGTATCAAGTTTCCGGTTAATACAATTCTAGCATGAACAATAAACATTTATCATGATACAAGGAAATATAAAATAACAACTTTATTATTGCCTCTAGGGCATATTTCCTTCACATGACTGGTCATGTGTCTCTGAGTCCATCTCTGAGGAGCTATCTGGACCCAGCAAGAGATCTGCTACGACAGCTAGCACTGTCTGCTATGAAGACCTTGTTTTCACTCTAGATTTTTCCATCACCTCAAATAGCTGATTCACAGGAAGAGTAGTTGAATGTACAAACATTATCGACAAATGGGAATGTAATGAAAAAAATGAATGGCAAGATATAATTCAAATATATGATGTCTGGCTAAATAGGGTGGCATTGCATATTTCACATATATTATGGCTGGCTAAAAAAAGATGAGATTGCATAATTCACATATATGATATAGAAACTAAACAGGTGGCATTATAGAACATGTCTAAACTAAGCAGATGGCATATATGATGTCGAAAGTAAGCACTGCAAGGAAACATATGCATGATATGACCAACATCATCATGCCAAGTTAGAGCAAGCACCTCGGGGGGTAAATAGGAGTGGTCAGCTCCATCTGAATCCGCCTCCGAACAGATATCTTCCTCTGGATTTCAATCTAGAGGAGGGGAAGGGTTTGCCACTGCGCCCATGATGGAGCGATGTCTGCATGACATTGCACTGCCACGCAAAACTCTTCTCTTTTTCTCTACATGTTCAGCATGACCGTGTACAATATCTCACATGCATACTAGAAAATAGTGAGATTATGTAAGGAGAGCATGCAGAAATCTAGAGTGATGGTAACAACCAATGGATATATCCAAAAATAATGATAGCATGCTGATGATAACTTTAATTTAATAAAAAGATAGATGATGATTGCTTTACTGTTTGTTTCCCTCCCAAGATGAATAAGATAGACATACCCTAGGTGAACCAGATAATAGACAAAGATAGTATTCATTGGTGACTCGATATGTGCCCCATAAGCATTTTAAAACTCAAGTTTGAACATTAATTTGGACCTGACTTGGAGTCTAAGAGGTGAACATGACGATAAAGTAGCAGGTAATATTAAGCAATGCATAACATAAGCAGAAACAAAAGAGTGCGACCTCTCTTGCAGACCCGTGTACTCCTCAGGTTCATCTGCTGAGTCGAGGATGGTGCTGCAGTTGTGGTGGGTGCCAGCGGTGATACGTCTCTAACGTATCTATAATTTTTGATTATTCCATGCTATTATATTATCTATATTTGATCTCTTATATGCATTAATATGCTACTTTATATCATTTTTGGGGACTAACCTATTAACCTAGTGTCCAGTGCCAGTTGCTGTTTTTTCCTTGTTTTTGTCTTTTACAGAAAATCAATACTAAACGGAATGAAACTTTTTTAGGATTTTTCTTGGACTAGAAGACAACCACGAAGCTTCGGGATGAGGCCAGAGGAGCCACGAGAGGGCCACAAGTCCTAGAGGCGCGCCCTAGGGGGCGCCCCAGGCTTGTGGGCCCCTCAGTGACTCCACTAACCCTAATTCCAGCTCTATAAATATCCTAATATTCCCCGTACACCAGAGGGCACACCAAAAATACTTTTCCACCGCTGCAAGCTTTTTTTCTCATGAGATCCCATCTTGGGGCCTTTTTTGGCACTCTGTCGGAGGGGGATTCTATCACGGAGGGCCTCTACACCAACCTTGCTTCCCTTCCAATGATGTGTGAGTAGTTTATCACAAACCTACGGGTCCATAACTAGTAGCTAGATGGCTTCTTATCTCTCTTTGATCTTCGATACAATGTTCTCCTCGATGTTCTTGGAGATCTATTCGATGTAATCTTCTTTTGAAGTGTGTTTGTTGAGATCCGATGAATTGTGGGCTTATGGTCAGATTATCTATGAATATTATTTGAGTCTTTTGTGAACTCTTTTATGCATGATTAAGATAACTTTGTATTTCTCTTTGATCTATTGATTTGGTTTGGCCAAGTATATTGATCTATCTTGCAATGGGACAAGTGCTTTGTGATGGGTTCAATCTTGTGGTGTCGTCACCCAGTGGCAGTAGGGGTAGCGAGGCACGTATTTGTATTGTTGCCACTAAGGATAAAAAGATGGGTTTTTTTAGCATATTGCTTGGATCTATCCCTCTACATCATGTCATCTTGCTTAAGGCGTTACTCCGTTCTTGTTAACTTAATACACTAGATATATGCTGGATAGCGGTCGATGTGTGGAGTAATACTAACAGATGCAGGCAGGAGTCAGTCTACTTGTCACAGACGTGCTGCCTATATTGATGATCATTGCCTTAGATATCGTCATAACTATATGCTTTTCTATCAATTGCTCAACAGTAATTCGTTTACCCACCGTATGCTTTTTTTTAAGAGAGAAACCTCTAGTGAAACCTATGCCCCCCGGGTCTATTTTTATCATATTATTTTCAGATCTATAAAACCAAAAGCCCAAAAATACCTTGCTGCAATTTATTTATATTTACTTTATTTTGCACTTTTATTTATTTTTATACCTATCTCTATCAGATCTCATTCTTTCAAATAATCGTGAAGGGATTGACAACCCCTTTATCGTGTTGGGTGCAAGTATTTGTTTGTTTGTGTATGTGCTATCATTGGGGACTTGTGTGTTCCTCCTACTTGATTGATACCTTGGTTCTTAACTTAAGGAAATACTTATCTCTACTGTGTTGCATCACTCTTTCCTCTTCAAGGGAAAAACTAACTCAAGCTCAAGAAGTAGCAGGCGGCAGGAAAGGAGATCCGGGGCAGTGAAATTGCTACAAAGCCATGTGCCCTTGTAGGACATCAACATGCAATTGCAACTCTAGGGGTAAACCTCCAGTTGCAACTCTATTGGTGGACATGCAACTAGCCAACATCCCCCCTTCAGTTCCACTCGTGTTGTACCCCTTGCAGTTGCAAGCGGGTTGCGACACGTGCAATTGCAAATCTAGTGATGAACATCCAACTGGCCTACATCCCTCCCATTCCAGTTGTAGTCGTGTTGTACCCCTTACGGTTGCAGACGGGTTTCGACACGTGCGGCCGCAATTCTAGTTGTGGATATGCAACTGGCCTACACCCCCTCTAGTTGCAGCCACGTTGTCCCCTTGTAGTTGCGGTGGGTTGTGGCACGTGCAGTCGCAACTATAGTTCTGGACATGCAACTGGCCTACATCCCCCTCTACTTGCGGTTGTGTTGTATCCCTTATAGTTGGAGGCATTTTGCGACACGTGCAGTTACACCTCTAGTGGTGGACATGCAACTGGCCTACATCCCTCCTCCTCCAGTTGCGGTCACGTTGTACCCCTTGCTGTTGCAGGTGGGTTGTGACACATGCAGTTGTAACTATAGTGGTGGACATGTAACTGGCATACACCCCCTCCAGTTTCAGTTGCGTTGTAACCTTGCAACCTTGCAGTTGCAGGTGGGTTGTGGCGCATGCAGTTGTGACTATAGTGGTGGACATGTGAGTAGCCAACACCCCCTCAGTTACGGATGTGTTTGTATCCCTTGTGATTGCAGGCGATTTATGAGACCTACTGTTACAACTCTAGTGGTTGACATGCAACTGGCATACTGTTCGGGATCGTAGTAATTTCAAAAAAATTCCTACGCACACACAAGATCATGGTGATGCATAGCAACGAGAGGGGAAGAGTGTTTTCCACGTACCCTCGTAGACCGTAAGTAGAAGCGTTATGACAACGCGGTTGATGTAGTCATACGTCTTCACGATCGACCGATCCTAGCACCAAAGGTACGGTACCTCCGCGATCTGCACACGTTCGGCTCAGTGACGTCCCATGAACTCTCGATCCAGCTGAGTGTCGAGGAAGAGTTTTGTCAGCACGACGACGTGATGACGGTGATGATGATACTACCGGAACAGGGATTCGCCTAAGCACCACTACGATATGACCGAGGTGGATTATGGTGGAGGGGGCACCGCACATGGCTAAAAGATCAATGATCAACTTGTGTGTCTATGGGGTGCCCCCTCCCCCGTATATAAAGGAGTGGAGGAGGGGGAGGGCCGACCCTCCTATGGCGCGCCCCATGGGGAGTCCTACTCCCACTGGGAGTAGGATTCCCCCTTCCCTAGTTGGACTAGGAGTGGAAGGAAGGGGGGAGAGGGGAAAGGAAACGGGGGGCCCACCCAATTCGGATTGGGCTTGAGGGGGGCGTGCCCCCTCCTAGGCCCCCCTCTCTTCTCTCCCACTATGGCCTAATAAGGCCCATATACCTCCTGGGGGTTCCGGTAACCTCCCGGTGCTCCGGTATATGCCCGAACTCACCCGGAACCATTTCGACGTCCAAATATAGTCATCCAATATATCGATCTTTATGTATCGACCATTTCGAGACTCCTCGTCATGTCCGTGATCATATTCGGGACTCCGAACTACCTTCGGTACATCAAAACACATAAACTCATAATACCGATCGTCACCGAACGTTAAGCGTGCGGACCCTACGGGTTCGAGAACTATGTAGACATGACCGAGACATGTGTCCGGTCAATAACCAATAGCGGAACCTGGATGTTCATATTGGCTCCCACATATTCTATGAAGATCTTTATCGGTCAAACCGCATAACAATATACGTTGTTCCCTTTGTCATCGGTATGTTACTTGCCCGAGATTTGATCGTTGGTATCTCAATACCTAGTTCAATCTCGTGATCAGCAAGTCTCTTTACTTGTTCCGTAATGCTACATCCCGTAACTAACTCATTAGCTACATTGCTTGCAAGGCTTATAGTGATGTACATTACCGAGAGGGCCCAGAGATACCTCTCCGACAATCGGAGTGACAAAACCTAATCCCGATCTATGCCAACTCAAAAAACACCATCGGAGACACTTGTAGAGCACCTTTATAATCACCCAGTTACGTTGTGACGTTTGGTAGCACACAAAGTGTTCCTCTGCTATCCGGGAGTTGCATGATCTCATAGTCATAGGAATATGTATAAGTTATGGAGAAAGCAATAACAACAAACTAAACGATCATCGTGCTAAGCTAACGGATGGGTCAAGTCAATCACATCATTCTCTAATGATGTGATCCCGTTAATCAAATGACAACTCATGTCGATGGTTAGGAAACATAACCATCATTGATTCAACGAGCTAGTCAAGTAGAGGCAAACTAGTGACACTCTGTTTGTCTATGTATTCACACATGTACTAAGTTTCCGGTTAATATAATTGTAGCATGAATAATAAACATTTATCATGATATAAGGAAATATAAATAACAACTTTATTATTGCCTCTAGGGCATATTTCCTTCACCTACATGCCTCCTCCTTTAGTTGCAGTCACGTTGTACCCCTTGCAGTTGTAGGCGGGTTGCAACACATGCAATTACAAACATAGTGGTGGACATGCAACTGGCTAACCCCCTTCCTTTAGTTTCAGGCAGAACAACACGTGCAGTTGCAACTGTAGTGGTGGACATGCAACTGGACAACATCCCTGCCCCTCTAGTTGCAATCACGTTGTATTTCTTGCAGTTACAAACACGTTGGGACACATGCAATTGCAGGTTGTGTTATGGAATTCACTCAATTCAAGTTACACACAACAAAGGTAATGCAAATAGATGAAAAAATAAAATAAAATAAAATAAGAAGGAAAAAAGAATAAATTTACCAAAATAAATATAAATGTCAAAAAATATAACTAAAATATTTGAGAGAAAATACACAAAAACATGAATGGAAAAAAAGAAGGAAAATCAAAGATATACAAAAGAATAAAATGAATTTGAAATAAGAAAACAAAAACAAAAATTGCAGCCAAACAAAAAAACAGACAATAGAAAAGGCCCCAATCCCCCGCCAATCATCGCGCAAACCACGACGCTACAAAAAAAGGACAAAAAAAGAGCAGCTCAATCCCCCAATCATTATATGCGGGCCATTTACACAAAAAGTTGACGGTGCACATCTTAAAGCAGAAAGCAAATCAAATGGTCAGGGAAACCCGATTAACTTAACCACCACGTGGAACAACCCATCCCATTTTCTGGTCCTTCTATTGCGATTTCCTATGATTCTCGATCTACCGCCACAGGCTACAGCCGCTAGGCCTTGCCGCCACGAGTTGTGACGGCAAGTGACACACGTCGCTTGCCGGGTGCCGCCACAGTAGTTTTGTCAATTCCACTCAAGTGACGGCAGAGATGGTTTTTTCTGTCATCACACTCATGCACGTGGTCCAAAATGTCAAATATTCGTTAAGGAACTTAAAAGACTGAGGCACCTAATTTCAGTAAAGTTTAGAGCTCTTTAAATTTGCTTTCTGAGGCACCTAATTAACTTCAGAATACAAGTATCTAATCTTCACCATCCTGATCGGTCTCCTCCTTATTGTTCATTCACTTCTATCCTTTGTTCTTTCCTTTCACTAAATAAATCTCTCTCATATTAACACTTCAAAAAAAGATCTTATATGGAAGTAAGTCCGTATACGAGAAAGAAAAAAGAATGCCCCACCCAAGCTAATGCCACCTTTATCTACAATTCGCCGAGAGCCCCAGCGCCGTCCCTGGGCGGCACCCCTCCTCCTCCTCCGCCGCCGACAGGTTGTGCAGCCTGGCGAAGACGGCGACCATGGGCGCCGTGTTGTATGTGCACGCCTCGGTCTGCACGTAGTTGGCGCGGTCGTCCCTGAACTCGTCGCGGCAGTTGGGCCCGCCGACGATGGCGCCGGTGAGCACGTTGGGGTTGGGCCGCTTGCTGGCGTACCAGTGGTCGAACCCCTGCATGCAGCCGATGAAGCGGTTGTTGGCCTTGTGCGACACGATGGAGGCGGCGCGGTGGTGCACCTGCGCGGGGAAGCGCGGGCCGTAGCCCACCATGTAGCTCAGCCGCAGCGGGTTGCGGCCCAGGATGTAGTCGGCCTGCGAGCGCGCCAGGGCCAGGAGCTCGGACGGCGGGACCGCCGGCGCGTCGGGGCAGCGGAGGCGGGCGCCGGCGCCGGCCAGGTAGCGCGAGTAGACGGTGAGGAGGAAGGCGGCGCTGGAGGCGTACTGGAGGTTGTTCCACTGGCGCACGTACAGCATGCCGCCGGGGCTCCGGTCCACGTTGCTGCCGTTGTTCAGGCGCAGGCACGCGCACAGGTAGTGCTCCGCCTTGGCCTTGTACTGCTCCAGCACCACCCGGTGCCGCTCGCCCTGCGGATCGCCGTCCAGCAGCAGCTGATGAAAAAAAGAAAAGTCCCCAAATCAATGTCGCACAATCCACGAGTTACCAACACAGCAAAAATCACCTAGCAATGCATTACTGTAAAAAAAGAAGAAGGGCAGTATCTGTGACAATGGTTGCTGAAATGATTAAATCGACAAAATTATTCCGTACTAGTAGTATTGATGAGTTATGCAAATGGCTTGAACGAAATGCAGATTCCCGGAGAAACTGGGAACCAGCTCGATCGATGGATGCAAGCTGTAACTATCGAATCTGTCTTTAATTCGGCGCAGTGCTGCTGCTGGCGGTGGCTGCGAGCGAGCGAGGCCACATGGTGTACTCGCCCGGCCGGCGTCGCTTTCCCTCTGACTGCAGGCAAGTATATCTTCCACTCTCACTGACCAGCTAATGGACTCAGAGGAGCGATGCTGGCGCATGCAGACGGGAGCATCGGCCACGTCGTCCTCCGATGTTAACCCTTTCAGTTGAACCGAACGAGCGAGTGAGTGAAAGCCGGCTTCTCGTTTTGCCTCAGCAGGTGATGCCCGGTGGGGAGCTTCGAATCGAAGAAAAACAAAGGACGGAACATCTTGATTCCATTTGCCGTTTCAGAAATTCTGTGCCTGATGAATATTCCATCGCCTCCAGAAAAAGGTAAACGCTGCACAAACTTGCAAACGACAGCAATACTAGCTATGCACAGAGCGCATTTACCTCATGAAATAATGCATCTATGCCTGGCTCAAGACGAGTAAATATATATACTCCAGCTTAGCACAGCAAAAGCTGCCAGCGCCATGAGGTGAACACTTCATGGTGAAAGTTGAGGAAGGATGGGAGTTGACACGGTGTACCATGATGGACAAAACCTATGTATACCAGCTCAACTACCGCTATGATTGCGACATTGGTCCTGTTTGGATACTATAACTAAGTTAGAGGTTAGAGTTATATTTTAACCCTAAACTAACTATAACCAAAGAGATATTTGGATGGTAGGGTTAGATTGACAATAAATATTCTTTCTTTATCATTTGACTACTTTGGACCCTATTTGGATGGGAGAGGTAACTTTTTTTACTATTTTTTAGTGGGCCCAGAAGAACTAACCCAAATAAGCTCCTCTAGTGTGGGCTAGTTTTTTGGGATGGGTTAGATCCAACTAACCCACCATGTTTGGATACTTTTGAGTTATTTGAGCCCCAACTAACTAAAACTAACTCTAACCTAGGAATCCAAAGGCCATTAATTTGCTTGGACCATCGTATAAGGCTGCCTGTAATGGGAGTATCATAGGTAGTATCATGCATGCCAACTAAGCAATTTTGATGAAGTGACATAAAATTAAATGAAGAAAGATAGGCTTGAGTATCATATCATGATACCGTATCATATTAAATGATGTGCTACTTTGTGTCATGCATGGCAATAAATGTAGTCCTCTATGATACCAACATATGATACTATGCATTAGGGATTGTAGTATCATAGACTAGTATCATATGCATGATACTAATATATGATACTCCCCATTACAATCAGCCTAATTGTACTGCCGTGCCAGGAGCCCCTATGGTTAGCTATAGCTAGCTAGCTAATTGCTTGGAAATGAAGCATGCTCTTTTCTTGACGCCATGTGCGTGCGAAGGTTTCAGCTGGGAGTATATGCAGCAGTGAGTACGAGGACATTTATTTGTATAACCGGCGCTCGATCGGAAAGAAGAAGAAGGAGCACGCTATCAATATATTTTTAGCATCTTGTCAGTCATGTCATGTCCAAGAAAACATGTCCACATCGCACAACTAGTTGGCAGACGCCTTCAAAGCAGCTAGCCTATTCATTGCTTACTGCTTTTTAAAAATAAAAAGGAAAGTCGATCCACGTTATACTCACCTAGATTACTGATTTGGCTCCCTTGACTCCTTAAATTTTGGTTCTCATGTAGTAAGTGACATCACCATAGAATTTTGTTGTGTTGTTCTTTCCTTCTGTTTTTTCTTCTTTCACATATAATTTTCCATGCTCCACCTTTCTTATGGTATTTTTAACTCACCTAGATGAGAATTATTTAGTTCTCATCCATCGGCATATAATCTTTTAATTTTTTGTATTTTTCTTTTCTTTTTTCCTGCTCTTACTTTTTCATTCTCCACTTGTTATTGTATTTTTTAAACAAATTATGTAAAGATAATTGCACACGATCGGTGGACCATGCAACTACATTTGGGCGTGATCGGTGGACATGCAGCCGCACATAGTCATCAGGCGTGCAGTTGCGCATGAGCGATGACATGCGATGCAGTTGTGCGCAGATGTGCAACATGCAATTGTAATTACCCGTGGCGTGGAAAAAGACATAAACAAAACCTAAAAGAACATTAAATGAAAAAACAAAAAGAAACAACAAATAAAAATCACACAAATCTTCACATAAAAATAGATGATGCAGGAGGTAGATGAGACTTAATTAATTCTTATGTATTAGCGAAACCGTTTACTAGCAACACGAACACATGTTTATTCAGGCAATATCTTTTTCGTTTTCTGGTTCCCCCTAAAAGTTTTCCTCCTTCCAAAGAAAGGCGACTCCCAGGCGACAAGGGCTTCCTACCTCCCATCGATGTCGCCGCCGGTCCACCTCATCTCATGTGGCCTTAGGGCCATGGAAATGTGTTGTACCATGGCCTTGCCAGCGGGAGGGCTCTTCGTCCATTTTAGGTGTTTTTCTTAGGTCGGTTAGGGTTTGTGTCCGAGTCAGGAAGGCAAGGCAGGCGGCGGCTCCCGATAGATGGAAAAGGTCCTCTCAGCTCAGCCCCCGTCCCAACGGTGCGTTTAGCGTCATCGAAGGGACTTTGGAGGTGTGTCTGTCGTGGATCTCGTGGGATTTGATTAGTGTTGATCTTTGGTGGATCTCCATGGATCCAGTCTTCCTTCGTCTGTGATCGTGTGTCTACATATTGGATCCTTCATGTTGCTCTCGTCCGCTGGTCGTGTGGGCCTTAGCATGATGACTTCTCGACTGTCTACTACAACAAGATTTGTATGGCTCCAGTGAGGGAGGCGACGGCGGCGGCCCACCTTTGGATTTCCAGTGAATATAGTCGTCCTTAGATGGTCTATAGACCTGGATGTAATTTTTATTACTTAAGGTGTTTTTGGTGCTGCCATGACAGTTGATGTATAGATCGAATTTCTTTTCGCAAAAATAATAATATTGTTTTCTCAAGTAACCCACATAGGTGACCATAAACTCACAACGGTTTCATCCGACGTGCTTGAGGGGCTGGCGTGCCTCACCTTGTCTTTGCGGAGTCGGTGCTACTTAGGAGGGGCCTTCGTGGAGATGATGACACAAAATGGATGGTCGGTTCCAATGCTTGCTCGGTCGACGGAGTCGAAACTGACTAGTCGCTGACCGGGTGGTCGATTGTTTGGCGTAGGCCAGCATGGGTCTCAACACCTATTTGTGGCGAGGGCTACGTTGATGGCCGAGTCGTAGTGGCTAGCTCGCAGAGGAGTAATGGTGGCATTGGATGCCATGCTCGACGAGGCTGTTCCACTTGACAGCGTGTGCATATTTGTGTTGGTAGCTAGGTGCCTAGGTTGGCCGAGGTGCCCTGACTTTGCGGACGTGTTGTCACGGTATTTATTTATTTTTGCTATTTTTCAAACAAAAAACGTTGATGCAAAACTTCCCATAAAAAGGAGATTTTTGTGGTGCAAGCTCGTCCAGCAGAAGAAGAAAAAAAGGCGCAGTAAGAAAGCTACTGCGCGACAACGCCGCTTCCGGACCGACGGACACCCTCACGACAGGCCAGATCACCCATCCCACTCACCCCTCTGTAGACCAGGACGTCCATGTGGAATTCTAGGAGCATGGTGGGGCCCCAGGAGGCCACCAAGTGTAAAGTGCACGGCCAGGGACAGAAGAGAGTGAGGTGATTTCTTGCTCCGCATGCAAGTGATGCGACGACACCGTCGGCCAGTCCTCCAGATGATTTGCACGGAAAATAAAGTGAGGCCTCCTTTGGTTTGTAGGAATGTCATAGGATTTCTATAGAATAGGATTTGCATAAGAAAATTTCCTTTGAGGCCCTTTGGTTTATAGGAATGGATTTCTATTCCTATATAGGATAGGAATCAATCCTTCACATTTTGAAGGAAAAAACATTAGCTAAGACTCAATGGAAAAATTCCTATCCAATGCATCAAATGACATCTCTCTTATGATTTTTCTATTCCTACAACATTTCTATCCTATGAATACGAGGGGGGGGGGGGGGGGGGGGAGCGAGTGACACCGCCAGCGTTTTGCCGGGTTCCCTGCAGAATACATGCAGCGCCATCGGTCGCCCGTGTCTTTTCCCGCGCGTCAGTTTTGGCCTTGACCAAGTTAGTTAGCGGCCCTACCGCAGGCCTCGCGAGCGAGAACAAAGCCCCAAATTTCCTCCGTTTTTGGCCGGTTTCTGCTGCAACCGGGGGCGGGAGAAAGAAAAATATCTGCGTCTTCTCCGCGCGCTCCTCGCGTCAGCAGCAAATTAAAAGGTGTACGCATAATCGAATCCAGCAGAGCAAAGCAGATAGATGGCCAGCCAGAGGATATAGCGGCGGCCGTATACTGATCTCAGCACGCACCGGACGCCATGTGCCAGGCCATCGATCGCTTTTCAGCACCGGGATCCTGCAGCGTCCGTACGTCCATGGCTGGCGTCCGATTTCTCGCTGGTGCGGTGTGGCCGTGGCAGGGTCAGACTGCCAGGGGACGCCGGATAGCCAGCCTCACCGGCTTGTCGACGCGCTCGTAATAATTCGTAATTGAGATGAGACAGATGGCGACAGGGTGAGGATTGACGAGACTCCGATAAAGCACCACCTCCTACTAATCCGAGACAAAGGGGACGGCTATAGCTTCCTTCCCTTTTCCTCCGTAAAAACCACTCCTACCGCCGAGAAAGGATCAAGTCGTGCCTTGCTGGTTAAGCCTACGTATGGAGGCCGCTGGGCGGTTCAGTTTCAAACCCTACCGGGTCGGGTCAGGGAGCAGGTGTGCGATCGGAGGCTTTTCCTGTGTTTAGCGGCAGCACGGCTCAAGTTTTTCCGGAAAGGAAACCGAATAACCCTGCCTTGTTCGGTTCCTTCAGATTTGAAGGGGTTTGGAGGGGATTGAGAGGGATTAAATCCCCCACAAGTCAAAATCCACCTCAATCCCCTCCAATCCTCTTCAATCCCCTTGTGGGAGGGATTAACCGAACAAGCAAAGCGGGGCGAGCGCGATGTGGACAGGAAAAGCAAAGCCCCGGCTTAATTAGCAAAACCCCGCGGCTTTCAGGCGGGAAAGTCCGCCCCCCTGCGGACCGATCCAGATGCTCGGCCATGTGAGTGAGTGCAGGGCGCTCCCGCTGATCCCCGGCCATCATCATTGCGGGAACCTGATCTACCGACTGGCTCGCTCCGAGCGAACAAGTGGACTTGTTAGTCGCTGATGATGAACAGCGACGTGTTTTGGAGCTATGTAGTGTCTGTGGATGGATCTCAGTCCACTCATCACCGTCTGATGGGTGGATCGCAGGTGGAGTGCATGAACAGGTTTGATTTTTTGCATCTGAGCGCGCCTAATGCCTGCTCGGGCTAGGCAGGGTCGTATTGGGCGGTACGGAGGTGTGGATCCTACATGGCTTCTTTCGGGGAGCAAGAAAGTGTTTCGGCCATGTGAGACATTAATTCCCCTTTCTTAAGCAACAACCGTCTAGTGTTTGTCGTCGTGGGAGTGAGAAAAAGAGTACTGTTACGAATACTCCTACTTGGCAGCGCAGGACTGTTCGTGGCTAGGCGTACTAGTTTCAGCGAGGGGACATGCACGGTCGTAGGGCCTTGGTAGCACGGCTCGGCTCAACCACCAGCACCAACTTAATTTACTGATCAACCATGATGAAAGGGTCATCAAGTGCTGGAGTATTTCTGATGAGAGCGAATGTACTTGGCAAGAGTAGAGCAAGTAAAAAAATGGGGAGTTTCGGGGTAGTAGTACCTTGGAGGCGAGGACCTGGAGGCCGGCGTACTTGACGTCCCAGCTGAACTCGGTCATGGCCCATCCGACGCCGCCGAAGCAGTCGGCCTTGTCGACGGCGTAGCGGAGGAACTCCTCCTTCCCGGTGGCGCGGTGCAGCCAGAAGGCCGCCCACAGCAGCTCGTCCCGGTACCCGCTCACCGACGCGTAGAAGCTCCGCACCTCCGCGATGCTGCCGTCGTAGTTGCCCCTGTACCTGTCCCCGAACTCGAACAGCTGCACGCACAGTCGCAGTCAGAATCAGATACAGGTAGCTTGGCGACATACGTCCCGTACTGGTGACGAGTTTAACCTGTTGCGCGTGGTGGAGGAGGATGTGGGAGTAATGCGGGTTGGAGGCGCGGAAGACGATGGCGGCGGCGGCGAGCGCCGCGGCGGTCTCGGCGACGAGGTCGGAGCCCGGGTTGTCCTTGTCCACGCGGTACGCCTTCCGCGACGTCGTCATGTCCTCCGGCCGCTGCCAGCAGTAGTGGTCCGTGTCGCCGTCCCCCACCTGCGGGGCCCCCCTCGTCAGACATCCGTCCGCCATCAAGCCCATCATTCGCATCGCAGCGCTAAATTAATGGCGGTCGCCTCGGGCATCCGCTTTTCCCGTGTCGTCTCGAAGCGGTCGCGCGGGCGATCGGACGGTCGTGGCGGTAAAAAAAGGAGGAAAATGCGCAACGTGCGTGGGTGCGTACCTCGGCCCAGTAGACGAAGGGCTCGGTGTGCGCCTTGATGAAGTAGTCGGTGCCCCACTTGATGGCCTCCAGCGTGTGCTGCCACTCGCCGGCGGCGGCGATGTCGTCGCCGAACTCGATGGCGCCCCAGGAGAGCATGGTGACGGTGAAGGCCATGGGCAGGCCGAACTTGACGTGGTCGCCGGCGTCGTAGTACCCGCCCACCAGGTCCACGCCCTGCTGCAGCCCGTCGGTGATCCCCGAGTGCCCGCGCCACCTCACCCGCTGGTTGTACGGCAGCCGCCCGGACCGCTGCGCCTCGAAGTAGAGCAGGCTCTTGGACAGCGCCTCCCGGTAGTCCGGCTCCGCGGCGGCGGCATCGCAGCCGAGGGACAGTGCCAGGGCGGCCGCCTGCAGGAGCACCAGCGCGGCGGCGGCGGCGGCGGCGACGGGGCTGCCAGCTGCCCGCCGGACGCGGCCCCGGCTCATGGCACGCGCGCCGACGTACGGCAGCGGTCACCACGCACCAGCGCGTCGGTCTCACGCTCGCCAAAGCCAAGCCCGCGATCAGGGCCCTTGTGCTTAGCCGGAGTGTTTGCTTGCTGCCCCGGTTTCCAGTGGAGACCCTTTCTTTCCTTTCTCTCCCCTTTATCTCTATCTTTGAAAGTGTCTGACTGTCTGATCCGGGCTGGGTTGTAAGCAACTGACGCTATTATGCGCGTGTAAGCACGCAAGCAAGGGAGGCCTGCGTCAAAGTCTTTCCAGGTGCGCGAGATATGACGGGCGGGGCCCGCGCACGTACGTACGTACCACCGCCGTCTATACGGCGTGGCCGTGGCGTTGGCGTACCCCCCGCGACACGTACGCGCGCGACCGGTGCGCTCGTTTACGTGTCCGCGGCGCGGCCCCGCGCGCGGCCAAATGGGCGCCGACTGACGAGGCGCTTCGCCGGTGGCCGCAAGCTGCGTTGCGTAGAGCGCTCGGCCTCGGCCTCGGCGGGGCGCGGCACGGCGGGGGTGGGGGATGGAGATCGGAGGTCAGTGGGTGGACGGACCTGATCACCGCTCCTGCAGCTTGATTGTGGGTGAGCGACATTAATACTGGGTGGCTAAGTGGGGGAGGGGATTATTGACCGACCGTGCAGGGGCAGGCAGGCAGGCAGGCATCGAGTGAACACAGGGCGTGCTCCGACCCCACGCTCCGCGCTGGTTACCGGCAGGCCACGCGTACCCAACGCCCACCAGGCTTCATTCAATGGCGCAGCCGGGCCGGGGCGAGGATAAACAACTGTCGGTAGTACGTTGGTAGGACATGACAGGCAGTGCGGCCTGGCATGGGCGGCGCGTGAGTACACGTACGTGCCGGACTGCCGCGGCCACGGACAGATCGGATGAGCTGGGCTCTCGACGTGCGTGCGCGCGGAGGACCGTGGTGACTACGGTATACGCGTATGAGGCTCCGGTAAGAAAAGAGAGGAAGCTGTCATAGTGCGCATTGGCTGGCAATGGCATGGCGCGACCAACGGAGGATGAAGCAAGGGTGCTCGCCGACGAGCGGATGCGGACGAGAAACTGCGCATGGAACAGACGCCACTATTAATCACGACGTGCACGTGTCGGTATCCACCAGCCACGGCGGGAACTGAACTGGCAAGCAAGCAAGCGAGCCAAAGGTGACATCGCGCGGCGTGGACGCGTCAGTCGATGCCGACGGCGGTCTCGCGAACTGCGGGACGTCACTACGTGCCCGCCGATCCGCCGGTCGCCGGCGACCATGCACGTCCCAGTCTCGACCCACTCACGCGTCACGCGACACCTGATCTGGGCGCAATAATCACGGCGACCCACCGCACACGCATTACGGCTTTACGGCCCGCCTGATTGACTCCGTTCGCCGGCCGGCCGCCGGCGCCGCTCGTTACGTGTCGTCGGCGCGGAAACTTTGCGCGGTCCGGACGGCATTTGGCATGCACGTTCTTGAGGCCGCCTACGTGCCGAGCCCCGCGCTCCCCGTTTTTCCCGGGCGCCTTCAAAGCGCGCACTGTGGCCAGTCGCGGGCGCGCCTCGGGATTTTGCCGGGTTTAGCGTGACACGTCGGGGCAGGGTGATCATTGCCGATCGGTGCGACGGAGACAGAGCCCATTAACCATCACGTACGGGAGATGGTGGTAACCACATGTCCGTGATTTGCTAGTTTCAGCGACCAACCGCGCGAGATTTCTGTCTCGGCGGTGTGGTTACTTTTGTCCTCTGATGATAGAATTTTCAGGATTCGCTGATAATGTGGACAATCATCAGGATTTCAATCGGCCTGGCCAGACAGATGCCGCGTAACGTGTCAATATCCCGGGGGAATTCATAACATCAATGCATAAAACCTGGCTCGGATGCCACTGTTGTGGACGTAATGATTTTAAAAAAAAATTTACGCACATGCAAGATCATGGTGATGTATAGCAACGAGAGAGGAGAATGTTGTCTACGTACCCTCGTAGACCGAAAGCGGAAGCGTTAGCACAACGCGATTGATGTAGTCGTATGTCTTCACGGCCCGACCGATCAAGCACCGAAACTACGACATCTCCGAGTTCTAGCACACGTTCAGCTCGATGACGATCCCCGGACTCTGATCAGCACGACGGCGTGGTGACGATCTTGATGTTCTACCGTCGCAGGGCTTCCCTAAGCACCGCTACAACATTATCGAGGATTATGATGGAGGGGAGCACCGCAGATGGCTAAGAGATCAATGATCAATTGTTGTGTCTTTGGGATGCCCTCTGCACCCGTATATAAAGGAGCAAGGGAGGAGGAGGCCGGCCCTAGGAGGGGCGCGCCAAGTGTGGAGTCGTACTAGGACTCCCTAGTCCTAGTAGGATTCCACCTCCCATATGGAATAGGAAAAGAGGAAGGAAAAAGGAGAAGGAAAGAAGGGGGCGCCCCCTAGTACAATTTGGACCAGACCAAGGGGAGGGGTGCGGCCACCCTTGAGGCCCTTTTCCTTCTTTCCCGTATGGCCCAATAAGGCTCAATACGTATTCCCGTAACTCTCTGGTACTTCGAAAAATACCCGAATCACTCGAAACCTTTCCGATGTCCGAATATAGTCGTCCAATATATCGATCTTTACGTCTCGACCATTTCGAGACTTCTCGTCATGTCCCCGATCTCATCCGGGACTCCGAACCCCTTCGGTACATCAAAACTCATAAACTCATAATATAACTGTCATCGAAACCTTAAGCGTGCGGACCCTACGGGTTCGAGAACAATGTAGACATGACCGAGACACGTCTCCGGTCAATAACCAATAGCGGAACCTGGATGCTCATATTGACTCCCACATATTCTACGAAGATCTTTATCGATCAGACCGCATAACAACATACGTTGTTCCCTTTGTCATTGGTATGTTACTTGCCCGAGATTCGATCGTCGGTATCTCAATACCTAGTTCAGTCTCGTTACCGGCAAGTCTCTTTACTCGTTCCGTAATACATCATCCTGCAGCTAACTCATTAGTTGCAATGATTGCAAGACTTAAGTGATGTGCATTACCGAGAGGGCCCAGAGATACCTCTCCGACAATCGGAGTGACAAATCCTAATCTCAAAATACGCCAACCCAACAAGCACTAGTGCAGAACCAGGCAATAGCACCGGTTCGTAAGGCCCTTTAGTGCTGGTTCCATAACCGGCATTAAAGTGTGGTCACTAAAGGCCCCCTTTAGTACCGGTTCAGCACGAACCGGTGCTAAAGGGCAACCACGTGGCACGAGCCAGCTCCGGGCCAGGAGCCCTTTAGTACCGGTTGGTAACACCAACCGGTACTTAAATGTTTGGGGGGGTTTTGGTTTTATGATTTCTTTTTCATTTAATTTTGTGTTTTCCATTTTAATTCTTTTTCGTTTGCTGGTATTTTACGATACTACACATTGTACACGTTATGCATATATATATATATATATATATATATATATATAAATATATAAATAGAATTTCTAGTAGAACCAATCATATATATATATATCATCAATGTCTCACAAACCACCATATTAATTCACACATACACACATGTATAGCTATATACAATTTCTCCTACATATGCATGTTGCCTTCGAGCCAGTGGCATTAGCCTAATTGGTGCCTTCGGAGCACAATGACAATTGGAAGTGGTTCATGACCTGGTCGATGGGGGCGGTAGCGGGTAATAGTATTCTCCCTTCGGATTTATGACCTTGTCGAGCAAAAATCCCGCTATTTCCTCTTGAAGTGCTTCTACGCGCTCCGTTTCTAGGAGCTTGTCCTGCACCTCTTTGAACTGTTAAGAAGGAGATCAATATGCATGTGTATTAGTTGTGTGACTAGATATCGATAATGGTGTAAAATTTGTGAATAGTGTTCTAACAAGCGTACCCATTCCTGTCTTTGAGATCTGCTCCTTTCGGACGCCATCATGCGAATGTTCTCGCAAACACAGAATGCACACAGATCAGTCCCCTGCGCCTGCTTCAGGGCCTTTATTACGAGAATGGAATTTAATTTGATCAGATAATAATTAATCAAGCATGATAATTAAAGAGATGGCAGCTAGCTAGCTAGCTAGTACTACTTAATTACTTACCTTGGGTCGAAACCATTTCAGCTGTCGTTTCCATCCGCCTTCTGTGACGCTGATGAACCTTGACCAAGCTCTGCCCGTCGACAAAGAAAATGAATAAAGGGGTTATTAAATAGTTCATATCATGAAATGACGAACTAAATAGGCCGAGATATATAGTTAATAATGATTGAAATTACCTGTTGACTATCCCAAACAAGATGTTATAGTCAGTATTTGCTTTGAGTAGTGAGTCCAGTATTTGAACTGTTCTGGCGTCAACTTTAATGATACACAAGATCCAGTGAAATCCGCATGCACACACGTTTGCATGTCTTAATTAAGCGGGCATATGTAAGCAAAAACATGTAGCTAGCTAGTAGGCAAAAACAGATAATTTGTAGTACAAGAAAGTGTGACTCACTGAAAGTTGTAAGGAAGTAGTATATCTTCATTGTATTTGAGGCGTTTCAAGAACTCTAGCATGTTGTCCTCTACCTGCTTTTCATAATGTTTGTTTATTTTCCATGTGTATTTATTAACGGTGTTTGGGTCAATGAACCCAATGCCATAGCATCCACCTTTTCTCATTTCATACATCTTCATCCTGCATAATACCACAGAAAAGAATATAGTGAGGATAATTACAGGTAATGATTGATCAAAAGGATCACTACAGCTAGCTTGAGACTTAAATTACAGAAAGAAATCACTTATAGACAATAGCAACTGACGATAGATTTATCGAGTGCGTCTTGATTGTATAACTGAAACAATTCAGAATACTCAACGGTCACAGCATTCTCATGGTAGTAATGATCCTTCTTGACTTGCACCATGAGGGACTCTCGATCGGATCTCTTGGTAATGTCCATGTACTATTGATGCAATTCATACATTCTCGTTGGGAGCTTCTTGACCTCTTCTGGCTTGACAAAAGGTTGGCCCCGGGCATATTTCTGTTTTATTTCCTCCTCTGACGGGGACGGGAACGTACGGGCCGGGGCGGCGACGACGGGGACGTACGGGGCGGCGACGACGGGGATGGGGACGACGCAGGACGGGCCGGGACGTGGCGGCGGTGACGACGGGGACGATGGGGACGGGGATGACGGGGCGGCGACGGGGGCGGCAACGAGGGATGAAGACGTACGGGGGGCGCGGCGGGCGACGGTGCAGAGGAGAAGAAGCAGATGAGAAACTGAAATTTTTGTAAGTGTTGTTTATATAGGAGGGGCCTTTAGTACCGGTTGGATCCACCAACCGGTACTAAAGGCCTGTTTTGGCCAGGCCAAGCGGCGGGAAGCGACCCCCTTTAGTACCGAGTGGTAGCTCCAACCGGTACTAAAGGCCCCCCCTTTAGTACCGGTTGGTGCCACGACCCGGTACTAAAGGTGTGCGCTGGCGCAGGTGCGGTGCGGCAAGTTTAGTCCCACCTCGCTAGCCGAGGGGCGACCGCACTAGTTTAAAATCCCCCGTGCGGTAGCTCTCTCGAGCTCCTCCCCAAAGCAGGCCTACTGAGCCTACATGTTCTGTGCTGCCCTGTTGGCCCACTGGGCCTTTGCGGACCTGCATCCTGGCCCAACAACAGGTTGAGTTTCTAGTCGTATGTCGGCCGCTTTGGCCTAGTAGGTGGGCTTTTTTTATTTTTTTTGCTTTTTTTATTTTTTAGTTGTTTTTTGTGTATTTAGAGTTTCTTTGTGAATATTTTTGCTTTAGGTACAAAAAATTACAAACTTTCTGTTAGTGCCCGTAATTTTAAAATTTGAATAGTTTAAATTTTGAATTATTTGAAATTAGTGTGAATCACTAGTTTGTGAATAACTTAACTTTAAAAATCAGTAAAGACATGAAAGAATTTGTTTGCACATAAAATTTCTTCGCGTTTCAAATGCCAAAACACATAATTAACTACCCTAACTATTATAAAGATTCCCTTCTGGGTGTGAAACACAGAAGAAAGTGATGATAGTGAAGTCGATCACATCCCAGATCTTTGGGTGTGAAACTTTTTCTTCGCGTGTGTCCCTTTGCGCCGTAACCATGGAAATTTTTCATCATTTAACGGGATGCTCGGGTCAATATTCACTGTGAATGGTGCAATTTCATCAAACTTTTCATAATCTTCTGACTTGTCTGTCTTGTCATCCACTCCCACGATGTTTCTCTTCCCAGAAAGAACTATGTGCCGCTTTGGCTCATCGTATGATGCATTCGCTTTCTTATCTTTTCTTTTTCTTGGCTTGGTAGACATGTCCTTCACATAGAAAACCTGTGCCACATCATCAGGTAGGACGAATGGTTCGTCTGCATACGCAAGATTGTTGAGATCCACTGTTGTCATTCCGTACTGCGGGTCTTCCGTTACCCCGCCTCGTGTCATATTGACCCATTTGCACCGAAACAAAGGGACCTTCAAACCACGTCGATAGTCAAGTTTCCATATGTCCTGTATATAACCATAATATGTTTCCTTCCCCGTCTTGGTTTCTACATCAAAGCGGACACCACTGTTTTGGTTGGTGCTCTTCTTATCTTGGACGATCGTGTAAAATGTATTACCATTTATCTCGTATCCTTTGAAAGTCATTATATTCGAAGATGGTAACTGGGACAGCAAGTACAGGTCATCTTCAATAGAGGTGTCATGCATGGTACGTGTCTGCAACCAGCTGACGACACTCCTGGTTTGTTCACGTGTAATCCAGTCATCAGACCGCTCCGGGTGTTTGGAGCGTAGCAAATTCTTGTGTTCATCCATATATGGAGCCACCAAGGCGGAATTCTGTAAAACTGTGTAGTGTGCTTCAGTGAGAGAATGTCCGTCCATACATATTATTTGTTCCCCTCCTAGCGTGCCTTTTCCATCCAGTCTGCCCTTATGCCGCGATTCAGGAACACCAATCGGCTTAAGGTCAGGAATAAAGTCAATACAAAACTCAATGACCTCCTCATTTTGACGGCCCTTGGAGATGCTTCCTTCTGGCCTAGCACGGTTATGAACATATTTCTTTAAGACTCCCATGAACCTCTCAAAGGGGAACATATTATGTAGAAATACAGGACCCAAAACGTTAATCTCTTCGCATAGGTGAACAAGGACGTGCGTCATGATGTTGAAGAAGGATGGTGGGAACACCAACTCGAAACTGACAAGACATTGCACCAAATCATTCTCTAACCTTGGTATGATTTCTGGATCGATTACCTTCTGAGAGATTGCATTGAGAAATGCACATAGCGTCACAATGGCTAATCGAACGTTTTCCGGTAGAAGCCCCCTCAATTCAACCGGAAGCAGTTGCGTCATAATCACGTGGCAGTCATGAGACTTTAAGTTCTGAAATTTTTTCTCTGCCATGTTTATTATTTCCTTTATATTTGACGAGAAGCCAGACGGTACCTTAATACTGAGCAGGCATTCAAAGAAGATTTCCTTCTCTTCTTTGGTAAGAGCGTAGCTTGCATGACCCTGATGTATGCCGTCTTTTCCGTGCATACGTTGCTGGTCCTCTCGTGCCTCAGGTGTATCTTTTGTCTTCCCATACACGCCCAAGAAGCCAAGCAGGGTCACACAAAGATTCTTCGTCACGCGCATCACGTCGATTGCGGAGCGGACCTCTAGGTCTTTCCAATAGGGCAGGTCCCAAAATATAGATTTCTTCTTCCACATGGGTGCGCGTCCGTCAGCGTCATTCGGAACAGGTTGTCCACCAGGACCCTTTCCAAAGACCACCTTCAAATCCTTGACCATATCATGTACATCAGCACCAGTACGGTGGCGAGGCTTCGTCCGGTGATCCGCCTCACCTTTGAAATGCTTGCCTTTCTTTCATACGGGATGCCTGCTCGGAAGAAATTGACGATGTCCCAGGTACACATTCTTCTTACAATTATCCAAATATATACTGTCGGTATCGTCCAAACAGTGCGTGCATGCGCGGTATCCCTTGTTTGTCTGTCCTGAAAGGTTACTCAGAGCAGGCCAATCATTGATGGTCACGAACAGCAACGCCTTTAGGTCAAATTCTTCCCCCATGTGCTCATCTCACGCACGTACACTTGTTCCATTCCACAGTTGTAAGAGTTCTTCAACTAATGGCCTTAGGTACACATCAATGTCGTTGCCGGGTTGCTTAGGGCCTTGGATGAGCACTGGCATCATAATGAACTTCCGCTTCATGCACAACCAAGGAGGAAGGTTATACAAACATAGAGTCACGGGCCAAGTGCTATGGTTGCTGCTCTGCTCCCCAAAAGGATTAGTGCCATCTGCGCTTAGACCAAACCATACGCTCCTTGCGTCATCTGCAAACTCATTCCCGTACTTTCTTTCGATTTTTCTCCACTGCGACCCGTCAGTGGGTACTCTCAACTTTCCGTCTTTCTTACGGTCTTCTCTGTGCCATCGCATCGCCTTGGCATGCTCTTTGTTTTGGAACAAACGTTTCAACCGTGGTATTATAGGAGCATACCACATCACCTTGGCAGGAATCTTCTTCCTGGGGCGCTCGCCCTCGACATCACCAGGGTCATCGCGGCTGATCTTATAGCGCAATGCACCACATACCGGGCAAGCGTTCAAATCCTCATACTCACCGCGGTAGAGGATGCAATCATTAGGGCATGCATGTATCTTCTGCACCTCTAACCCTAGAGGACAGACAACCTTCTTTGCTTCGTACGTACTCTCGGGCAATTCGTTGTCCTTTGGAAGCATATCCTTTATCATTACCAGCAACTTTCCAAATCCCTTGTCAGATACACCATTCTCTGCCTTCCATTGCAGCAATTCCAGTGTGGTGCCCAGCTTTTTCTTGTCACCTACGCAATTCGGGTACAACAATTTTTTGTGATCCTCTAACATGCGCTGCAACTTCTTCTTCTCCAAATCACTTGCGCAGTTTCTCTTTGCATCGGCAATGGCCCGACCTAGATCATCAACGGGCTCATCTGATGCCTCTTCTTCAGCTTCTTCCTGCATTGCCGGCTCAGCTTCTTCCCGCATTGCCGGCTCAGCTTCTTCCCCCATTGTTGTATTATCGTATTCAGGGAACCCATGGCCAGGATAGCTATCGCCGTCCTCTTCTTCTTCATTGTCTTCCATCATAACCCCTCTTTCTCCGTCCTTGGTCCAAACATTATAGTGAGGCATGAAACCGGACTTAAACAGGTGGACATGAATGGTTCTTGACGTAGAGTAATTGTGACCATTCTTACAGCGAGCACATGGACAAGGCATAAAACCATCCGCACGCTTGTTTGCCTCAGCCGCAAGCAGAAAAGTATGCACGCCCTCAACGAACTGGGGAGAGCATCGGTCATCGTACATCCATTGCCGGCTCATCTTCATTACACAACACCGAATAGACCAAATTAATACAAGTTCATACAACACTTAAATGCAACAAACAAATAACTCTCTAACTAAAGCATTTAAATGCAACAACAAGTACGATCAAGATCACAACTAAGGTAACAATGGATCCAACAGCATAATGATACCAAGCCTCACTATCGATGGCATAATTTCTAATCTTTCTAATCTTCAAGTGCATTTTCTCCATCTTGATCTTGTGATCATCGACGACATCGGCAACATGCAACTCCAATTTCATCTTCTCCCCCTCAATTCTTTTCAATTTTTCTTTCAAGTACTCGTTTTCTCTTTCAACTAAATTTAACCTCTCGACAATAGGGTCGGTTGAAATTTCCGGTTCACATACCTCCTAGAAAAAATTTCTATGTCAACTTGATGGGCATAATTTGTCATAAACACGAAATGCAACTAGTTTTAAAAGAGAATATATATACCACATCCGAATCATAACAAGGACGAGGGCCGACGGGGACGGATATCAAAACCATGGCACTATATGTATAACAAACAACATACGGGTAAGATAATTATACGAGTAACTATATATCCAAATCACACAAACATCAATTTTGTTATAAAATTTCATGAACAAGAGGCTCACCACAAGGTGGTGCCGGCGACGGGACGGTGCGGGCGATCGACGGTGGTTACGACGGAGATTTAGAAGGCACTAAGTAAACCACACCTACATATGCAAACTAAGTGTTATTTTTGACCTCAAATTCCATATAAATCAAATACTAGCACCTATATATATATATCCTCCCAAATTACTAAACTCACAAATTAATCACCATATAAAGCATTTCAAGAGCTAATCTAGCAATGAGAGATGAAAGGACAAAGTTGCTAACCTTTGTGATCATTTGAATGGATGGGGGCCTTCAAATCTTGACAAATTTTGGGCAAAATGTGTGATGAGCTCGAGAGGAAGAGGGGAAGAACAAAGAGGAGAGGGGAAAGGGGAAGAACAGAGCGAGCTCGGGTGGACGAAGGGTTTATGTAGGACGACCTTTAGTACCGGTTCGTGCCAAGAACCGGTACTAAAGGGGCTGGAGGGCCCCCAGTCTGACAACATCCTGCCACCACTCTCATTAGTACCGGTTCGTGGCACGAACCGGTGCTAAAGGTTCGTCGTGAACCGGTACTAATGAAAGCGGCCTGGCTAGCCGTTGGAACCGGCACTAATGTATACATTAGTGCCGGCTCAAATACAAACCGACACTAATGTGCTTCACGTTTGACCCTTTTTCTACTAGTGAAGTACCTTCGGAGACACCTCTAGAGCACCTTTATAATCAACTAGTTACGTTGTGACGTTTGGTGGCACACAAAGTGTTCCTCCGGTAAACGGGAGTTGCATAATCTCATAGTCATAGAAACATGTATAAGTCATGAAGAAAGCAATAGCAACAAACTAAACAATCAAGTGCTATGCTAACGGAATGGGTCAAGTCAATCACATCATTCTCCTAATGATGTGATCTCGTTAATCAAATGACAACTCATGTCTATGGTTAGGAAACATAACCATTTTTGATCAACGAGCTAGTCAAGTAAAGGCATACTAGTGACACTCTGTTTGTCTATGTATTCACACATGTATTATGTTTCCGGTTAATACAATTCTAGCATGAATAATAAACATTTATCATGATATAAGGAAATAAATAATAACTTTATTATTGCCTCTAGGGCATATTTCCTTCAGCAATTTGCGTGACGGACGGGCAAAAGCAATAATCCCTTTATTACACGCCCCTAACCTAACAATCATGACTCAAGACCGCAATAGATCCATGTCGTTTATTTGAACATGGCATCACATCTATGTTGCCTCCCTCTCTCTCTCTCACTCTCTCCATAAGATGAACATCAACTTTATTTTTTCCATGCGATGTTTTGTCGAGGCATGCATGTGTGATTATTGATGTTTCTTTTGTCTTCAATTTGATTTTTATGAGGTTTCATTTGCAACACGGATCGACCTAGGTATGAAAAGGACGGATTGTGCGCTATTGATTAAAATTACACCATAAATAGAATTTAAAAATGTTAAATAGGCAAAATAACATCATATTTAGATTGTACACATCGCTATTGTTTTAAACTACATTATAAATAGAATTTTATGAATGTTAATAGGTAAAATAACATCATATTTAGATTCTACACATTTTTCTAATCAAATTTCATATATGATAATTTAAAATTGGAGTTATGGTTTAAAAAGATATGATTTTTAAAAACATTTGTCACTTATAGTTGAACTACGAATTAAATCATAGAGACGGTAGGGGTTTCCTGGAAAAATATGAAACATGATTCGTTTTTACTTAAGTACGGACTGCGGGTTGATTTCACGAAAACAGAGGGGGCATGCATGTGTGGTTATTGATGTTTCTTTTGTCTTCAATTCGATTTTGATGAGGTGTTCATTTTTAACATGGATTGGCCTCGGTATGAAAAAATTATGAATTATGTGCTATTGATTAAAATTACACCGCTAATAGAATTTTAAAGATGTTAAATAGGGAAAATAACATCATATTCAGATTGTACACATCGCTATTGATTAAAATTACACCATAAATAGAATTTTAAAATGGTAATAGATAAAATAACATCATGTTTAGATTCTACACATTTTTCTAATAAATTTTCATATATAATAATTTAAAATTAGAGTTATAATTTAAAAGATATATTTTTTAAAGCATTTGTCACTTATAATTGAACCGCAGATTAATTAATAAAGACGGTAGGGTGTTGTCTAGAAAAATATGAAATGCGATACGTTTTTTACTTAAGTCCAAACTATTGGTTTATTTCATGAAAATAGAAAGGGGTTTCTAAAAAATACCAAACATGATTCGTTTTTGTCACTTAAGTCCAGAATATGGGTTAATTTTGAGAAAATACAAGGGGTGTTTCATAAAATAAGCAACGGATAACTAGATGCACTACTCGCTTTATTATTAAGTAGAGATTGAACACATTACACAATAATACTTGGACTGGCACGCTTGTCCATGTTAACAACAGGTCGCTATGAATATATCTTATCCTTGTCCATGTTAACAACTTGTGTTTTATTGCCATGTGTTACCATTATGATGTTTTTTGTTTCGCTGTTGTCTTTGCTTTTGCTTAATTCTGCTTGTAGTAAGTGTAGATTATTGTCGAATCTTGGTTGCTTCGCTTCCTACAATGTTTTTGCTATTGGAAAGTAGTACTATGTTCCTGCACATAGGAGCTACTGTGTTTGGATGGTGGATGTTTCTAAAAGAAGTTTGAATGATGGATGTTTTTTTAGTTTGGATGATGCATGTTTCTACTTGCCCCACTTCTATTCATTTGGTTACTAATTTTGCATGGGATAGTTTGTTTAGACAATCATAATCACATAAACATCTTAGGAGCTGGGGCCCGGTCTGCAGGTAAGTTTGCTAAAATCTGAGTTGCTACCGGTTCTCTTTTTTGAGAGAGAAGTTACTACTTTGGTTCTTGCTCAACTATTTGTGTCTGGAATGGTTCAATTTGACATATACTTGAATGAGATAGCTCAAATTTCATGTGTATACAAATATTGTGATAGATATTGACAAATTTTTTAAGACCGCCGTGTTCAATTTTCTTGGGTAATAGGTGATCTAGTGGAAGCCACTATTGTACTTAAGTATTGCTTGCCTCCTAACTGGGACGCCAATAAGGGGCAAATCAAAGAAGGTCGGTAAAGGCAAGAGTGGTGCCATAGGCAAGACGAATGTGCTTGATTGATGGATGATTTCCGATCTCTCGGCTCTCCCTCTTGGACTGGGTTGCCTTTGTGGTTTGGGAGGAGCATGGTGTCTTGTGTCGAGGTGTCCTTCTATGGGTCACTTGACGTGGTAGCAATGTCGAGGTTGGTTGTTGTTGGTTTGGAGGGGCGTATGTGTCATTGTGGGGTTTCATGTCATGTGAGTAGTTCGTTTGTGGTACGTTTGTAATGGTTTTCGCCCGATTTTCCATAATTAATTGGGCAATTCTCTTCTTCTTAATTAATTGATGAGGCAAAATTTTGCCTCCATTTCGAAATCAACGTTCAGAGGATTTGAAAATTAATCTTATTTACCGAGGACAAAACGATTGAATATGAGAAAGTTCAGGTGATTACTATAAAAGTCACGTTTCATGTCGACATATCGGCAAGGGGGTCTTCTATAAAATGTACATTAAATGGCCTGGAGTACCACGATCCGACGGTCCAGGACAATTTTTTTTCTATTTTTCTACCACAAGCTTGTTTTCTATTCTAATACAAGACTATTTTTTTCTGAAACTGTGCATGATGGATGGATCGACTATGCAGACGTAGCAGTACCTAGCACGATCGTACGGGGAGAGGTTGGCGTGGACCGGCGCGATCATGTTTGGTAGGAAGTATGCTTCAACTTGACGTGTCCAAGTCATCAAGTGATCTGCAAATGCCTCTACTAACGCCACCTACACCGAAACTTACATGCTAAGAGTGAGATACTAATCCGCTCTACCACCCTAAAGCATCCACCTCTAGTCATGCATGATTATAAGAGAACAGTCAATGAGATCGCGAAGGGTTTCTACGAACCTACAGCCACATTCTGTGCAGTTTTCAGATCGCCAGTACTACTTGCCAACAAGCATTTGGAAGTGATGGGAGCAGATTCTGCCAAGCAGATCGTTATCTTGGCATTTGTAAGGTACTGTTGGGCAGTTGAGGAAACTGAGGATGGATGGATTCATCGGATCGGCGTCACTGCATGTACACCGACAACGAGCTTCGTGTTAAGTTTCACTGTTCCGGCGCACTGCTGCACGTTGAAGATACAGCCGCGGATGCATGCAGTCCATGGACCGATCGATCTATCACGAGGCCCACCGGAGGGAGGCCGGCCACGACCCATGCCCGGCGCCAGATGGAACCGCGCGGCGTGCCGCCGCCTGCTAGCTAGTGCCTCCACGATCAATGCCTACGCATGATGATTCCAGTGCACAGAACAAAGACGCCGCACATCCGCTTGGATGGTGGTCTACACTCCATACATGAAACGCATGTGTTGTTTGCAAATTAAATACGAGGAACTGCTTCCTACTGCCGACCTAGGCTAGGCATCACTCATCAACCAATAGCAATAGGTTAGGGGTGGTTTTCCTTTTCTAGTTGAGAAGATACGAATTTACTTCTCATGATCAGTTTGGTCGTTAATTGCCGAGCCGGCGGCCGCCTTTGCAGGGGAGGAGTCGGGACTTGGAGCATGTGTAGCGGGCCGAGGCACGTGGTTTGCCCCGCCTACCGCTGGGCCCTACGGAATTTTGACATAAATGGGCCAAACGATCAACTAACCCACGCTTCGCTTATGTATGTGGTCTGCGAGTATTAGGGCCCAGATACCACGTATCTGACCCACAGAATTTTTACACATACTCCTGCTAATGACGTATACCTCATCGATCCCAGTGCCACATGCAACCAGCTGCTTATAAGCACCCTAAAAAAAGCTGCTTACCAGCAGGTTTAACGGATGACGTGCCGACTCAGTCTCTTTGAGATGCTCATAGAGGTAAGGTGTGCGTGCATATGTTTATAGGATGAGTGTATGTGCGTATATATGAGTGTTCGCGTCTGTATTGTGTTAAAAAAAACTGTTCGGCTTGGAGTTTGACCAAAGCCCCAATTATGCATTTTTGTTGAAGAATATCCAGGTACTTAGTCGGATTTTTGTGAGAATGGCGTTTTGGAGGCCAAGATCCATGAAGGCCTTTATTTTTGAAAAAAATCAAATTCAAACTTTTATGTTTCAGAAAACTATGAAAAAATATATATGCGAGTATGTAAGGATGTAACCTACATATGTGTAAAATTACAGGATGAAATACGTTGAAATGCGACCTGTACAAAAAAACAAATTCACGGCCTGGGAGGATGAATAGTATCATGTGTTAAACAGTTCCAGATTTGTCTTTTTTGCACAGCCCTCATTTCAACGTGTTTTTCCCTGAAAATTTACACACATGTGTGTTATACCTTCATGTATATCTGTACTTTTTCAGAATTTTTTAAAATGTAAAAATATGAATTTCGATGAAATTTGAATTTTGAACCTGGAGGCCTCGAGTGAGCTCGGTCACCAAAGGCAATTTCCAGGTTTTTGTCGACTTAAAAACCCTTCTTTCCGTCAAGTTAACCTTAGCTAGTTACCGCATTTTCCTTTTTGCGTGATCGACGTCCATGCTCACCATGCATGATTGCGCTGCATGGAAGGCAATTATCAACTGTACGTGTAGATCATGCTCCCTTCGTTTTTAAATATTTGTCTTTCTAGAGATTTTAACAAATGACTACATATGAAGCAAAATGAGTGAATCTACACTCTAAAATATGTCTACATAAATCCGCATGTTGTATTCTATTTGAATATCTAAAAAGATAAATATTTGAGAACGGAGGGAGTACACAGTTTCAGTGATGACAAATTCGCATGCTATAGCTTAGATAAAGGTGACGCGATGTGTTCCACCATCAGCTGACAGTTAGGTCACAAGTCATTTTCTTTCAGAGCCTAGGATCATGCGTTAGCGAGTCGCTGTCCCTCAGCAAGAAACAGGGTGTGCTAGGTTGTGACCGATCGACCAAACCGACAAAATGGTAGTTGCGGTTCCTGATATAGAAGAAGACCGTGAAAGTGTAGCGATTAACATGAATCAGTTTGTGACATACAAAATCCAAACGCCGAGCTGCTGTCAAAAGATTGATTTTGATACCTCGGAGCAAAAGTCCACGATCGACGTTTCATTTCACCCATCAAACGATGACTATATCAGTTTTAAAATGAAAGATGTAAAAAATAATAATTGAGATGCAGATAAAGACGTGCTAACTTGCTAAGGATTGACAAAAGAAATGTATGGCCAGAACCCTATCGAAGGTTCCCCACTTCTTCCCGGGCCGCTCACACGGGCAGCTCTGGAGAAGCAAACCCTAGCCCGACAAACTCTCCTTCCCCGTGATTCCCTGGCCGCCACCCAACTGTCGAAGGCAATAGTTGTGGTCGGCGTGCCCCGTCGGGCCTCCTTCGCGTTGGGGAGCGGCATCAAGGGAGCGGTGCCGGGGGGGGGGGGGGGGGGGGGTCATTTGGAGTGCAGCTCATGGTGGGGTGCGCAATGTAGCAGCGGAACACGGTCGACAACTCGCAGAGAAGGTGCATGCATGAGGTGGTCCTCCTGGAGGCATCGGCGTGGGAGTTGGAGGCGGCGACGCGGTTGGGCCATGGAGGCAGCGGAGCTCAGACCAAGAGGTGTTGTGCAAGCGACGGTTAGGAGTCGCTACGATGGACAGCGTGTGGTGGTGCCTTGATGGAGGCGTCGGTGCGAACCGGATCTAGGCCTGATCTGGATCTTAGGTTTGTGGCCACCTGGATGTGGTGTCGACGGCTGAAAGCACAAGTGCTCCCTGAGTGATTTTGGTAATTAATGTCAACATATCTCTTGCTGAACTAATGATTTCATCTAAAATGCTTCAGATAAGTTCAACAATGAAGTGGCATGGACTAGAGGATGTGGAACCCTTTTGAGATGATAAGGACAAATGATTGGCTCAAGCTCAAAGACTCAGGACTCTATATTTTTCATTTAGTGATCCAAGATCACATTGAGTCCATAGGAAAGCCAATACTATTAAGAGGGGATGAGCTGTTGCTTAATGGCTTGCTTGCTCAAAGTGCTTAGTGATATGCTCCAAAACCCTCAACCACTTTCTCAAATCCACATATGTCCCAAACCAAAAGTCAAACTCGGCCCCACCGAAATCTCCTATCCGGCGCCACCGAGTTCACTTGACATAGCCACTGCCAGAAACCCTAATCAATTCGGTCTCACCGATGGGATCTCGGTCTCATCGAGATGAGCTTGCAAACTCTCTGTTGCCTATTGCATTAATTTTGGTCCCACTAAAATATGAAATCGGTCCCACCGAGTTTGCTTGGCCAATTCTCTATTTAGCTTATTATCAAAATCGGTCCCACCGAGTTTGTGTAATCGGTCCAACCGAGATGAGGCTTTACCCTAACCCTAATGGAATCGGTCCCACCGAGTTGATCATGTCGGTCCCACCGAAAACCCTAACAGTCTGACCGAGTTGTATGATTCGGTCCCACCGAGTTTGATGATTTGTGTGTAACAGTTAGATTTTGTGTGGAGGCTATATATACCTCTCCACCCACTCTTCATTCGTAGAGAGAGCCATTGGAATATGCCTACACTTCGAACATACATTTTCTGAGAGAGAACCACCTACACTTGTGTTGAGATCAAGATATTCCATTCCAACCACATAAATCTTGATCTCTAGCGTTCCTCAAGTTGCTTTCCACTCAAATCATCTTTCTACCAAATCCAATCCTATGAGAGAGAGTTGAGTGTTGAGGAGACTATCATTTAAAGCACAAGAGCAAGGAGTTCATCATCAACACACCATCTATTACCTTTTGGAGAGTGGTGTCTCCTAGATTGGTTAGGTGTCACTTGGGAGCCTCCGTCAAGATTGTGGAGTTGAACCAAGACGTTTGTACGAGCAAGAAGATCGCCTACTTCATGAAGATCTATCCTAGTGAGGCAAGTCCTTCGTGGGTGATGGCCATGATGGGATAGACAAGGTTGCTTTTTCGTGGACCCTTCGTGGATGGAGACCTCCGTGGACTCGCGCAACCGTTACCCTTCGTGGGTTGACGTCTCCATCAACATGGATGTACGATAGCACCACCTATTGGAACCACGCCAAAAATCTCCGTGTCTCCAATTGCGTTTGCACACTCCAATCCCATCCCTTTACATTCTTGCAACTTGCATGATTTACTTTCTTTTGCTCATATACTCTTGTCATGCTTGCCTGATATGTATTGTGAATGTTTGAACTTGTGCTAGAACTCCACTTCAACTTAAAGAATTTAAAAACTGCAACTTTCTTTGCTAAGAGTCTATTCACCCCCCTCTAGACACCTCTTCTCGATCCTTTCAACGGCCATTTTGTCATGCTGGAGGTGGAGGAAGGTCCGGAGGTGCGGTTTCTCAGCAATGTGAGTGATGGAAGATGGGTTGTGCGCCCTTGGCGGTGCAGGATGTTGGTGTACCGCGACGTTATGGTCAACATGGTGAGGTGTTGTAGCCGCGGCGGAGTGACCCAACATGGACAGTGTTGCGCCAATCCGATGGAAAGGGTTGGAGGTATGCGAAATTACAAATGAAAATCATGCCCGTCTTCGGTTGGTGTTGGCGGCGATGACACTTGTGGGTGTTGTTCCCCTTCTTCGGGGCGTCGCTGAGGTGTGTCAACATCTTCTCCTCTGCGCTTGGGTTGTTGTCTCTGGGTGAAAGCTTAGCATCATTACCGGATCGGTAATGGTGTGTCTCGGTGTTGTTCCTCTGTTGGGAGCATCCTATATGGACACATAGTTTAGAGGTTCTGTGTTGCGGTTCTCCGGTGCTTATCGCTGGTCCGGGTTGAACTTCACCGGCTATGTGTACGCAGCTGCCGGTGAGTCCTAGACGATTGCTTTCTGGAACCGACCGAGTCCCGCTACCCACTTGTCGTCTCCTTTTAGGCATTCAAGGATGGTTGGTGTGTCAGCAAGGGAAGTTCTGTTGAAGTTGTTACTCTCTAAGGTAATCGGTGTTTGTCAAGTCGCGGCTTCGATGATTTGTTTGGGGCAGACACCTTTGTATTGTGTTTGTAATGGTTCTGTGGCTAATCTTTCGATTGCCTAGGGTGTGGAATTTGAACTACACTTGATGTCCGCAACGAGAGGTAGTCTCTTGTATTTGTCTTCTGCCTTCTATTAATGGAGAGGCCAAGATTTGAGAAGTGTGTATTCAAACACTCAACCTAACATTTTTAATATGTTATAGCCCTTTCTAGGGTATTTCTAGTTGATTATGGCACATATTATATTGACTATATTTTGAGCATTTCTAATTGATTATGACACATATTATATTGACTGTAGTTTTAGCATTTTTATAATGGGAGCTTCCTCTCCTATTCCCATCACTATAAACCACAATGTATTTACATAGCTACTAGAACATAACAGGAAATATAAAATGAAGCATGGTCCCAGGGAGCTAGCCAGGATCGCTACCTACCAACACCCTCAAAGACCACAAGAGAGGTATGCACCATCACGTGTCTCCCTCCCCAGCCAAAAGGCAGACTCCAAACATCATCCCCTAGGATATCTGCAAACCAGAATCTCTACGATAATCTAGCATACTAACATATAATGTCATAGCACCACAAAGAGGTTTTTCGCTTAAAGAAACAGAACCAAAAGAAGGCACCAACTAAGATCTCCGGACAGCAAACATGCAATAGAGAAAAGGAATTGATCTTCTCCATCACCCAGCTGTGATTTTATTGGCTCAAATTCTCCACCCATGATATGCCTGGAAGACCTCATTTGCGATTAGTTCTACCTCCATTATTACCCACTCCATTGTTATTTGTCTTTCTTGATTCGTTTGCAAAAAATTCCAATCATGGAGCCATTTTATACTTAGACGAACAAGAATACAAGGATCATACACCTTGTTATTATCAAATATATAATAAAAAATTAGCATCAAATATATAGTATTGTTTGTTAGCTTCCAAACAACCCAGAAAATAGTAGAGATCCCTACCATAACTAAATTCTTATCGATCTTAATAAATCTAGTAATCCATTGTTCAAACATAGCTTGTACATTGTCAGGTATATCATGCAAATCAAAAGCACATATCATAATGTTCCAAAGCAATTTGAAAATATAACACTGCATGAACAAATGATCAATATATTCATTTTCCCATAGAAACGACATTTCTTATCACTAAGCCATCCCCTCCTAACCAGATTATCCTTGATCAAAATACTATTTCTAAGCATCAACCACATGAAAACCTTAACTCTAGGTGTCATTCTAACTTTTATCAGAAAAGAGTGTGGGTATTTAATCACATTTTCAATCAATAAATCTATAATAAGATTTGACAGAATATATCACATTTTTAGCAATTGATCACCTAATGGAATCTTCCTTATAAGTCAAAACTACCTCCATACATGTTTCTGTTGGGTAACGTAGCAGAAATTCAAAAAATTTCCTACGTAACACCAAGATCTATCTATGGAGAGACCAGCAACGAGTAGAAAGAGAGTGCATCTACATACCCTTGTAGATTGCTAAGCGGAAGCGTTCAAGTGAACGGGGTTGATGGAGTCGTACTCGTCGTGATTCAGATCACCGATGATCAAGTGCCGAACGGACGGCACCTCCGCGTTCAACACACGTACAGCCCGGTGACGTCTCCCACGCCTTGATCCAGCAAGGAGAGAGGGAGAGATTGAGGAAGACTCCATCCAACAGCAGCACAACGGCGTGGTGGTGGTGGAGGAGCGTGGCAATCCCGCAGGGCTTCGCCAAGCACCATGGGAGAAGAGGAGGAGAACTTGGGAGAGAGGGAGGGGCTGCACCAAAGGCATAAGGTGTATTTGGGAGGCCCTCCTACCCCACTATATATAGGGATCCCAAGGGGGGGGGGGGGGTGCGCCAGCCCCTAGGAGATCCAATCTCCAAGGGGGCGGCGGCCAGGGGAGGAGTCCTCCCCCCCCAAGGCACCTAGGAGGTGCCTTCCCCTGCTGGGACTCTTCCTTTAGGGTTTCCCCAGGCGCATGGGCCTCTTGGGGCTGGTGCCCTTGGCCCATGTAGGCCAAGGCGCACCCCCTACAGCCCATGTGGCCCCCCGGGGCAGGTGGCCCCACCCGGTGGGCCCCCGGGACCCTTTCGGTGGTCCCGGTACAATACCGATGACCCCGAAACTTGTCCCGATGGCCGAAACAGGACTTCCTATATATAAATCTTTACCTCCGGACCATTCCGGAACTCCTCGTGACGTCCGGGATCTCATCCGGGACTCCGAACAACATTCGGTAACCACATACAAGCTTCCTTTATAACCCTAGCGTCATCGAACCTTAAGTGTGTAGACCCTACGGGTTCGGGAGACATGCAGACATGACCGAGACGTTCTCCGGTCAATAACCAACAGCGGGATATGGATACCCATGTTGGCTCCCACATGTTCCACGATGATCTCATCGGATGAACCACGATGTCAAGGACTCAATCGATCCCGTATACAATTCCCTTTGTCTATCGGTATGTTACTTGCCCGAGATTCGATCGTCGGTATACCGATACCTTGTTCAATCTCGTTACCGGCAAGTCACTTTACTCGTTCCGTAACACATCATCCCGTGATCAACTCCTTGGTCACATTGCGCATATGATGATGTCCTACCGAGTGGGCCCAGAGATACCTCTCCGTTTACACGGAGTGACAAATCCCAGTCTCGATCCACATAAAACAATAGATACTTTCGGAGATACCTGTAGTGCACCTTTATAGTCACCCAGTTACGTTGTGACGTTTGATACACCCAAAGCACTCCTACGGTATCCAGGAGTTACACGATCTCATGGTCAAAGGAAGAGATACTTGACATTGGCAAAGCTCTAGCAAATGAACTACACGATCTTTTGTGCTAGTCTTAGGATTGGGTCTTGTCCATCACATCATTCTCCTAATGATGTGATCCCGTTATCAACGACATCCAATGTCCATAGCCAGGAAACCATGACTATCTGTTGATCACAACGAGCTAGTCAACTAGAGGCTCACTAGGGACATATTGTGGTCTATGTATTCACACGTGTATTATGATTTCCGGATAATACAGTTATAGCATGAATAAAAGACAATTATCATGAACAAGGAAATATAATAATAATACTTTTATTATTGCCTCTAGGGCATATTTCCAACAGTCTCCCACTTGCACTAGAGTCAATAATCTAGTTCACATCGCCATGTGATTAACACTCACAGGTCACATCGCCATGTGACTAATACCCAAGAGTTTACTAGAGTCAGTAGTCTAGTTCACATCACTATGTGATTAACACTCAATGAGTTTTATGTTTGATCATGTTGCTTGTGAGAGAGGTTTTAGTCAACAGGTCTGAACCTTTCAGATCCGTGTGTTCTTTACAAATCTCTATGTCATCTCCTAGATGCAGCTACCACGCTCTATTTGGAGCTATTCCAAACAACTGTTCTACTTGGAGCTATCCTAAATTATTGCTCCATTATATGTATCCGGTCTCTCTACTCAGAGCTATCCGGATAGGTGCCAAGCTTGCATCGTCGTAACCTTTTACGACGAACTCTTTTACCACCTCCATAATCGAGAAAATTCCTTAGTCCACTAGTTACTAAGGATAACTTTGACCGCTGTCCTGTGATCTATTCATGGATCACTCTTGTACCCCTTGACTGACTCATGGCAAGGCACACTTCAGGTGCGGTACACAGCATAGCATACTGAAGAGCCTATGTCTTAAGCATAGGGGACGACCTTCGTCCTTTCTCTCTATTCTGCCGAGGTCGAGCTTTAAGTCTTAACTTCGTACCTTACAACTCAGGCAAGAACTCCTTCTTTGACTGGTCCATCTTGAACACCTTCAAGATCATGTCAAGGTATGTGCTCATTTGAAAGTACCATTAAGCGTTTTGATCCATCCTCATAGATCTTGATCCTCAATGTTCAAGTAGCTTAATCCAGGTTTTCTATTGAAAAACACCTTTCAAATAACCCTATATGCTTTCTAGAAATTCTACATCATTTCTGATCAACATATACTCATCAGAAATTCTATAGTGCTCCCACTCACTTCTTTGGAAATACAAGTTTCTCATAAACTTTGTATACACCAAATTCTTTGATCATCTTATCAAAGCGCACATTCCAACTCCGAGATGCTTACTCCAGTCCTCAGAAGGATTGCTGGAGCTTTGCATACTTATTAGCATCTTTCAGGATTGACAAAACCTTCCGGTTGTATCACATACAACCTTTCCTCAAAATCGTCGAGGAAACAATGTTTTGACATCCTATCTGCAAGATTTCATAAATAATGCAGTGATCGCTAACATAATTCTAACAGACTCTTAGCATCGCTACGAGTGAGAAATTCCCATCGTAGTCAACTCCTTGAACTTGTCAGAAAACATCTTAACGACAAGTCGAGCTTTCTTGATGGTGATATTTACCATCATCGTCCGTCTTCCTTTAAAATCCATCTGTACTCAACAGCCTTATGACCATCAAGTAGTACTTCCAAAGTCTATACTTTGTTTTTATACATGGATCCTATCTCGGATTTCATGGCTTCTAACCATTTGTCGGAATTTGGGCCCACCATCGCTTCTCCATAGCTCGTAGGTTCATTGTTGTCTAGCAACATGACCTTCAAGACAGGATTACGTACCACTCTGAAGTAGTACGCATCCTTGTCATCCTACGAGGTTTGGGAGTGACTTGATCCGAAGTTTCATGATCAATATCATAAGCTTCCACTTCAATTGGTGTAGGTGCCACAGGAACAACTCCCTGTGCCCTGTCACACACTAGTTGAAGAGACGGTTCAATAACCTCATCAAGTCTCCACCATCCTCCCACTCAATTCTTTCGAGAGAAACTTTTCCTCGAGAAAGGACCCGATTCTAGAAACAATCCATATTGCTTTCGGATCTGAATTAGGAGGTATACCCAACTGTTTTGGGTTTCCTATGAAGATGCATTTTATCCGCTTTGGGTTCGAGCTTATCAACCTGAAACTTTTTCATATAAGCGTCGCAGCCCCAAACTTTTAAGAAACGACAACTTAGGTTTCTCTAAACCATAATTCATACTGTGTCATCTCATCGGAATTACGTGGTGCCCTATTTAAAGTGAATGTGGGTGTCTCTAATGCCTAACCCATGAACGATAGTGGTAATTCGATAAGAGACATCATGGTACGCACCATATCCAATAGGGTGCAACTATGATGTTCGGACACACCATCACATTATGGTGTTCCAGGCGGTATTAATTGCGAAACAATTTCCACAATGTCTTAATTGTGTGCCAAAACTCGTAACTCAGATATTCATCTCTATGATCATATCATAGACATTTTATCCTCTTGTCACAATGATCTGCTACTTCACTCTGAAATTACTTGAACCATTCAATAATTCAGACTTGTGTTTCATCAAGTAAATATACTCAACATTTACTCGAATCATCTGTGAAGTAAGAACATAATGATATTCACTGCATGCCTCAGCACTCATTCGACTGCACACATCAAAATGTGTTACTTCCAACAAGTTGCTATCTTGTTCCATCTTACTGAAAATGAGGCTTTTCAGTCATCTTGCCCATGTGGTATGATTTGCATATCTCAAGTGATTCAAAATCAAGTGAGTCCGAACGATCCATTTGCATGGAGTTTCTTCATGCATACACACCAATAGACATGGTTCGCATGTCTCAAACTTTTCAAAAACGAGTGAGTCCAAAGATCCATCAACATGGAGCTTCTTCATGCGTTTTATACCAATATGACTTACATGGCAGTGCCACAAGTAAGTGGTACTATCATTACTATCTTATATCTTTTGGCATGAAAATGTGTATCACTACGATCGAGATTCAATAAACCATTCAGGTTTAATGCTAATCTTGATGGTAGAGGGAGCGTGCGATGTTTGATCACGTCAAACGTGGAAACACTTCCAACACATATCGTTAGCTCACCTTTAGCTAGTCTCCGTTTATTCCGTAGCTCTTTTATTTCGAGTTACTAACACTTAGCAACCGAACCGGTATCCAATACCCTGGTGCTACTAGGAGTACTAGTAAAGTACACATTAACATAATGTATATCCAATATACTTCTATCGACCTTGCCAGTCTTCTCATCTATCAAGTATCTAGGGTAATCCTGCTCCAGTGGTTGTTCCCCTTATTACAGAAGCACTTAGTCTCGGGTTTGGGTTCAACCTCGGGTTTCTTCATTGGTGCAGCAGCTGATTTGCCGTTTCATGCAGTATCCCTTCTTTCCCTTGCCCTTCTTGAAACTAGTGGTTTCATCAACCATCAACAATTGATGCTCCTTCTTGATTTCTACTTTCGCGGTGTCAAACAACGCGAATATTTCAAGGATCATCATATCTATCCCTGATATGTTATAGTTCATCACGAAGCTCTAGCAGCTTGGTGGTAATGACTTCGGAGAAACTATCACTATTTCATCTGGAAGATCAACTCCCACTTGATTCAAGTGATTATTGTACTCAGACAATCTGAGCACAAGCTCAACAATTGAGCTTCTCTCCTTAGTTTGCAGGCTAAGAAAATCGTCGGAGGTCTCAAACCTCTTGACGTGGGCACGAGCCTGAAATCCTAATTTCAGCCCTCGAAACATCTCATATGTTCCGCGACGTTTCAAAAAAAATGTCTTTGGTGCCTCAACTCTAAACCATTTAACTGAACTATCACGTAGTTATCAAAACATGTATGTCTGATGTTTGCAACATCCACAGACGACGTTTGGGGTTCAGCACACTGAGCGGTGCATTGAGGACATAAGCTTTCTACTGTCCGCATAATTGCTACTATCAACTTTCAACTATATTTTCTCTAGGAACATATCTAAACAGTAGAACTATAGCGTGAGCTACGACATAATTTGCAAAAGGTCTTTTGACTATGTTCAAGATAATTAAGTTCATCTTATGAACTCCCACTCAGATAGACATCCCTCTGGTCATCTAAGTGATTACATGATCTGAGTCAACTAGGCCGTGTCCGATCATCACGTGAGACGGACTAGCCAACGTCGGTGAACATCTTCATGTTGATCGTATCTGCTATACGACTCATGCTCGACCTTTCGGTCTCCGTGTTCCGAGGCCATGTCTGCACATGCTAGGCTCGTCAAGTTAACCCTAAGTGTTTTCGCTGTGTAAAACTGTCTTACACCCGTTGTATGTGAACGTAAGAATCCATCACACCCGATCATCACGTGGTGCTTAGAAGCGACGAACTGTAGCAACGGTGCACAGTTAGGGGAGAACACTTCTTGAAATTTTGTAAGGGATCATCTTATTTACTACCGTCATCCTAAGTAAACAAGATGCATAATCATAATAAACATCACATGCAATTATATAGTTGTGACATGATATGGCCAATATCATATAGCTCCATTGATCTTCATCTTCGGGGCTCCATGATCATCTTGTCACCGGCTTGACACCATGATCTCCATCATCATGATCTCCATCATCGTGTCTTCATGAAGTTGTCACACCAATGACTACTTCTACTTCTATGACTAACGCGTTTAGCAATAAAGTAAAGTAGTTTACATGGCGTTCTTCAATGACACGCAGGTCATACAATAAATTAAGACAACTCATATGGCTCCTGCCGGTTGTCATACTCATCGACATGCAAGTCGTGAATCCTATTACAAGAACATGATCAATCTCATACATCACATATCATTCATCACATTCTTCTTGGCCATATCACATCACATAGCATACCCTGCAAAAACAAGTTAGACGTCCTCTAATTGTTGTTTGCATGTTTTACGTGGCTGCTATGGGTTTCTAGCAAGAACGTTTCTTACCTACGCAAGACCACAACGTGATATGCCAATTGCTATTTACCCTTCATAAGGACCCTTTTCATCGAATCCGTTCCGACTAAAGTGGGAGAGACTGGCACCCGCTAGCCACCTTATGCACCAAGTGCATGTCAATCGGTGGAACCTGTCTCACGTAAGAGTACGTGTAAGGTCGGTCCGGGCCGCTTCATCCCACAATACCGTCGAAACAAGATTGGACTAGTAACGGTAAGCATATTGAACAACATCAACGCCCACAACTACTTTGTGTTCTACTCGTGCAAAGAATCTACGCAATAGACCTAGCTCATGATGCCACTGTTGGGTAACGTAGCAGAAATTCAAAAAATTTCCTACGTAACACCAAGATCTATCTATGAAGAGACCAGCAACGAGTAGAAAGAGAGTGCATCTACATACCCTTGTAGATCGCTAAGCGGAAGCGTTCAAGTGAACGGGGTTGATGGAGTCGTACTCGTCGTGATTCAGATCACCGATGATCAAGTGCCGAACGGACGGCACCTCCGCGTTCAACACATGTACAGCCCGGTGACGTCTCCCACGCCTTGATCCAGCAAGGAGAGAGGGAGAGGTTGAGGAAGACTCCATCCAACAGCAGCACAACGGCGTGGTGGTGGTGGAGGAGCGTGGCAATCCCGCAGGGCTTCGCCAAGCACCATGGGAGAAGAGGAGGAGAACTTGGGAGAGAGGGAGGGGCTGCACCAAAGGCATAAGGTGTATTTGGGAGGCCCTCCTACCCCACTATATATAGGGATCCCAAGGGGGGGGGGTGCGCCAGCCCCTAGGAGATCCAATCTCCAAGGGGGCGGCGGCCAGGGGAGGAGTCCTCCCCCACCAAGGCACCTAGGAGGTGCCTTCCCCTGCTGGGACTCTTCCTTTAGGGTTTCCCCAGGCGCATGGGCCTCTTGGGGCTGGTGCCCTTGGCCCATGTAGGCCAAGGCGCACCCCCTACAGCCCATGTGGCCCCCCGGGGCAGGTGGCCCCACCCGGTGGGCCCCCGGGACCCTTCCGGTGGTCCCGGTACAATACCGATGACCCCGAAACTTGTCCCGATGGCCGAAACAGGACTTCCTATATATAAATCTTTACCTCCGGACCATTCTGGAACTCCTCGTGACGTCCGGGATCTCATCCGGGACTCCGAACAACATTCGGTAACCACATACAAGCTTCCTTTATAACCCTAGCGTCATCGAACCTTAAGTGTGTAGACCCTACGGGTTCGGGAGACATGCAGACATGACCGAGACGTTCTCCAGTCAATAACCAACAGCGGGATCTGGATACCCATGTTGGCTCCCACATGTTCCACGATGATCTCATCGGATGAACCACGATGTCAAGGACTCAATCGATCCCGTATATAATTCCCTTTGTCTATCGGTATGTTACTTGCCCGAGATTCGATCGTCGGTATACCGATACCTTGTTCAATCTCGTTACCGGCAAGTCACTTTACTCGTTCCGTAACACATCATCCCGTGATCAACTCCTTGGTCACATTGCGCATATGATGATGTCCTACCGAGTGGGCCCAGAGATACCTCTCCGTTTACACGGAGTGACAAATCCCAGTCTCGATCCGCATAAAACAATAGATACTTTCGGAGATACCTGTAGTGCACCTTTATAGTCACCCAGTTACGTTGTGACGTTTGATACACCCAAAGCACTCCTACGGTATCCAGGAGTTACACGATCTCATGGTCAAAGGAAGAGATACTTGACATTGGCAAAGCTCTAGCAAATGAACTACACGATCTTTTGTGCTAGTCTTAGGATTGGGTCTTGTCCATCACATCATTCTCCTAATGATGTGATCCCGTTATCAACGACATCCAATGTCCATAGCCAGGAAACCATGACTATCTGTTGATCACAACGAGCTAGTCAACTAGAGGCTCACTAGGGACATATTGTGGTCTATGTATTCACACGTGTATTATGATTTCCGGATAATACAGTTATAGCATGAATAAAAGACAATTATCATGAACAAGGAAATATAATAATAATACTTTTATTATTGCCTCTAGGGCATATTTCCAACAGTTTCTTTAATGTGATTCCATAATTCCAAAGTATCTCCAAAAAGGTTCCTTCTGAATTGTACTTTTTCAAGCCCTCTGGAGAAGATTTCATCAACATAATTGTTTTGATTTTATCAAAACATATGATGTATAATCTTGGAAGTTTGTTTTCAAAGGTTTATCTCCTATCCACCAGTCTTCCAAAAACGCACATTTTTATTGTTTCCAAGATTAAATTTGCCTAAAGTGAAAAATCTTCTTTTTGTTTCAATGATTTAGACCAGAACTATCATAATTTTTAGTAACAAAATAGGAAGCCAAGTTACATGTACTGTTGTTGGTGTTTGGGGCCTAACGGATAATGGTACTTTGTTTTTCTATACATATACACAACACATACAATATACACTTAATTCTTTTGACAAAAATAATGGCTATTCAACTGAATACCAATGAATAGAAGTGTGCCCCCTACCTTCTATAAAAATAAGGTACGCCTATGTGTACTCATGAAAAAAAAATCTTCCTATTTTATAACCAAACAAAAGTAATGATTCAAATCGTACATAAATTTCGGGCCTAGCAAAGATACGGAAAAGAAAGAAAAAAAGGCCAATTTTTAATCCTTGTTATGTACTATAATTACCATGTAAAATCCAAATGGGAACATATATAATTGAAGGTAGGACATGGAGAAATACCTCACTCTGGCTACTAGGACACTTCCAACCTTTTCCTTCCACTTATCCGGCTTCCTTGGTCTCAACAAAATAATAATTCTTAAATCTTTAATCCACAAATGATCAGTGGAGGAATGAATAAAAGATATGAAGAATTTTAATATTGCTAATTCATGAATCATATGGTCACATCAAGCGCATAACTAAGTATCAAATTCATATGAAACTTGCACATATCACCAGTCAACATATCATGCATACCCGCAGAACAAAGGACAACGCCAAATATATATATCTCAGCTCGCTGGATGCCGTCATGTTTCGCGCCCTAGCGATACTCGTAGTCTGGCATGCCGCAATGGGAGGTGATTTGTATCGCTATTTCAGAGTTGTACCAGTGCTCGCTCACGCGCTCATCACATGGGATAGGCCAAGCTAGCAACATTATTTTCTTGGCAATCAAACTACACGCTGCGCTCGAGCCGGTCCAGCCAGATGCGATTTTTTTGCCCATCAACTGCAATACAGTAGGGTGCATATTGAGTTGAGTTTCTTTTCCTGGAAATTTGGTTTTTTATTTTTTTCTATCTATTTCCCTTTTTTCTGCTGTGAATTAAAAAAGTGAACATGGATTTAAAAAGGGTTCCTGTCTTTTTAGATAATCGTGATTGAAAAATATTCATGAATTTATAAATTGTACATAAATTTAATAAATGTCCGCGATATTTTTTACCAAATTCAAAAAATGCTCATGAATTTGGAAAAGGTGTTCAATTCAAAAAATAGTTGCAAGTTCAGAAAATGTTCATAAATTTGATAAAATATTCATAATTCAAAAAAATCATGAATATGCTTGCAAATTTATAAATATAATGTGAATTAGAAAATGTTCATGAATTTGAAATGCTTCTGCAATTGCAAAACTGTTCACAGATTAAAAAAATATGGATTTCTAAAATGTCATGAACTTGAAAAATATTCCCGATTGGGAAAAACGTTCATCAATTTGAAAAGATGTTCGCAAATTAAAAAAATATAGCCGAATTTGAGAAACGCCCATGAATTCAAAAACTGTTCGTAATTTTGCAAAAATGTTCATGAATTTGAAAAATATACAGGAATTTAGAAGATGCGCAATTCAAAATTGTTCATGAGTCAAGAAAGTTGTGAATTATTTCTTTTCCAGTATTTGAAAAATGTTCACGAGCTATTGGTCAATATGAAAAAATGGTTGTAAATTTAAAAATATTCAGTAATATAAAAAGGATCATGGATTAGAAAATAAAAAAGGAGAACAGGAGACACAAAGTAAAATAAAATAAATAAAAGAAAACAGAAAGCGAAAAGACAAACAGAAAAAGGGGAAACCTGTAAAAATACGATATGCAAAATAATCAAACAAAACATTCCGAGAACCATGTGGAAGGTTCCTAAAACCGGACTGGAATTGGTAAGAAGGTTAAGCCGCCCTCCACCAGAGCTTTGCTAATGCTATTGAGCTAACCAATTTCACATGTGCTAGTTACCGATGGCTAGCATAACGCTCTCAAAGATGAGAAGTACATGGATGAACCCACTTTAAAAAACTCATTTCTAAATGCCAACAAATTCTGGAAAAAAATTCAGGCATGGATCTTCACATTCTATGTGCACGCAGAAAGCTTCACGGAAAAATAACTTCTTCTTTGGCCTGTGCAAAAAAGACAAAAAAATATGTCCTCGAACGCTTTTTAGAAGCACTAAAATTTGTCTTTTTACGAAAGCAAAACTAAAGGAGATTTTTTTCACAAAACTTTGTGCCGCACACACATATTGTGAAGATGTATGTGTGAAATTTTCTCTTGAATTTTTTAACATTCTAAAACATGTTTAGAATGCATTTTTGGAAAGTGGGTACATATGGCCATGGGTTCAGGACGTCCACACTCCCGCAAAGAGCAATATAGATCATTTGTGTGTCGCAACTATACATGGCTATGGAAAAGTCGGCCCGACCCGACCCGGCTAGGTCTTGCTTGCGGGCCAGGCCGGGCTTGGGCTTGGCAAATTTGCGTTTGATTGAAGAGTCTCGGCCCGAGGCCCTGCAGGCTTTTCCTCCAATGGGCAGGACTTGGGCCTAAAATCTAGGCCTGGCAGCTGGGTCAGGCTTGTAACACCAATATGTAATGAGCTACACTGACCATCATCGTTAAGTTAAACTACTTTGATTAACCGTGCTTGGTCACTATGAGTTCATATCTCATTTTAAATTACACATCTGAATTCAATTTCAAAATTAAAATGTAAAGTTTAGAAGTTATTTGACCAAACACTAGAAAAAATGTTCATAATGTTTCAAATAATCACTGAGTAATTTTCATGGAGAAACCAACATTTTATGAAGTGGTTAAATACCCTAAACAATTAAAATAGGGCCAATCAGTAATTTAAAATGCCTTTTCTAATTTATAAAAATTCCAAACTAATTTAGATAGCTCCCAAAATTTTTGTGACAGTGTCTAACATTGCATCACTAATTATGGGCCAAGTCTCTTTTTTTTTCATAAAAGTTTTTTCTATTGAAAATAAAATAAAACAGAAATAAATAAGGGAAAGTAAAAAGAAATTGAAAAAGACAAAGAAAAGAACCCCACTGTCTATCTGGGCCTTAGCCCACCAGACCGGCCCAATCCAGCCCACCTCTCCCCTCAGTCGTCCCCCACCTTGCTACAGGGACCGACCGAGCAGGAGCGTGCGCGCCCGTCGGTCCTCGTCGGACCGCCTCGCCGCCCCCGCCGCCGAGGGGATAAGGGCGATGCCCTGCCTCCCCTGGCCCCCTGGCCTTGCTCCTCCCCTTAGATCTCCTTCCCACTCTCCCCTCGCCCTTTCTCCACCTCGACCAAGCGGAGCCATGGCCGCCCCTCCGTGATTCTCGCGGCCAGCTTCGCCCCCGCGCCTCGTCGTCGTGCCAGGAAGCTCTGTCGTCGTCTGATGTCTGCGCTACGTCCACGAGCCCGAGCCGGAGAGCCCCGCCTTGTCGGGATCGAGTTAGTCTTCCTCCTCGGATCACTGGCGCATCTCCGACGAATGTCGCCGGTCTGCTGCTCCTAAGCCTCCCCCTGAGCCACCACGTCCTCCTAGGTGAACTCACCTTCCTCTCCCCTATCTCCGCGGGCTCGTTTGCGCACCCCATCACCTGATCCACCGTCGACCGAAGGGCTCTGCCACATGAGCTCGTCACCAGCGTGGCTCTGATACCAAATGGTCATGGGCCCGTGTCAGTCGTCTTCGCAGCAACGCGTAGAGCCTCACTAGCCTTGCCATTTGCTTGTTTGCACGTTGCCGCTGCGATCCCGCCACAGCCCGTACTCAGGCGCCCGCTCGCGAGCTCGTCGCCATCGACTCCGTCCACCCCAGCCTCTCCCACCGCTACCGTTCGGCGTGGCATGAACGACCGTTCGAACAAGACCAGACACGCCTTGTTTGATGGCCTGTAGGCGAAACCCGACGCGCACTCGAGTCCCACTACCGTGAAATGAGGTCGTCGGCATTTAAACGTCGGTGCCGCTGACCTGGCCTAACTGGTGGGCCTCCCTGGGTGACTGACCAGTGGGTCCCAGGGGCTAGTTGACTTGTTTGACCAGTCAACTATGCTGACTGGGCAATCCACTCGCTGACTGGTGGGCCAACCCCCTAATTAACTAAATGATTAATTAAATTAATTAGTTTAATTTTAATTTGCCACTGACATGTGGGCCCTACTAACTAATCAGCTTAATTAGTTAAATTAAATCATGTTAATTTAACCGAGTCACTGATAGTGGGGTCCCACTTGTCAGTTTGACCAGTCAACTGCCAATGTTGACTGCTGACTGGGCTTTGACAGGCCCCACATGTCAGCCCCTGAAGCACATCTGTGGGTACACTTCTGTGCACCCATAACATTTAGTATTTAATACATTTTTAACTAATTTATTACAAAATTTCGGAAAATGTTTAAAACTTAAAAAAATCATATAAAATAATCTAACCTAGATGAAAATAATCTATATATGAAAGTTGCTCAGAAAAATGTGTCGAATCTGAATATGATCTTCATTCATCTGTCAGATGCCTCTAACATGATGAACATGGATCCTTCCCCTCCGATTCATTTGTCTGATAACATCCAAAAGCCGGGAAAACAATTCCAGATGTTTTCCCGCTCCATCTGTAATGTGTAGCACTATGTTAGGTCACCCCTAGCACAACGTATTGCCATGTCATGCATCATGATGCATTTGATTGCTTTATATTTATTATTTCTTTCCCCTCTTCTCTCCGGTAGATCCTGAGACTGACGCTGCTCCCATTTACGACTACACTATGACATCCAGCCACTTGCAACAGAGCTTTCAGGCAAGCAAAACCCCCTTGATCATTCATATATCGCCCATTCCTTCTCTCTCATGCTTGCATTACAATTTGCTACTGTATTTGATTGATCCTATTCTGAAGCATAGCCTGATTTTGTAACCTGCTATTGTTACTTACCTGCTTATCTTATATGCTTAGTATAGGTTGGTTAGTGATCCATCAGTGACCCTCACCTTGTCCCTGTTGCCCCCGCTTTATCACCGTACTCGATCAATGTGATCGATGTCCTGAGCCCGACACATCACCAACACCCCCTTAGTTGTACAGCTCCACAGAGCTACCATCGGGTGCCGAGGATGATTCCTCCTTCACCACTTCCGATAACGACTCAGTCGTGCAACACTTCAAGTGTGAACCTATCGAGGGCGATTCCTCTAAGGTCATTTTGACGGTTACATCTAGTGGAATCCATCGAGGGTGATTCCTCGGATTCCCCTTGATGTTATGGACACACGGTTACTTTGACTTTACCCGTAGAACCATGTTGAAATTGGGTCAACCCCGAGGGGTACCCGCGAGAAATGTAAAGTCGGGTTGACCATGAGGGTACCCACGAGTGATGTGGAGTTGGGTTGACCATGAGGGTACCCGCGAGATAATTACGCGGCACAGTCGGGCATTATTAGCCCTGGCCATAAGTCCATGAGACGGGGCGACGGGACCACAAATCATGGATCACTAATCATCTTCGCGCGCTCCTAAGACACTAACGGATTTCGATATGTGATTCGAGTAGGCCTCTAGACTTTTTGCAATGACCACCACACAGGAATAAGTATGGGCACTCAGCGTTGTATGTTTCTTCTGAAAGCTCTTAGACGTCAGCAGTTTAGTGGCACGCGCCCGGTTGGATGGTAACCACCTGCGCTTGTATAAGGGGATGGATCCGCTCCAGGCCACGTTCAAAATGTGCAAGATTGCAAAGGATGATTGGCCCATGACCCCTTCGCATTTAGGATGTAGACCGGCGTGCTTGCCTCTCTGTTGAGCGTAGGTAGACTACGGTGTGTCAATTTGCCGAGGCCGGGCATGGCCCAGGAAAGTGTGTTCGGTCGGAGTTAATCGAGCATGTTGGGTAAGTTTGTGCATCCCTGCAGGGAAGTTAATCTATTCGAATAGACGTGTCCGCGGTAACAAATGCTCGGAGTTGTATCCCGATCTATACAACTAGAACTGGATACTGGAGACACTAAAAGGATATGATGGCGTTGCTTCCTCGCAGAGAGTCGAGGAAGGATCTCTGGGTGTTACTACAACAGACTTACTACTTTATTTTATGCTAATCTGCACTCTTCTAATGCCGCAAGATGTTTCAAGATGCTAGTCTTCGGTAGGCTAGGTCTTTCCTTCTATTCTGGAAATTCTGTAGTTCAGTCCAAAGATATAGCCCCATTCCTTTTATATTGATGCATAGTTAGTATAGATCTGATGTAAGTCTTGCGAGTACTTTCTGTCGGGGATATACCCCGCGGTGTAACCCGAACGGATGTTTGACCCGGCTGGACTTGGTGTTTTATTGGTAACCCGCCGGGACATTGGCGACTCACGGATCTGGCGGCTCACTGGTCTGATGATTCACGAGCCTGAAGACTCATTAGTGACCCGACGGGTGCTTTAGATAGATGACAAGGCCCAAGGCCCAGAAGACCGGCTCATGTTATGGTGGGCCGGCTTAAGAGGAAATCATAAGGAATATTCTCCTACAAAAGAAAGCAAGACTAGGACTCCACTTATAATAGAGTAATCATAATCCTACTAGGACTAGTCATGTAACCCGCCCCTTCAATATATATAAGGAGGGGCAGGGCACCCCAAGAGGGGACAAGAAACAATCTCTAGGGCTAGACACAAAGGGGGAGCCGGCTTATGCGGCGACTCTCTCATGAGCATAATGAGATCTAGCCACAAACATCATGTAGGGCTATTCTGGATGATGTTTCTTGGGGCCCGAAGCTGTCTAAATCCTTATCTTGTGTTGCGTCTCTCGATTCCGCTCAACCCCTCTCAAGTTACCACAAAGATGCGCTGGCCTCACGACTAAGTCCTCACACTAGGACATCTGCTGTGACAATTCCACGACAGTTGGCGCCCATCGTGAGGCTAGTGCACGGTGGTGTTGAGTTCTTGGAGAAATTTTTTCCAATGAAGCGAGAAACTCGCGATTGTCCGAACAAAGAGCCGGCATAAAGATGATCTACATCATCAACAAGCAGTCGCAACAAGCACATACGTGACTAAGACCAAGAGAAATTAGGGTTACAGGCGCAGCCGGCGTGAGTCTTTTGGCGATTTGACCGATCGTTTTCTGTCGCAGAGACCGACATGAGTTTGGAGTTGTGCTGATTCGTTACTGCTGCACACGACCAAAGGCGTATTAAGTCCCGAGGAGTTATCTGTGAACAAAAAAAATATTGTGTGGTTGCCATACTTTTTGCTGATTCATGGAAGTTGCAGCTGGTGCACGCGCCTCCGCGTCAAATCCGTTTGAGAGGAAAAAGTAATCTGTCAGGGCCAGTACATCGCGACGTACATGCACAAGCTCCCAGGAGAACTTATTTTTGGACTAAGCACTATTTTTTCTTACTAAAGCAAATCTGTGTACAAGGAGGTGCTTCGTCAGTCAAAATCAGTGGACAAAATCAACTGCCATTGTTCACATCACGGCAAGCCGGCCACAATTGACATGAAGACAAATTACTGAACCAGTTATTATTGTACTGGTACGGGCTGTACAAGAAACAAGGTGTTTTTAGGTACTTTCTGCTTGTTGCGTGTTCGATTGAGAATCGAGAAAACTAGCAATAATGTGACAGGGCTGAAGCGTAGAAAGTTCGTGCATTGAGAATACGTAAGGATGAATAGTAGGATATGGAGTTGAAAAAAAGGGACCAAGATGGAGAAGCGAAGCTGACTACGACCCGGACTCCACTGTATGCGTCCGCGACCCATCCATCGGACCGGCTCGCTGCTACCGTCGAGTTGCGCCCCGCCTGCGAACCGCTGTCAGCCGCCTTCAAGTCGCCTCCAGGTCGTTTTCCCCTGGCGAATCCGTCTCCACCACAGCGGCCAACACTTGGCCATACCTCTGCTCTAAGCCATCATACCTTTGCTCTGAGTCGTGGAGTGGCCCCGCCTGCGGCCGCGGCCACCTCTGCTTCACTTTGACCGTTGTCCCGTATCTCCATGGCAGTTGCTCTCCAAAAACTTACTACTAATGCTAATTAAGAAGCACAATGGCACAATCTTCAAGAAGAACCATCATCCATCACGTGAAAGACAAGACTAGTCAAAGTGATGAATCAATTACTCCATTACTAGTGATACTTTGTTACTAGTACTATTTATTTGTCCGGCTCAAGATAGACATAGGAAGGCCACGCTGAGATCATGGTGCAAAAAAATGCGTCCGGGAATTTAAAAGACCGGACGAAGTTAAAAAGTGCGTTGCGTGGAGCCTAAGCTGCCCACCTCTGCGGTCTCCCCTCGCTTCTGAGCCGCCATGAGCCGCCAGGGCTATTTGAGTCGCCGGTCTGCCTGAGCCGTTTTCTGCCGCGTTGAGCGGATCATCCGTCATCCGAGCAAACCAGGTGATATCCATCCAAGTTTATTTTATTAATACATATTGTTTTCATCAAAGAACAATTACTTGGTCTATGATAATTTTTCGCAGGACCATTATTCCTTACAAAAAGGTGTCGCAAAAGGGGCAAATATTATTTTGCACTAGCGTTCGTCCTGCGCGAATTGCCACCCTCGCTACATCAACACACACGACTGACTCATTGTCCGTGCCCATGGCCGGCGTGCCTGCGTCCGTGCCGTTTCCAACGCCACGGAAGACTCGCCCGTCCGCCTTTGCGGTCGGTTCACGCGTCCGCACCGGCTTACAACGCAGATAACAATTTGCTCGTCCGCACCGGCTTACAACACCTCGGCCGATTCATCTGTCTACTTCCGCGGCCGACTCGCTCGTGATTGATTTCAGCTTCACCATGGTGATCATCAACTCCGCAGTGGATAATTTCTGGTTTAACATATAAGGTGAAATCCATCCAATATATTTTTATATTATATATTGCTTTTCTTTAAAAGAGCAATTACTCTGGCTTGCAAGTTCTCCAATGCAGGACAAGTTATATCACTGAGCTGTTGGCTGACTCATACGAGTTTATATCACGATTAAATATGGAGAGTCTCAAGCCAACTCCTCGAGTAGTCTTAAGACTCGGGGGCTACAATGACATGACTCGTGAACTCCGGGTCACTGGAGGGAATGATTACCCGGTTCCAGAGGACACCGCCATATTGATGAAAATTTAAAGACCGTCAGAAAATTGTCGGTTCAAAATAAATATTCCGGTTTAAAATCCGGTTCAAGAGACATCTCTCTCCCGCAAAGCTTTGAAACTCTCAAATCTGGTTCAAACATCTGGCTCAAGGTAAATTTGTCGCTTACAAAGCTTTTAAGCTCTCAAATCTGGTTCAAACATCCGGTTCAAGGACAATCTGTCTCCCACAAAGTTTTGAAGCTTTCAAATCCGGTTTAAAGTTCCGGTTCAAAAAGAATTAATCACTCGCACGATTCTAGTTCTCAGAAAAATTAAAGGTTGCCAAAGAGAACTTGCTGCCATGATGCACGGTTCAAACATGGGTATCCTGCCTTACGGCTTACCTTATTACAGTCATTTGGCGGCTTCCTGTTCAAACATAGGTCATATTCGAACCAAAGAGAACATAGCTGTCGGTACCCTCTTGACCGGCACACTACCAAACTCACTAGGGGGCTTCTTGATCGTATTCGAATCATAGCTTAACCCCTTTTGGGTCCAACTTGGATCGTATTTGAATCAGGGTCATTAAAAACCTCTCAAGGTCATTTGGGGGCTTCTTATTCAAACATAGGTCGTATTCGAACCAAAGAGAACATAGCTGTCGGTACCCTCTTGATCGGCACACTGCCAAAGCCACTGGGGGCTACATGATCGTATTCGAATCCCAGCTTAACCCCTGTGGAACAGTTTACTGATCGTATTCGAATCAGAAACCTCGATTTTTATTTGGTTTAAGTTTTTGAAAACAATCTTTGGTTTTGTCTTGAGACTTTTTTGTTCAGATCTAAGTATAAGTGTGGTTTCGTTTAAACCCGGCTTAGCTTTGGATGATAAGTCGCCAGCATGTGACAATCATCATATATTTAGAAGTATTAGCTTCTATGGATTGGGTTATCACCCTTACTGCATAGGTCATGTAAACCGGCAGTACAAATTCAATATCACAATGGTTATATGTGGGATATTATGACCCGCCCTGCGGTAAACCGCCAAGGGATCTTGTGATTTACTTGTGTGTAGGATAAGACTACATTTGGGTGGTTACCCGCCCTGGCTTTTGATGTTAAGTCGCCAGGGCATATGTTGTTTAAACTCTGTGCAGGATTTACAGAGCTATGACTTACATAAATGATTAAGTTCCAGCCTATCATCAGAGATTGAAATTGGTGTCCCAAAGGGGTTATCAATTCTTGATTTTCTCAAAGGCTATAAGCCACTGGGTTATAAAAATTCCGGTTTACAATGAAGGCGTATTAAATCGTTATCGGCCAAGAGCCGCCGGGTATTTAAACTCCGGGTTTACTTATCAACAGATGAGGTATTCAAAGTCGCTTTGGCGCAATGGCTATTATTTTATCAATGGATATGATTTATTCTACAATGGAAGGAATAGTCCCGAGTCGCTGCAGGCTTACAACCCGGCACTTGGGGGCTACATTATTTAAATTGAGAATACATCAAATATGCAAGTCCCATGTCACTTCCAGCATGCACCATGGCACTTGGGGGCTAATGTAAAGTCACTTTTTGTTCAACTTACTCATCACATTGTAATGAGCCGACCCTTGGGGGCTACCAATTGCTCCTGTCAAAAATCAAGGTACACAAGCATTAATCCATTATATTGAACGGTCCGCTATTCAGTTGGTGGAGTACAAAGCTCTTAACCTTGTGGACGTGGGTTCAAGCCCCATGGTGGAGATCATATTATATGGTGTTATTATCTATAAATTATATACAAAGTCCCATCTCAGTATTATCTTACTAAGCCGGCCCTTGGGGGCTACATGTTGTTGTTCAAGTTTACATGGTTATATCTACAAAGTCCTTGCTCATTATTGCATAATGACCCGGCCCTTGGGGGCTACACTGGTTGAAGTTTTTGTGAGCATAAGGCAATTACAAGTCCCAGGTTGCTACAAGCATGACAACCCGACACTTGGGGGCTACATATGTGGAATACTCAGTTTGGACTACTGACTGCAATGAACAACCTGGATTTCTTCAAGGTGGCAACATTTATATCGAAACAAGTCTTAAGCTATCAATATATTTTCCTCTTAAAGACTTGGGGGCTACAGGTAATATCCATATAAAGGAGGAACATATTCAAATTCTCAGTTTTGGGCAAATCAGGAAGATTAATTGTGTGACCTAGCGTTGGCAACAATCATGACCTGGTGTCTATAACAGTCATGACCTGGAGTCATCAGTTTTTATAACCCGACAATTTTGGTAATGACAAACCGACAAGTTTTACATCTTCAAGCCGGCTGAAAGTCAGATGAGTATTTCAAGACCAATATTTTTTAAGCCAAAGCTTTCGAAGTCGATTCAACTAGATTATTTCTTACAATATTTCTCTACAAGAGACCAATGTCAGCAAATTGACTCTGAAGTTGGCTTATTGACCCGGATTTCTCAAAAGAAGTATCTGGATTTTTTACATTGACAAAGTTGAAACATATCTGCTAAGATCATGGACATGTATATATCAACAAGGAAATGACAAGGACTTAACGGTGATCAGGTGTCGGCTTACAGAATATTTAACCCGGACCACAACTTGTCAAATTTGTTCTTGTGTTTATATTGTAGATCAGTTTAACATGGATAGATCCAAATTAAACTGGGGGCTAATGTCGGGGATATACCCCGCGGTGTAACCCGGACGGATGTTTGACCCGACTGGACTTGGTGTTTTATTGGTAACCCGCCGGGACATTGGCGACTCACGGATCTGGCGGCTCACTGGTCTGATGATTCACAAGCCTGAAGACTCATTAGTGACCCGGCGGGTGCTTCAGATAGATGACAAGGCCCAAGGCCCAGAAGACTGACTCATGTTATGGTGGGCTGGCTTAAGAGGAAAGCATAAGGAATATTCTCCTACAAAAGGAAGCAAGACTAGGACTCCACTTGTAATAGAGTAATCCTAATCCTACTAGGACTAGTCATGTAACCCGCCCCTTCAACATATATAAGGAGGGGTAGGGCACCCCAAGAGGGGACAAGAAACAATCTCTAGGGCTAGACACAAAGGGGGAGCCGGCTCTCTCATGAGCATAATGAGATCTAGCCACAAACAACATGTAGGGCTATTCCGGATGATGTTTCTCGGGCCCCGAAGCTGTCTAAATCCTTGTCTTGTGTTGCGTCTCTCGATTCCGCTCAACCCCTCTAAAGCTACCACAAAGATGCGCTGGCCTCACGACTAAGTCCTCACACTAGGACATCTGCTGTGACAATTCCACGACACTTTCGATGAGTACTCATGGTTGCTTTGCTACCTCTTTCTTCTCTACCCGATTGCTGCGATCAGATGACAGATTGATATGTCTCCGTCGTATCTACTTTTCCTAATGCTATTCCTCTTATTTTGGACTCTAATTTGCATGATTTGAATGAAACTAACCCAGACTGACGCTGTTTTCAGCAGAATTGCCATGGTGTTGTTTTTGTGAAGAAATAAAAGTTCTCGGATTGGAACAAAACTTTTGGAGAATTATTTCACAATATATAAAAAATACTGGAGCCAAGAACCACCGGAGGGGGGGCCCTGGGTGAGCACAACCCACCAGCGTGCCCCTGTTGGGGAATGTAGCATGCAATTTCAAAAAAAAAATCCTGCGATCACGCAAGATCTATCTAGGAGATGCATAGCAACAAGAAGGGGAGAGTGTGTCCACGTACCCTCGTAGACCGAAAGCGGAAGCGTTAGTTTAACGCGTTTGATGTAGTCGAACGTCTTCTCGATTCAATTGATCAAGTACCGAATGCACGTCACCTCCGAGTTCAGCACACTTTCAGCTCGATGATGTCCCTCGAACTCTTGATCCAGCAAAGTGTCGAGGGAGAGTTTCTTCAGCACGACGGCGTGGTGACGGTGATGGTGAAGTGATCCGTGTAGGGCTTCGACTAAGCACTACGACAATATGACCGGAGGAGTAAACGATGGTGGCGGGCACCACACACGGCTAAGAACAATTGATGTGCCTTAGAGGTGCCCCCTGCCCCCGTATATAAAGAAGGAGAGGGGAGGAGGCCGGCCTAGGCGCGCCCCAAGTGGGGGGGGGGTCCTACTAGGACTCCAAGTCCAATTCGGACCCCCTTCCTTTTACCGGAGAGGGAAAGGGCGAAGGAGAAGGAGAAGGAGAAGGAGAAGGAGAAGGAGAAGGAGAAGGAGAAGGAGAAGGAAAGGGGGGCGTCACCCCCTTCCCCACTCCAATTCGGACCCCTTCCAAGTGGGGGCGCGCCAGCCCCCCTTATGGGCTGGTGTGCCTCCCTCCCAAGGCCCATGTGGCCCATTACTTTCCCCGGGGGAGTTCCGGTAACCCCCCGGTACTCCGATAAATACCCGAAACACTCCGAAACCATTGCGGTGTCAGAATACTATCTTCCAATATATCAATCTTTACCTCTCGACCATTTCGAGACTCCCTGTCATGTCCGTGATCTCATACTGGACTCCGAACAAACTTCGGTCACCAAAACACATAACTCATAATACAAATTGAACGTTAAGCGTGCAGACCCTACGGGTTCGAGAACTATGTAGACATGACCGAGACACATCTCTGGTCAATAACCAACAGCGGAACCTGGATGCTCATATATTGGTTCCTACATATTCTACGAAGATCTTTGTCGGTCAAACTGTAATGACAACATACGTCATTCCCTTTGTCATCGGTATGTTACTTACCCGAGATTCAATTGTCGGTATCTTCATACCTTGTTCAATCTCGTTACCGGCAAGTCTCTTTACTTGTTCTGTAATGCATTATCCCGTAACTAACTCATTAGTCACGTTGCTTGCAAGGCTTATCATGATGTGCATTACCGATAGGCCCTAGAGATACCTCTCCAATACTCGGAGTGACAAATTCTAATCTCGATCTATGCCAACCCAAGAAACACCTTCGGATATACCTGTAGAGCATTTTTATAATCACCCAGTTACGTTGTGACGCTTGATAGAACACAAGGTATTCCTCCGGTATTCACGAGTTGCATAATCTCATAGTCAAAGGAATATGTATAAGTCATGAAGAAAGCAAGAGCAATAAAACTTAATGATCATTATGCTAAGCTAAGGGATGGGTCTTGTCCATCACATCATTCTCCTAATGATGTGATCCCATTCATCAAATGACAACACATGTCTATGGTCAGGAAACTTAACCATCTTTGATTAACGACCTAGTCTAGTAGAGGCATACTAGGGACACTTTGTTTTGTCTATGTATTCACACATGTATCAAGTTTCCGATTAATACAATTCTAGCATGAAAACTAAACATTTATCATGATATAAGGAAATACAAATAACAACTTTATTATTGCCTCTAGGGAATATTTCCTTCACCCCCTCCTGGCGCGTTGATGACCCACAAGTATAGGGGATCAATCATAGTCCTTTTGATAAGTAAGAGTGTCGAACCCAACGAGGAGCAGAAGGAAATGACAAGTAGTTTTCAACAAGGTATTCTCTGCAAGCACTGAAATTATAAGTAACGAGTAGTTTGATGGCAAGATAATTTGTAACGAGCAAGTATTGGTAACGGTAACAAAAGTGCAGCAAGGTAGCCCAATCCTTTTGAGGCAAAGTACAGGCCAAGACGGTCTCTTATGATAAGCAAAGAGTCCTTGAGGGTACACGAGAATTTCATCTAGTCACTTTCATCATGTTGGTTTGATTTGTGTTTGCTACTTTGATAATTTGATATGTGGGTGGACCGGTGCTTAGGTGTTGTTCTTACTTGAACAAACCTCCTACTTATGATTAACTCCCTCGCAAACATCCGCTACTACGAGGAAAGTATTAAGATAAAATCTAACCATAGCATTAAACTTTTGGATCCAAATCGGTCCCTTACGGAATAGTGCATAAACTAGGGTTTAAGCTTCTGTCACTCTTGCAACCCATCATCTAATAACTACTCCACAATGCATTCCCTTAGGCCCAAATATGGTGAATTGCCATGTAGTCGATGTTCACATGACACCACTAAGGGAATCAGAACATACATACCATCAAAATATTGAACACATATCAAATTCACATGATTACTTGCAACAAGATTTCCCCCATAACCTCAAGAATAAAAGTAACTACTCACAAATGATAATCATGGTCAAAATGAGCGGGGTATTAAATAGCATAATGGATCTGAACATATAATCTTCCACTAAATAAACCATATAGTAATCAACTACAAGATGTAATCAACACTACTTGTCACCCACAAGCACCAATCTAAGGTTTTGGTACAAAGATTGAACACAAGAGATGAACTAGTGTTTGAGAGGAGATGGTGCTATTACAGATGTTGATTGATATTGCCCTCCCCAAGATGGGAGAGTTGTTGGTGATGATGATGACGATGATTTCCCCCTCCGGGAGGGAAGTTCCCCCGGCGGAATCACTCCACCGGAGGGCAAAAGTGGTCTTGCCCAAGTTCCTCCTCGAGACGACACTGCTTCGTCCCAAAATTCCTCTCCTTATTTTTTCTAGGTCAAAATGACTTAAATACCAGAAGAGGGGCATCGGAGGTGGGCCGAGGAGGGCACAACCCACCAGGGCGTGCCTGGCCTCCCTGGCGCGCCCAGGTGGGTTGTGTGATAACCCACAAGTATAGCGGATCACAACAATTTTCAAGGGTGGAGTATTCAACCCAAATTTATAGATTCGACACAAGGGGAGCCAAAGAATATTTGAAGGTATTAGCAGCTGAGTTGTCAATTCAACCACACCTGGAGATTAATTATCTGCAGCAATGTGATCAGTAGCAAAGTAATATGATAGTTTTGATAATAGTAACAGTAGCAGTGGTAACAATAATAGTGATAGCAGTAGTTTTGTAACAAGTGCAATAGTAACGATAGCAGTAGTAACTTAGCAAGAACAATATAGGATAAATTCGCAGGCATTGGATCAATGACTTGTTGGATGATATTCATCATGAGATAGTTATAACCTAGGGCGATACGGCACTAGCTCCAGTTCATCAATATAATGTAGGCGTGTATTCCATAAATAGTCATACGTGCTTATGGAAAGAACTTGCATGACATCTTTTGTCCTACCCTCCCGTGGGAGCGGGGTCCTATTGGAAACTAGGCGATATTAAGGCCTCCTTTTAATAGAGATCCGAAACAAAGCATTAACACACGATGAATACATGAAATCCTCAAACTACGGTCATCACCGGGAGTGGTCCCGACTATTGTCACTCCGGGGTTGCGGGATCATAACACGTGGTAGGTGACTATAACTTGCAAGATCGCATCTAGAACATGGATATAATGGTGATAACATAGACGGTTCAGATCTGAAATCATGGCTCCCGGGACCAAAGTGACAAGCATTAAGCATGGCAAAGTCATAGGAACATCAATCTTAGAACATAGTGGATACTAGGGATCAAGCCCTAACAAAATTAACTCAATTACATGATGAATCTCATCCAACTCCTCACCAACCAGCGAGCCTACAAAGGAATTACTCACTCCCGGTGGGGAGCATCATGAAATTGGTGATGGAGAAGGGTTAGTGATGACAAAGAACGAAGATCCACCTCTCTGGAGCCCCAAACAGACTCCAGATCTGGCCTCCCGATGAAGAACATGAGGTGACGATGGCTCCGTCTCGTCGATTGCGATAATTCTTTCTCCCTTATTTTTTGGAAAAATAGGATTTTATAGCATCGGTTTCAAGGTCTGCGGGGCCACCAGGTGGGGACAACCCACCTGGGCGCGCCAGGAGGGGGGGCGCCCTGGTGGGTTGTGCGCACCCAAGTGCCCCCCTCCGGTGGTTCTTGGCTCCAGAAATTCTCTTTTATTGTATAAAAATCCTTGCAAAGTTTCGTTCCATTCCGAGAACTTCTATTTCTGCACAAAAACAACACCATGGTAGTTCTGCTGAAAACAGCGTCAGTCCGGGGTTAGTTTCATTCAAATCATGCAAATTAGAGTCCAAAATAAGAGGAGAAGTGTTAGGAAAAGTAGATCCGTTGGAGACGTATAAACTCCCCAAGCTTAAACCTTTGCTTGTCCTCAAGCAATTCAGTTGATAAACTGAAAGTGAAAAAGAAAAACTTTTACGAACTCTTCTGCTCTTGTTTACATAAATAAGCTTAAACAACACCCAGGTTTTCAGCCAACATTATAACTAACCATGCCGACAATAACTCTTGAAGATTTTATTAACTCATATCAGTGACATAATCAGCTAGCGAGTAATAATAAAATATCTCAAATGGCAATACGTTATCAAAACAACCATGATATAATTTGACAATAGTGGCATCTCGCTAGCCCTTTGTGAGACCGCAAAACATAAATGCAGAGCACCTCCAAAGTCCAAGTAGATTCTAAACATTGTAATTCATGGTAGAAAAGATCTAGTCATGATGCACCCAACATTAGCTACACACAATGCGTAAGTCATGACAGCAGTGCTCTCAGGTTCTGGCGCTTGTTTTAGAAGGTGATGACACAAGATAGTCGCTTCGCAGAGGGAAGCGGTGATTTGCAGAGGTGCCAGAGCTCAAGTTTTTAAAATAGAGGTAAATGATATTTTGAGATATGCACCCTTCTCATTTACTCCACGACTATCCGTTATCAATATCTTCCATGCTAAGCACGCTAGTGGCGGTTCCCAAGCGATAAAAGTAAAGGTTTACTCCCCCTCCATCAACAATCACACTCCACGGCTTGTCCGAAACAATGGGTACCATCCAAACCATCAACAGCCCTGGGGGAGTTTTGTTTAATTATTTGCATTTTTTAGTTAGGGACTGGGAATTCCTATCACCACCCTTTTCTCGTGTGATGGAGAGTGAATAAACACTCAACCTAAGAATAACCCGCTTTGCATGGAAGATACCGACCACCTCCTGTCGTTCCATGAACGATCCACGCACGCAAAAAGGATACTTTTTTAGAAGTTTTTAGAGGTGGCACATGCAAATTTACTTACGACGGTAGGGTAATACCACATATAGGTAGGTATGGTGGACTCATCTTGAATAACTTTTGGGTTCAAGGTTTTTGATGTACAAGCAGAATTCCCACTTAGTACAGGCGAAGGCTAGCATTAGATAGAGAAGCGGCCAGCTAGAGAGCAACAACGATCATGAACATGCATTATGTGTAAGTAACATTAGACACTAGCATGAGTAGGATATGAATACCATGAATGTAAATATCATAGAGGCTATGTTGGTTTTCATTCAACTATATGCATGAACATGTGCCAAGTCAAGCCACTCGAATATTCAGAGGAGGATACCATATCATCATACTACATCACAATCATTTTAACGCAATGTTGATATCCAAAATAAATCATTATCCACTCCTAGCTACTTATGCATGGCATGAGAAACTATAATCTCTAATTGTCATTGCAAACATGTTTAATCATAATGGGCCGAATCATGGATACTAGGTTAAACATATTTACACAAACAGAACAAGTCGAGTTCATACCCATTTCTCTTTGCCACGGCCAGTTCATCGAATATCGTCATTATTGCCTTTCAGTTGCATGACCGAACGATGTGAAAATAATAATAGTGCAAGAGTGTCGTGGACTAAGCTGGAATCTATAAACATTTTATTCAACAGGAGAAGACAAGGCAAAATGGGCTCTTTATTAGATAACCAGTTATTCATATGGGAGCCACTCAACATTTTCATCGTGGTCTTCTCCTCGGTACAACTCGAATAAAAAGAAAAGAAATTCAGAGAAACACACTAAAATATTTTTGGAGTTTTTGGTTTTCTTGAACAAACAAATAAAAGGGAAAAGCAGAAACGAGAAAAACTATTTACACGGGAAAGCTCCCAACAAGCAAAAGAAGAACAAGGAAATCTTTTTGGGTTTTCTTTTTAATACTACAACTAAGCTTGCATAGAAAGTAAACTAACTACAACTATTTTTTTTGGTTTTTATAAGGTTTTTCAAACACACAAGAAGAAAGCAAGAAAATAAAATTAAGCATGGATGATATAATGAAAAAGTGTGAACACCGACAAATGGAATAAATGGACATGAATGTAATGTCGGTGAGAAACACGTACTCCCCCAAGCTTAGGCTTTTGGCCTAACTTGGTAATCAATCAGAAGCCTGGATAGTAGTTGGGGTACTAAGGAGCGGGCATCCACTGATCCCACTGTTGAGGCTCTTCCTCCTCCTCTGCAGCAGCTTGATCGTTCCGGTAGGCGATGATGCCCGCGGGCATAATCCTATATCCGCCCCTGGCAACAGGATCAAACAAAGCAGGAGCAGGCAATGGAATAACATCATGAGTGATGATGCTGAAAACCAGGTTATATGGAACAGGGATGTTAGGAGATTCGATATCAGTAAAATGGTGGTGATCCATGGCTGCGCATTCTAGATAAACCTTAGTCAGAGGGTAATCATGAAGGCGTATCTCAACCTCAAAGTGAGCCCCCAAACGAGTAGCGAAAATCCCACCATGACTTTTACCCTTGGACCTATTAATGTGGAGGTGATGTGCCACAATAGCTCCCAAGCTATAAGTGTTGTTGCCCTCTAGTGCACGACGTAAAACAACAAAGTCTGGTGCACTGAGCGCACCCACTTTTTCCTAGCATGCAAACACTTAGCGGTAAATAAAGTAAAATAATGCACTGCAGGAAAGTGTATGCTAGTGGCAGTGACGGCCGACACCCCTCTCTCATCTCCCACTGTCAAAGTACGATAAAAGGCCTCAAACTATGCTGGCCTAGGCTCAACTAAACTCCCATCAGAAGGGATCATGCATATGTTACAAAATTCAGTAAGCGGTATCTAATGGGTTTCAGCATATAAATCAAATCGCACTTTAGGAGGATTATTCCAAGAGAGGAAAGCAAAGCTTTGAACAAAGGAGTTTGTGCGGAGATGATACTGTTCGCATTCAGCTGCAATGATGTCAGTGAGGCCGGCATTAGCAGCATATTGTGTGAACTCCTGAAGGACTCCAGCCTCTTCCATGAATGGGGTGTGCGGCCATTCGCACGGCCGTACTTCCACCAACCTCCGAGGGTGGAGATCACTGTCAGATGACTCCCCAATAACACCCTCGGAGTTCTTCTTGGAGCCAAACTTCCGAAATATATTCATGGTTTTCCCATGAACAAAAATTCTGAAATTTTTAGTCCACAGATTTTTCTCAACTAAACTTCGCAAATTGATAGCAACTACTCATAGGGATACATAGAGGCCATAGCAAGCATTCAAACTACTTAGAACTCTAAGAATTCAACATGCAAGCTTACCTACAGTAGCACCAAGAGTAGCTAATTATTCAAAATATAAACCACTAAAACAAAAACTAATTGGACAAACAGTGGAGTCACATACCAAGCAACAATCCCCCGAAACAGTTTCAGAAATGGAGCTTCGAGCAAAGAGATCAAAATCCATGGGCTTGAGAGCAAGAACACGAGAGAGAGAGAGAGAGAGACAGAGATATGGGGAATTTCTTCTAGGGGTAGGTGATGATGTGGTGTAAAGATATAAGTGAGAGGGCCCATGTGGGGACCACAACCCACCAGGGTGCGCTTGGGGGTCCTGGCGCACCCAGGTGGGTTGTGCCCACCTGGTGCACCTCCCTCTGATATTATTTGCACCTGAAATTCAGAAATATTCAGAAAAAATCATATTAAATTTTTAGAGCATTCTGAGAACTTTTATTTTTGGGTCATTTTTTATTGCACAGAAAATTCAGAAAAGAGACAAAACATGGCATTTTATTTTATTTAACTAATAAAAACAAATAACAAAAAGTGGGGACAGAAAGTAGAGCTTACTATATTCATCAACTTCATACCGCTCAAAAATGATCCATTAATAAGGTTGATCAAGTCTTGTTAACAACCACTTTCGATTAGCATGTGATACATCTCCAACGTATCTATAATTTTTTATTGTTCCATGCTATTATATTATCTGTTTTGGATGTTTAATGGGCTTTATTATGCACTTCTATATTATTTTTGGGACTAACCTATTAAGCAAAGTCCCAGTGCAAATTGCTGTTTTTTTTGCCTATTTCAGTGTTTCGCAGAAAAGGAATATCAAATGGAATGAAACCTCTGCGAGGATCTTTTCTGGAACAAACGCAATCTAGGAGACATGGAGTGGTGGTCAAGGAAGCAACAAGGCGGCCACGAGGTAGGGCGGTGTGCCCAGGGGGGCAGGCGTGCCCCCCACCCTCATGGACCCCTCGTAGCTCCACTGACCTACTTCTTTCGCCTATATATATATACTCTTATACCTTGAAAACATCCAGGGGAGCCGCAAAACCACTTTTCCACCGCCGCAACCTTATGTACCCATGAGATCCCATCTGGGGACCTTTTCCGGCGATCTGCTGGAGGGGGATTCGATCACGGAGGGCTTCTACATCAACACCATAGCCTCTCCGATGATGTGTGAGTAGTTTACCATAGACCTTCGGGTCCATAGTTATTAGCTAGATGGCTTCTTCTCTCTCTTTGGTTCTCAATACCAAGTTCTCCTTGATGTTCTTGGAGATCTATTCGATGTAATACTTTTTGCGGTGTGTTTGCCGAGATCCGATGAATTGTGGGTTTCTGATCAAGTTTATCTATGAACAATATTTGATTCTTATCTAAATTCTTATATGCATGATTTGATATATTTGCAAGTCTCTTTGAATTATCAGTTCGGTTTGGCCTACTAGATTGATCTTTCTTGCAATGGGAGAAGTGCTTAGCTTTGGGTTCAATCTTGCGGTGTCCTTTCCGAGTGATAGCAGGGGCAGCAAGGCACATATTGTATTGTTGCCATTGAGGATAAAAAGATGGGGTTTATACCATATTGCTTAAGTTTATCCCTCTACATCATGTCATCTTGCCTAATGTGTTACTCTGTTCTTATGAACTTAATACTCTAGATGCATGCTGGATAGCGGTCGATGTGTGGATTAATAGTAGTAGATGCAGAATCGTTTCGGTCTACTTGACACAGACGTGATGCCTATGTTTATGATCATGCCTAGATATTCTCATAACTATGCACTTTTTTATCAATTGCTCGGCATTAATTTGTTCACCCACCGTAATACATGCTATCTTGAGAGAAGCCACTAGTGAAACCTATGGCCCCCGGGTCTACTTTACATCATATTAGTTTTCGATCTACAATTCCAGTTACTATTTATTTTGCAATCTTTACTTTCCAATCTATACAACAAAAATACCAAAAATATTTATCTTATTACCTTTATCAGATCTCACTTTTGCAAGTGGCCGTGAAGGGATTGACAACCCCTTTATCGCGTTGGTTGCAAGGTTCTTATTTGTTTGTGCAGGTACTAGGCGATTTGCGTGTAGTATCCTATTGGATTGATACGTTGGTTCTCAAAAATTGAGGGAAATACTTGCACTACTTTGCTGCATCACCCTTTCCTCTTCAAGGGAAAACCAACGCATGCTCAAGAGGTAGCAGCATGAAATGAAGAACTTTCATAAATCACTAAGTTACCTCAACGGGGATATGAATATCCCCAATGATAATCATTTCATATTTCTTTTTGACAGTAGGTAGAGGTAGTTGAAAACTTCCAATAGTGATTGCCGGAGATTTTTCAATAACATTAATACCATTCACTTGGAATTTTTTCTTAGGAAAGTGCACTGTATGCTCATTAACATCAATAACAGCCCCTGTAGTATTCAAGAAGGGTCTACCAAGGATAATCGACATGTTGTCGTCCTCGGGCATCTCAAGTATAACAAAGTCAGTCAAAATAGTAACATTAGCAACAACAACGGGCACATCCTCACAGATACCGATAGGTATGGCAGTTGATTTGTCAGCCATTTGCAAAGATATTTTAGTAGGTGTGAGTTTATTCAAATCAAGTCTTTTATATAAAGAGAAAGGCATAACACTAACACCAGCTCCTAAATCACATAAAGCAGTTTTCACATAATTCTTTTTGATGGAGCAAGGTATAGTTGGTATTCTCGGATCTCCAAGTTTTTTAGGTACTCCATCTTCAAAAGTATAATTAGCAAGCATACTGGAGATTTCATCTTCTGGTATTTTTCTTTTATTGGTGATGATGTCTTTCATATACTATGCATAAGGAGGCATTTTCAAGATATCAGTCAAGCAAGTACGCAAAAAGACTAGCCTCCGCATTTCAGCAAAGCGTTCTAATTCTTCATCATCATTCTTTTTAGTTGACTTAGGTGGAAAAGGCATAGGTTTTTGAACCCACGGTTCTATTTCCTTATCATGTTTTCTAGCCACAAAGTCTCTTTTATCATACCTTTTATTCTCAGGTTGTGGGTTATCAAGATCAACATGTGGTTCTATCTCAACATCATTGTCTGGTTCTTTATTATTATTAGGTTGAGAGTCTTCATGAACGTCAGCATTATCTTTTTCATTATCACTAGGTGAATGTTCATTACCCGACTAAGTTTCAACATCAGAGATAGAAACTTCATTATTAATGTCAGGAGGTTTTTCTATTTCAGGTTCACTAGGAGCGTGCAAAGTCCTATCACTTTTCTTTTTCTTTTTCTTTTTAGAAGAACTAGGTGCAGTGGCGTTGTTCCTTTGTGAATCATGTTCTATTCTTTTTGGGTGTCCCACAAGATAAAGTGGTTCCTGAGTCATTTTACCTCCTCTAGTTGCAACTCTGATAGCAAAGTCATGTATATTATTATTCATTTCATCTAGAAATTCTCTTTGAGATTTAGCAACTTGTTCTAACTGGGTTTGAACCATAGAAGCATGCTTTCCAACACCTCTAACATCATTTGAGATTCTAAATAATAATTCACTCAAGCGAGCAATCATATCAGAATTGTATTTCAATTGTTTCATAACATTTGCATTGAAGTGATCTTGTTTTCTAATGTAATTTTCAAACTCATAAAGGCATTGGCTAGGGTGCATATTGTGAGGATTGTCATTATCATTGAACTTCATAAGAGAATTTACCTCTACCACCTTAGGCAGTGCTGGTGTATTAAGCCCATGTATTTCTTCAATAGGAGGTAAATTTTTAACATCCTCGGCTTTAATACCTTTTTCCTTGATAGATTTCTTTGCCTCTTGCATATCTTCGGTACTGAGATATAATATACCCCTCTTATTCGGAGTGGGTTTAGCCGGTGGTTCAGGAAGAGTCCAATCATCATAAGTTTTCAATATATTATTCAACAATTCTTCAGTTTGCCCAACAGTTCATTCCTTGAAAACACAACCAGCACAACTATCTAGGAAATCCCTAGAAGCATCGGTTAGTCCATTATAGAAGATATCAAGTATTTCATTTTTCTTAAGAGGATGATCAGGCAAAGCATTAAGTAATTGGCAAAGCCTCCCCCAAGCTTGTGGGAAACTCTCTTCTTTAATTTCTACAAAGTTAAATATTTCCTACAAGGCAGCTTGTTTCTTATGAGCGGGAAAATATTTTTAAGAGAAGTAATAAATCATATCCTGTGGACTACGCACACAACCAGGAGCAAGATTATTGTACCAAGCTTTAGTATCACCCTTTAATGAGAAATGAAATAATTTGAGAATAAAGTAATAGCGAGTTTTTTCATCATGAGTAAAAAGGGTGGCTATGTCATTCAACTTAGTAAGATGTGCCACAACAGTTTCAGTTTCATACCCATGGAAAGGATCAAATTTAACCAAAGTAATCAACTCTGGATCGACAGAGAATTCATAATCCTTATCATCAATAAAGATCGGTGAAGTAGGAAACTTAGGATCATATTTCATTCTAGCATTCAAAGATTTTTCTTTATACTTGCATAGTAATTTCTCTAGACCATCTCTATCCTTACAAGCAAGAATATCTCAAGTTGTCTCCTCATTCATAACATAACCTTCCGGTACCTTAGGCAATTCATATCTAGGAAGGCTAGTTCTAGCAGGTGTTTCAGGAGATTCAGTTTCAAGCTCATCATCAGATTCAACAACATCATGTTGTATTACTCTAGAAATTTATTTATCAAGAAATGAACCAAATGGCACATCAACATTATCAAGCAAGGTACTAGCATCATCATAAGCATTATCCATAGCAGAAGTAGCATCATCAATAACTTGCAACATATCAGAAGTAATAGCATGTGGTGGTGTTGCAAGTTTACTTATAACAGAAGGTGAATCTAAAGCACAACTGGATGGCAGTTCCTTACCTCCCCTCATCTTAGAGGGAAAAATCTTAGTCTTAGCATCCTTTAGATTCTTCATAGTGATAAATTGGTAATAATCCCAAGTGACTCAACAAATATAGCTATGGTCCCCAGCAACGACGCGAGAAAAAGTTCTTGATAACCCACAATTATAGGGGATCGCAACAGTTTTCAAGGGTGGAGTATTCAACCCAAATTTATAGATTGGACATAAGGGGAGCCAAAGAATATTTGAAGGTATTAGCAGCTGAGTTATCAATTCAAGCACACCTGGAGATTAATTATCTGCAGCAACATGATCAGTAGCAAAGTAATATGATAGTTTTGATAATAGTGACAGTAGTAGTGGTAACAGTAACAGTGATAGCACTAGTTTTGTAACAAGTGCAACAGTAACGATAACATTAGTAACTTAGCAAGAATAATATAGGATAAATTCCTAGGCGTTGGATCGGTGACTTGTTGGATGATATTCATCATGAGATAGTTATAACCTAGGGCGATACGGCACTATCTCCAGTTCATCAATATAATGTAGGCATGTATTCCGTAAATAGTCATACGTGCTTATGGAAAGAACTTGCATGACATCTTTTGTCCTACCCTCCCATGGCAGCGGGGTCCTATTGGAAACTAAGGGATATTAAGGCGTCCTTTTAATAGAGAATCGGAACAAAGCATTAACACACGGTGAATACATGAACTCCTCAAACTATAGTCATCACCGGGAGTGGTCTTGACCAAGGTTGTCAGAATCGTGATTCTGAATCGGATCGGAGCTCCGATGGCAGGATCACAAATCATAGAATCTTCACTATCAGAATCATATAAACGTAGATTCTAGAGACCAAAATCATAGAATCAGATCGGTTAGTTTGGATCGTAAAGTCGTAGAATCATACAATAGAATCGCGATTCTAACAACCTTAGTCCTGACTATTGTCTCTCCGGGGTTGCCGGATCATAACACGTAGTAGGTGACTATAATTTGCAAGATCAGATCTAGAACATGGATATAATGGTGATAACATAAACGGTTCAGATCTGAAATCATGGCACCGAGGCCCAAAGCGACAAGCATTAAGCATGCCAAAGTCATAACAACATCAATCTGAGAACATAGTGGATACTAGGGATCAAGCCCTAACAAAATTAACTCGGTTACATGATGACTCTCATCCAACTCCTCACCGACGAGCGAGCCTACGAAGGAATTACTCACTCCCGGTGGGGAGCATCATGAAATTGGTGATGGAGAAGGGTTGGTGATGACGAAGAACGAAGACCCCCCTCTCTGGAGCCCTAAATGGACTCCATATCTAGCCTCCCGATGAAGACAGGAGGTGATGGCGGCTCCGTCTCATGCATCGCGATAATTCTTTCTACTTGATTTTTTTTTCTAGAAAAACAAGATTTTATAGCGTTGGTTTCAGGGTCTGTGAGGCCACCGGGTGGGGACAACCCACCTGGGTGCGGCAGGAGGGGGCGCGTCCTGGTGGGTGTGCCAACCCAGGTGCCCCCCTCCGGTGGTTCTTGGCTCTAGAAATTATTTTTTATTGTATAAAAATCCTCGCAAAGTTTTGTTCCATTCTGAGAACTTTTATTTCTGCACAAAAACAACACCTTGGTAGTTCTGCTGAAAATAGCGTCAGTCCGAGGTTAGTTTCATTCAATTCATGCAAATTAGAGTCCAAAACAAGAGGAAAAGCTTGAGGAAAAGTAGACACATTGGAGACGTATCATTGTGCCCACCTAGTGGGCCCCCTCTAGTACTTATTTGCTCCAATAATTCTTATATATTCCATAAAAATTCTCCGTGAAGTTTTAGCTCATTTGGAGTTGTGCAGAATAGGTAGCCCGACGTAGCTTTTTCAGGTCCAGAATTCCAGTTGCCGGTATTCTCCCTCTTTGTGTGAACCTTGCATATTATGAGATAAAAGGCATTATAATAACTCCAAAAAGCATTATTATGCTTAAAAACATTATAAATAACAATAGGTAAACATGATGCAAAATGGACGTATCAACTCCCCAAGCTTAGACCTCGCTTGTCCTCAAGCAAAAACTAAAATCGAAAAAATGTCCACATGCTTAGACAGAGAGAGAGAGGTGTCAATAAAAACAAAATACGGACATAGAAGCATCGTGTATATTATTATAACAGCAACAAACTTTATCATAGAACTTTTATGACATAACTTTTATAATAAAATTCTCATGATAAGTAACAATTCATCACAACGTCGAAGTATAAAGCATAAACTCTATTGGAAACCAACAAACTATGTTCTCAGTTAACTTTGCAACTACAATTCATCATCTTTTCAGGAAGGGTCATGTATCGGAGCCTTTTTGGCAAGTCCACATACTCAACCATCATATAGTCTTCTATGATTGCTAACACTCACCGCATACACATGAGCAAAAAGTTTCAGCCAGACACATAGAAAGATAGGGACTTATAGATTTCTCCACCCAACATACTCACCTCAAGGGTGATGTCAACAATAATAACTCATGCTACCCATATCCAACTAGATAGATGTGCATAGATCTTTACTCACCACATGATGCTTGCTAAAAGAGAAAATAAAAAGGAATAGAGAGAAAAACTTTGACTCTTGCATAAAAGTAAATACATAAAATTAAAAGATAGGCCCTTCGCAGAGGGAAGCATAGGTTGTCATGTGCTTTTTGTTTGTATGCTCAATCTCTTAGTGCAAAAGAACGTCAGGTTATATTGCCCCTTATGATAGCAACCTTTATTATGCATCATGTCGCTTTTATTCTTTGCCATCACAAGTTCGTACAACGCTCAATTTTCCCTTACATTAAATGATCCAACACTTTTAGAAGCATTTTTTATTTGCTTATTGCACTAATGACAACTTACTTGAAGGATCTTACTCAATCCATAGGTAGGTATGGTGGACTCTCAAAACAAGATTTGGGTTTAAGGGTTTTGGATGCACAAGTAGTATCTCTACTTAGTGCGGAATTTTTGGCTAGCAAAGACGGGGGGCAAGCACCACATGTTGAAGAATCTATGACAATATAACTTTTATGTGAATATGAATAAACATAAATCATTACGTTGTCTTCCTTGTCCAACATCAACAATTTTGGCATATAATATTTTGATGGGATCTCACAATCACAAATGATGTCCAAGGTAGTGTATTTGCATGTGAATCTTCTCTTCCCTTAATAATTCTTTCATGAATTGCATCATTGACCAATGCTGTATTTGTAAATCTCCAATAAAATTTTCTACTTATAATCTTCCTTATGTGATGTCACTACTTACCATAAGATTAGCATATGATCTTTATATTTATTCCTTTCTTTTTATTGAACATGAAAGTAAAGAGAACCAAACTTCAAACTGAAATTTATTATATATCTCGCACACGATTACAAGGATAGATCACTAAGCAAACACTCGGAAAGAAAGGATCGAACTAAAATTTTATTCATCTATAGCAAAATATAACTATGGATCGAACTAAGATAAGTAAAGGAAAAAGATAGTGGAGGTGATACGATACCGGGGCACCTCCCCCAAGCTTGGCACAAGCCAAGGGGAGTGCCCATACCTGATACTTTAGTTTCCTTTGGCGATGAAGAAGGAGGTGGTGATGATGAAGTGGTAGCCATCTTATCCATCAGGCTCAAAAGATACTCCAATCTATGGATGACACTCTGGAGGAAGATGATGTGCTCTTGCAATAGAGTATTTTCGCAGGAAAGATATTTATTTTGCACATGAACCATTTCGATAATCTGAAATGCTTCAATCTCAGTGGGGGTAAGATGATCGTAGTACAGTTTAAGGGCATCTTCTTCTTCCTCCTCGGCAGGCAAGGCTTGCTCGACCACCGGCGCTTGATCTCTAGTACTTCCTTGCTCTTGTCACCTTTGGAGGTTTCTTTGGGTTCCTCTCTCTTCAATTCAATCTTCATCAACCAATCATCCTCTTCTATGTCGTTGGGGGAGGGAGAAGACATGATGCCTGGCTTAACAGATCTGACAAAAAACAGTAAGAAAGAAGAACAGAAGATTTCTTTGTGATACGATGGTCAATAGGTTCCAGGGGTATATAAAGAATTTTTATCTTGGGAAACAAGCAAACGGAAGAAAAATGGAGTCGGGAAGGTACCCGAGGTGGGCACAACCCACCTGGGCACGCCTGGCTTGCCCTTCCTGGTTGTTTCTTATTTTCCTAATTTTTAATATATTCCAAAACTGACAGAAAATATTTTTGCGGATTTTTCGGAGTCCGTTTACTTACCATATCATGTGTTGGGGAACATAGTAATTCAAAAAATTTCCTGCGATCACGCAAGATCTATCTAGGAGAAGCATAGCATCAAGACGGGAGAGTGTGTCCATGTACCCTCGTAGACCGAAAGCGGAAGCGTTTAGTAACGCCGTTGATGTAGTCGAACGTCTTCACGATCCAAGTACCGAAAGTACGGCACCTCTGTGCTCAGCACACGTTTAGCACAATGACATCCCCCGAGCTCTTGATCTAGTAGAGGGTCAAGGGAGAGTTCCGCCAGCACGACGGCATGACGACAGTGTTGGTGATGTGATCCGCGCAGGGCTTCGCATAAGCACTACGACAATATGACCGAGGTGGTAAACTGTGGAGGGGGCACCGCATACGGCTGAGGAACAATTGATGTGCCTTTGGGGTGCCCCTTGCCCCGTATATAAAGGAGGAGGGGAGGAGGCGGCCGGCCTAGGGGCGTGCCAAAGAGGGGGAGTCCAACTAGGACTCCCAATCCTAGTTGGACTCCCTTTCCTTTTCCGGAGGGGGGAAAGAGGGAAGGGAGAGGAAGAGGAGAAGGAAAGGGGGGGGGTGCCCACCTCCCTAGTCCAATTCGGACTCCCTATAGGGAGGGGTGAGGCTACCCCTTGTGGGCTGCCTCCCCTCTCCCCTATAGCCCATGTAGGCCCAATATTCCCCCGGGGGGTTTCGGTAACCCCTCGGTACTTCGGAAAAATCCCCGAATCACTCGGAACCATTCCGATGTCCAAATACAACCTTACAATATATGAATCTTTACCTCTCGACCATTCCGAGACTCCTCGTCATGTCCGTGATCTCATCCGGGACTCTGGACAAACTTCGGTCACCAAAACACATAACTCATAATACAAATCGTCATCGAACGTTAAGCGTGCGGACCCTACAGGTTCGAGAACTAGGCAGACATGATCGAGACATATCTCTGGTCAATAACTAATAGCGGAACCTGGATGCTCATATTAGCTCCTACATATTCTATGAAGATCTTTATCGGTCAAACCGCATAACAACATACATTATTCCCTTTGTCATCGGTATGTTACTTTCCCGAGATTCGATCGTCGGTATCATCATACCTAGTTCAATCTTGTTACCGGCAAGTCTCTTTACTCGTTTTGTAATGCATCATCCTACAACTAACTCATTAGTTACATTACTTGCAAGGCTTATAGTGATGTGCATTACCAAGAGGGCCCAAAGATACCTCTCCGATACACGGAGTGACAAATCCTAATCTTGATCTATGCCAACTCAACAAACACCTTTGGAGACACCTATAGAGCATCTTTATAATCACCCGGTTACATTGTGAAGTTTGATGGCACACAAGGTGTTCCTCTGGTATTCGGGAGTTGCATAATCTCATAGTTAGAGGAATATGTATAAGTCATGAAGAAAGCAATAACAATAAAACTAGACGATCATAATGCTAAGCTAAAGGATGGGTCTTGTCCATCACATTATTCTCTAATGATGTGATCCCATTCATCAAATGACAACACATGTCTATGGTTAGGAAACTTAACCATCTTTGATTAACGAGCTAGTCAACTAGAGACATACTAGGGACACTCTATTTGTCTATGTATTCACGCCTGTACTAAGTTTTCGGTTAATACAATTCAAGCATGAATAATAAACATTTATCATGATATAAGGAAATATAAATAACAACTTTATTATTTTCTCTAGGGCATATTTCGTTTAGTCTCCCACTTGCACTAGAATCAATAATCTAGATTACATAGTAATGATTCCAACACCCGTGGAGTCTTGGTGCTGATCATGTGTTGCTCATGAGATAAGCTTAGTCAACGGGTCTGCAACATTCAGATCTGTATGTATTTTGCAAATCTCTATGTCTCCCTCCTTGACTTGATTGCGGATGTAATTGAAGCGTCTCTTGATGTGTTTGGTTCTCTTATGAAATCTGGATTCCTTCACCAAGGCTCTTGCTCCAGTATTGTCACAAAAGATTTTGTTTGGATCCGATGCACTAGGTATTACACCTAGATCGGATATGAACTCCTTCATTTGCTGCTTCCGAAGCAGCTATGTACTCCGCTTCACAAGTAGATCCTGCCACGACGCTCTGCTTGGAACTGCACTAATTTACAACTCCACCATTCAATATAAATACGTATCCGGTTTATGACTTAGAGTCATCCGGATCAGTGTCAAAGCTTGCATCGACGTAACCATTTACGACAAGCTCTTTGTCACCTCCATAAACGAGAAACATATCCTTAGTCCTTTTCAGGTATTTCAGGATGTTCTTGACCGCTGTCCAGTGATCCACTCCTGGATTACTTTGGTACCTCCCTACTAAATTTATGGAAAGGCACACATCAGGTCTGGTACACAACATTGCATACATGATATAACCTATGGATGAGGCATAGGGAATGATTCTCATTTTCTCTCTATCTTCTGCAGTGGTCGGGCATTGAGTCTGACTCAACTTCACACCTTGTAACACAGGAAAGAACCCTTTCTTTGACTGATCCATTTTGAAAATCTTCAAAACTTTATCAAGATATGTGCTTTGTGAAAGTCCAATTAAGCGTCTTGATCTATATCTATAGATCTTGATGTACAATATATAAGCAGCTTCACCGAGGTCTTTCATTGAAAAATTCTTATTCAAGTTTCCTTTTATGCTATCCAGAAATTCTCTATTATTTCTAATCAACAATATGTCATCCACATATAATATTAGAAATGCTATAGAGCTCCCACTCACTTTCTTGTAAAAACATGCTTCTCCAAAAGTCTGTATAAAACCATATGCTTTGATCACATTATCGAAGTGTATATTCCAACTCCGAGAGGCTTGCACCAGTCCATAAATGGATCACTGGAGCTTGCACACTTTGTTAGCACCTTTAGGATCGACAAAACCTTCTGGTTGCATCATATACAACTCTTCTTTAAGATATCCATTAAGGAATGCAGTTTTGACATCCATTTGCCAAATTTCATAATCATAATACGCGGCAATTCCTAACATGATTCGGACATATTTAAGCATCGCTACGGGCGAGAAGGTCTCATCATAGTCAACTCCTTGAACTTGTCGAAAACCTTTTTGCAACAAGTTGAGCTTTGTAGACAGTAACATTACCGTCAGCGTCAGTCTTCTTCTTGAAGATCTATTTATTCTCTATTGCTTGTCGATCATCGAGCAATTCAACCAAAGTCCACACTTTGTTCTCATATATGGATCCCATCTCAGATTTCATGGCCTCAAGCCATTTCACGGAATCTGGGCTCATCATCGCTTCCTCATAGTTTGTAGGTTCGTCATGGTCAAGTGACATGACCTCCAGAACAGGATTACCGTACCACTCTGGTGCGGATCGTACTCTGGTTGACCTACGAGGTTCGGTAGTAACTTGATCTGAAGTTTCATGATCATCATCATTAGCTTATTCACTAATTGGTGTAGGAATCACTGGAACTGATTTCTGTGATAAACTACTTTCCAATTCGGGAGAAGGTACCATTACCTCATCAAGTTCTACTTTCCTGCCACTTACTTCTTTCGAGAGAAACTCTTTCTCTAGAAAGGATCCGTTCTTAGCAATGAATATCTTGCCTTCGGATCTGTGATAGAAGATGTAGCCAACAGTCTCCTTTGGGTATCGTATGAAGACACATTTCTCCGATTTGGGTTCGAGCTTATCAGGTTGAAGCTTTTGCACATAAGAATTGCAACCCCAAACTTTAAGAAACGACAACTTAGGTTTCTTGCTAAACCACAGTTCATATGGTGTCGTCTCAACGGATTTAGATGGTGCCCTATTTAATGTGAATGCAGCCGTCTCTATAGCATAACCCCAAAACGTAGCGATAAATCGGTAAGAGACATCATAGATCGCACCATATCTAATAAAGTATGGTTACAACGTTCGAACTCACCATTACGCGATGGTGTTCTAGCTGGCGTGAGTTGTGAGACTACCCCACATTGTTACCAATGAGGACCAAACTCATAACTCAAATATTCACCTGCATGATTAGATTGTAGAAACTTTATTTTCTTGTTACGATGATTTTCCACTTCACTCTGAAATTCTTTGAACTTTTCAAATGTTTAAGACTTATGTTTCATTAAGTAGGTATACCCATATCTGCTCAAATCATCTGTGAAGGTCAGAAAATAACGATACCTGCCGTGAGCCTCAACACTCATCGGATCGCATACATCAGTATGTATTATTTCCAATAAGTCAGTTGCTCGCTCCATTGTTCTGGAGAATGGAGTCTTAGTCATATTGCCCATGAGCCATGGTTCGCAAGCAACAAGTGATTCATAATCAAGTGATTCCAAAAGCCCACCAGCATGGAGTTTCTTCATGCGCTTTACACCAATATGACCTAAACGGCAGTGCCACAAATAAGTTGCACTATCATTATTAACTTTGCATATTTTGGCTTCAATATTATGAATATGTGTATCACTACAATCAAGATTCAACAAAAATAGACCACTCATCAAGGGTGCATGACCATAAAAGATATTACTCATATAAATAGAACAACCATTATTCTCTGGTTTAAATGAATAACCGTCTCGCATCAAACAAGATCCAGATATAATGTTCATGCTCAAAGCTGGCACCAAATAACAATTATTTAGGTCTAAAACTAATCTCGACGACAGATGTAGAGGTAGCATGCAAACGGTGATCACATCGACTTTGGAACCATTTCCCACACGCATCGTCACCTCATCCTTAGCCAATCTTTGTTTAATTCGTAGCCCCTGTTTCGAGTTGCAAATATGAGCAACAAAACTAGTATCAAATACCCAGGCGCTACTACGAGCATTAGTAAGGTACACATCAATAACATGTATATCAAATATACCTTTCACTTGGCCATCCTTCTTATCCGCCAAATACTTGGGGCAGTTTTGCTTCCAGTGACTAGTCCCTTTGCAGTAGAAGCACTCAGTTTCAGGCTTAGGTCCAGACTTGGGCTTCTTCCCTTGAGCAGCAACTGGCTCGCTATTATTCTTGAAGTTCCCCTTCTTCCCTTTGCCCTTTTTCTTGAAACTAGTGGTCTTGTTCACCATCAACACTTGATGCTCCTTCTTGATTTCTACCTCTGCAGCCTTTAGCATCTCGAAGAGCTCGAGAATTGTCTTTTCCATCCCTTGCATATTATAGTTCATCACGAAGCCTTTATAGCTTGGTGGCAGTAATTGAAGAACTCTGTCAATGACACTATCATAAGGAAGATTAACTCCCAACTGAGTCAAGTGGTTATGGTACCCAGACATTCTGGGTATGTGTTCACTGACAGAACTATTCTCCTCCATTTTGCAGCTGTAGAACTGGTTGGAGACTTTGTATCTCTCAACTCGGCCATTTGCTTGAAATATTAACTTCAACTCCTGGAACATCTCATATGCTCCATGAAGCTCAAAACGTCTTTGAAGTCCCGATTCTAAGCCGTAAAGCATGGCACACTGAACTATCGAGTAGTCATCAGCTTTGCTCTGCCAGATGTTCATAACGTCCGGAGTTGCTCCTGCAGTCGGTCTTGCACCTAGCGGTGCTTCTAGGACATAATTCTTCTGTGCAGCAATGAGGATAATCCTCAGACCCAGTATGTGTAGTTGCTACCATCATCTTTCAACTTAGCTTTCTCTAGGAACACATTAAAATTCAAGGGAACGGTAGCACATGTTGTTGATCTACAACAACATAGATATGCAAAATACTATCAGGTACTAAGTTCATGTTAAATTAAAGTTCAATTAATCATATTACTAAAGAATTCCCACTTAGATTGACATCCCTCTAGTCATCTAAATGATCACGCGATCCATATCAACTAAACCATGTTCGATCATCACGTGAGATGGAGTAGTTTCCAATGGTGAACATCACTATGTTGATCATATCTACTATATGATTCACGTTCGACCTTTCAGTCTCAGTGTTCCGAGGACATATCTGCATATGCTAGGCTCGTCAAGTTTAACCCGAGTATTCTGCACGTGCAAAACTGGCTTGCACCCGTTGTATGTGAATGTAGAGCTTATCACACTCGATCATCACGTGGTGTCTCGGCACGACGAACTGTAGCAACAGTGCATACTTAGGGAGAACACTTATACGTGGAAATTTAGTGAGGGATCATCTTATAATGCTACCGCCGTACTAAGCAAAATAAGATGCATAAAGGATAAACATCACATGCAATCAAAATATGTCACATGATATGGCCATCATCATCTTGTGCCTTTGATCTCCATCTCCAAAGCACCATCATGATCTCCATCGTCACCGGCTTGACACCTTGATCTCCATCACAGCGTCGTTGTCGTCTCGCCAACTATTGCTTTTACGACTATCGCTACCACTTAGTGATTAAGTAAAGCAATTACATGGCGATTGCATTTCGTACAATAAAGCGACAACCATAAGGCTCCTGCCAGTTGCCGATAACTTTTACAAAACATGATCATCTCATACAACAATTTATATCTCATCACGTCTTGAGCATATCACATCACAACATGCCCTGCAAAAATAAGTTAGACGTCCTGTGCTTTGTAGTTGCAAGTTTTACGTCGCTGCTACGGGCTTCTAGCAAGACCCATTCTTACCTACGCATCAAACCACAACGATTTTCCGTCAAGTGTGTTGTTTTAACCTTCAACAAGTACCGGCCATAGTCAAACTCGATTCAACTAAAGTTGGACAAACAGACACCCACTAGGTACTTGTGTGCGAAGCACGTCGGTAGAACCAGTCTCATGAACACGGTCATGTAATGTCGGTCTGGGACACTTCATCCAACAATACCGCCAAATCAAAGTAAGACGTTGGTGGTAAGCAGTATGACTATTATCTCCCACAACTCTTTGTGTTCTACTCATGCATATATCATCTACGCATAGACCTAGCTCGGATGCCACTGTTGTGGAACATAGTAAATCAAAAAAATTCCTACGATCACGCAAGATCTATCTAGGATAAGCATAGCAATGAGATGGGAGAGTGTGTCCACGTACCCTCGTAGACCGAAAGCGGAAGCATTTAGTAATGCGGTTGATGTATTAAAATGTCTTGACGATCCAACCGATCCAAGAACCGAACGTATGTCACCTCCGTGTTTAGCACACGTTCAACATGATGACGTCCCTCGAGCTCTTGATCCAGTAGAGGGTCGAGGGAGAGTTCCGTCAGCACGACGGCGTGACAACGGTGTTGGTGATGTGATCCGCGCAGGGCTTCGCCTAAGCACTACGACAATATGACCGAGGTGGTAAACTGTGAAGGGGGCACCACACACAGCTGAGGAACAATTGATATGGCTTTGGGGTTCCCCCTTGACCCCGTATATAAAGGAGGAGGGGAGGAGGCGGCCGGCCTAGGGGCGCACCAAAGGGGGAGTCCAACTAGGACTCTCAATCCTAGTTGGACTCCCATTACTTTTTCGGAGGGGCAAGGAGGGAAGGGAGAGGAAGAGGAGAAGGAAAGGGGGGTGCGCCCTCCTCCCTAGTCCAATTCGGACTCCATATAGGGAGGGGGCGCGGCTACCCCTTGTGGGCTGCCTCCCCTCTCCCCTATGGCCCATGTAGGCCCAATATTCCCCTGGGGGGTTCCAGTAACCCCTCGGTACTCCGGAAAAATCCCCGAATCACTCAGAACCATTCTGATGTCTGAAACAACCTTCCAATATATGAACCTTTACATCTAGACCATTCCGAGACTCCTCGTCATGTCTGTGATCTCATCCGGGACAAACTTCGGTCAACAAAACACATAACTCATAATACAAATCGTCATCGAACGTTAAGCGTGTGGACCCTACGGGTTCGAGAACTATGTAGACATGACCGAGACATATCTCTAGTCAATAACCAATGGCAGAACTTGGATGCTCATATTGGCTCCTACATATTCTACGAAGATCTTTATCGGTCAAACCGCATAACAACATACGTTATTCCCTTTGTCATCGATATGTTACTTGCCCGAGATTCGATCGTCGGTATCATCATACCTAGTTCAATCTCGTTACCGGCAAATCTCTTTACTCGTTCTGTAATGCATCATCCCGCAACTAACTCATTAGTTACATTACTTGCAAGGCTTATAGTGATGTGCATTACCGAGAGGGCCTAGAGATACCTCTCCGATACACGGAGTGACAAATCCTAATCTCGATCTATGCCAACTCAACAAACACCTTTGGAGACACCTGTAGAGCATCTTTATAATCACCTTGTTACATTGTGATGTTTGATAGCACACAAGGTTTTCCTCTGGTATTCGGGAGTTGCATAATCTCATAGTCAGAGGAATATGTATAAGTCATGAAGAAAGCAATAGCAATAAAACTAGACGATCATAATGCTAAGCTAAAGGATGGGTCTTGTCCATCACATCATTCTCTAATGATGTGACCCCGTTCATCAAATGGCAACACATGTCTATGGTTAGGAAACTTAACCATCTTTGATTAACGAGCTAGTCAAGTAGAGGCATACTAGGGACACTCTGTTTGTCTATGTATGCACACATGTACTAAGTTTCTGGTTAATACAATTCTAGCATGAAAAATAAACATTTATGATGATATAAGGAAATATAAATAACAACTTTATTATTGCCTCTAGGGCATATTTCCTTCATCACGTACCACATCAAAAAAAAGACACATCCGCGACATTTTGGGCCGAACGATTTTTTCCCTATCATGCTTATGACACATTGGTGCACGTCGGTCCTAAACAAAAAGTTTTAACCCCTTTCCGCGACGGCATTTGGAACCGTTGCCAAGTGAGTGTGGGCGATTGGGGGGTCCTTCCCACACGACCCAGACCGTCGGGGATATGCCCTCCTGGCACACACGTTCGGCAAAAGGAGGTCGTCTACGACTGACGTGCGCTCAAATACGGAAATACGTACAATAGAGCTAAAAAATACAATTATACGGCGAAATTTGTCGGATTTCGGGTTCCGGCAGACCCTTGAGGTTCGAACACTGGGGTGCGCGCGGAGATTTCGCCTCCTACCTACCTGCACCCCTCCGCCTTGCAAAGATCTAAACTAAGGAAAGAACAACACAAGAGACACAGGGTTTATACTGGTTCGGGCCACCGTTGTGGTGTAATACCCTACTCCAGTGTGTGGTGTGGTGGATTGCCTCTTGGGCTGATGATGATGAACAATACAAGGAAGAACAACCTCGCGAGGGTATGTTCTTGGCTGGGGCGATGAACTGCTGGGAGGAGCTCAGTCACCTTTCTCTCTCTCTCTCTCTCTCTCTCTCTCTCTCTCTCTCTCTCTCTCTCTCTCTTTCCGATCTTCTCTATCCTTCCAACCCTCCGGCTCGGCTCTCTTTTCCGCCTCGTCTCTCTCTGCCTTCCTTTCTGCCTCCCCCCTTGCTCTATGGGTGGCTGGTCCTATTTATAGAGGCCCTGGTCCTCTTCCCAAATATCGAGCGGGAAGGGAGCCAACAATGGCGGGCTAATTTGAAGGGGGACAGCTATCATCAACTATCCTGACAAAAGTAGTCTTCGCCTGCGC